>NC_045763.1:131907612-132229279 GCF_008692025.1 Phocoena sinus
TTGTGCTTTCCTTCATGTGCATATAACCACATGTATACATGTGTGAATAGGGACAGACGTGCTGATTTGGTGTTTTGGTCATTGGCAGCAACTACTTATTAAGAGCCTTCTGAATGCCCAGGCCTGCACCAGGCACTGGAGATACAAGAAGAGGACACAACCTCTGCCCTCGAGGAGGTCCTGCCCATGTCAGGGAGAGACCCAGAGATGGTAGTTGTAATGAGGTTCACTTATGGAGGCATGCACCAAACACATAGAGTTATTTGGAGAATTAGAACTAGAAGGCAGGGCTCCTGTGTTCTAGTCCTGTGCTCTTTTCCATTTAACTATAGTTTAAAAAAAAAAAAAAAGGTTTCAAACTGTGGGCTGAGCAATAGCCACATTGAATTCAAGCCAGTGTGTGCTGACCTTCCTGAAGTTGTGACCACGCTTGCTCTGTTAGAGAAGCTCATAGTGAACCTAACACACTGGCCCCTGTGATAGAATATGCATGACCCCACTAATAGATCCATTTAATTTGATCAGCAAGCTGTATAGGCCTGGAGAGATTGCACAAAGGCCTTATCTTGGAGTAGATTTTCATATAACTGGTGACAAGGCAAAGGATACTTATAATGGAAATAGATGCTGACGTGTCACCATGTGGACCATTATTCCTGTGGTTACAAGTTGCAGAAACAAAACTGTGAGCAGAGATGAAACATCCAACACAGGGCTCACGCTCCCAGATCCTTTTAGCCTACGCACTTCCAGGAGGGCCCGAGGACAGGAGCAGTGGAACCATAGGAGATGCACGCAAGACAAAAGAGCACGGTGACCTGGCTCCCTGGCCACTCCAGCAAATTGATGTGTTCTTGCTGCCTATTCTCTCAACCCATCATTTATCTGCACTTCCCCTCTTAGTGTCCAGCGTTTCTCCCACAGCCATTCTCTGGGGTCAAGTTGTAACAGCTCATCTTTGAAAAAAAGTAACCACCGGTTTTCCTATGAAGTATGTCCAGAAAATGTGCATTGTATTTTCTTTCCTCATCAAATGCTGACCCCTCTGATACTGGATGTGAGTTCAGGAACCCGAGGGGCTGGACTTGGACTTTGTCTTGTGGGCTTCCGGCCCCCAACTGTGCAGTCAGAATCCAAGGGCCAGGCAGTCCAGAGAGTGCAGCTAGGAGACCCCGTTGACCCCAATCACAGATTTTCTCCAAAGCCCCATGCGTTTCCCCCTTTGGCTGAGGTGAATCATGGGCAGAAGAAAGACGCCACCAGGCCGGGTGAGACACAGCATCTAAAACCTGCAGAGGTTTCAGACCTCACAGCAACAGTCCATTTTGATATTCAGCATAAACTCCCTTACTTCGATGGTTTTGTCTTGTTTACTGCAAATCGCTGGAGAAGTTTCAGGAATAGCCACGTGATTGCAAGGACGCTGGTCAGCTCTAGATAAAACTATCCAATATGCTAAAGCATTGTCAGTACATATTTTTTCCTAACTGTCACAGTGGTCAGTTGCTGCAAATGGATCAGATTGTGAATGGCCGACGAATTGTACTTAGTCATTTTAATGAGAAAATGGGAAATCTAGGCAACTATTGGTGATCTGACCTATACTCGGCTCCTAAACTCACAAGGTCTCCTAACAGAAGAGACCTCGAATGACTGTTATCTGGGGCTTCTACCCTCAAGCATACAAATTTGAATGTTTCTTAGAAGGAGTTCTCTGACCCATTGTTATTGGCGAGATGTTGCAATTCAGTGAGATGTGAAAAGTTCGTGAATGCTCCATTTATTATCTATTGTTGCATAACATATTACCCCCAAACTCAGTGGCTGAAAACAATAAACATTTATTATCTCTTGGTTTCTGTGGGTCA
This sequence comes from Phocoena sinus, assembly GCF_008692025.1. Lineage (NCBI taxonomy): Eukaryota > Metazoa > Chordata > Mammalia > Artiodactyla > Phocoenidae > Phocoena > Phocoena sinus. Next base: position 131,909,481 of record NC_045763.1, read on the forward strand.
GGAACTCAGCAGTGATTTATCTGGGTAGTTCTGGCCCAGAGTCTCTCGCGAGGCTTCCTTTAGGAGGTCAGCCAGGGCTGTAGTCACCGGAAGACTTGCCAGGGCTGGAGGATTCGATTCTAAGATGGTTCACTTATATGATCTCGTTGTTGCAGAATGCCTCCTCACGTGGGTCTCTGCCGGGCTGCTTGAGTATCCTCACAACACGGTGGCTGGCTTCCCCTAGAGCGAGTCATCCAAGAGAAACCCAAGTGGAAGGTACGGGGTCTTTGATGAACTGCCTTGTTAGCATCTCTGCAACATCCTATTCGTTACACAGATTAGCTCTACTTAATGTAGGAGGAGACAGCACAAGGGTAAGAATGCTAGAAAGCAAGGATTAATTGGGAGTCATCTTGAACGTTAGCTACCACAAATGCCCTTTGCCTTTATCGATAGTGGTAAAGACCTGGAAGAAAACATTTCTGTTTCTTTTATCTCCATGGAACAACAAATGAAAGGGCATGAAATCTGGCTAAAATTCTAGCTCTTACCCGCTACACACTTTTGGAAAAGATAGGTATGTAATCCCTCTAAGCACCCCTTTTCTAATCTGTAAAATGGGGATAATAATATTCCCTGCTGTGAGGATTAACTTAGATAACACATGTAAAGGGCTTAGTTCATTCAGTGTGTGACAAAAGGTAGGAACTCAAAACTTGTTCATTCTTCTCACTTTCCCCCTCATCCTCTCCTCCCAGGACTATCGTGTACCACCTGAATGATGTGCATAAATGACCCCAACTCAGAGTCAGCCCTCTCCCCACCTTCCCCCATCTCCGCTGCTGGCTTTCAAACCAAAGGAGGGGCTCAGCCTTGGCAGCTGAGGTTTCTTTTTCCCTGAGGAAGATTTGCCAAGGCTTCCTAAAGACAGGATGTGTGAGAGACACTGCAGTTCTTTCATATCTTAATTAGCAATTAATTAAGTGGAGTTGCGGGTGTCTGGGATATCCGACAGACAGGCTCAGTAATTATCTTTTATCATTATTACTAACGGAAAATATGGTCAGGGTGGTTCAGGTTTTCCCAGAATTTCAGGTTTAATTGAATGACCCGGTGGAGAATCAAAATGAATAAGCTGCCCTTTCCACACAGCTTTATTTAAAACATTTTGAAATTTGGCTGTGCCTTGCACTCGGGAGCTTTGCTGGCCTGTTATCTTGGGCTACGACCTTTAGCTAGGCCTAGAGGAAGCAGGGTGGGCCCCCTTGGGGTTGCAGGGTCGTTCCAGTAAAGCACACAATTGTATTTTGAAGGCAACGTTTCATTAATACCCCTCCGCCCCGATGGAAGATCTCTGTTTGGAGGTCAGAAAAGGGCACACTGGTCTAAGGTCTGAGCTGGAGGAGAAGAGAGGTGCTTTTCCAATGTTGCTATAGTGATACTGGCCCCAGTGTTCCAGAAGTTCCATCCAGGAGGGGCAGATAGACCCTATTGGGTGATGCTTTCACAACCTCATGGTCATATATGAGGGTTGGCAAGTCGGGGATCCAGAAACTGGCCACTGCTTGGAGGGTTCTTGGGGTTAAGTTCTCTGGGCGATCTTAGGGAAAGTAAGCTAGGGCTTACTGGGCTCCTCTGTGTTCCGAACCCACACATGGTGGATTCTCCGCAGGCGTTATTTCACAGGGTCTAGACAAGCCATTCCAAGGCTTCAGTCTTCTAGAGTTAACTTGGGACAGCTGGACATATGTCAAACTACCATTTCACCCCAGAGAGAGCTGTGCAGTGTTGCCACAGGGGATCGTCTGGGGTGACATAAGAACCCTCCTCTGGCCACACACGTGTGTTTGTGTGGATTGTATAATACCTCCTAGATTCAGTGCTGCCTCGTTATCTTTATTTCTAAATGGGCTGTTTGAATGAGCCCTCACGCTCTGCCTGCGTGTGTCAGGGATCTGATCTAAACATCTGGCATTTTGAGTAGAGTCGGTTGGTATCCCTCATCGAGTGGGGAATTTCCATTACAATTCACGATTCCGACAAGATAATCCATCAGGTCTAACAAGAGATTTGAGACCACTGGGACGGCTCCTGTTAGTGGGGCTGGAAGGTTCTGGCACATCCTCTGGGCTGCTGGGGCACCCAGCTCTGTTTCTTGACACTTTGCTCTGTCTATGCGTGACTGTGTCACGAAGTTCAAGGGCTCCTTTGCCATCACTGGGCTTCATGTAGTTTCTGGCCTACATCCGTGATGCTTTGGGTTGGTTCTTTACTAACCATTCCCTGTGCCTTGATGTCCTCTAAGTGAAACTGCAATCTAATAACTCGAATAACTCGAAGTGGAGCAGATTCAGGGCATGAAAAATGGATCAGCAATGAGCTCCATTGTCTTCAAATTCAAACTACGGCACCAAGTGTTAGCGGCAGTACTCTCGGGGTCATATTTTTAAATGTCCTCTGTCTTTTTCCACTGAATCTCTATTTCTTAACTTTTCAGTTACGTTTATGTTTTTCTTTAGTAATGGGAAAATAAGTGTTATTTTAAAACTTTAGAAAGTATGGTTATAACCGTTTTGATCAAGTGTTATAGCAATGGTTCTTGGCCTGGGGTCCACAGACAATCCATGCAACTTAGATAGAAAGAAATTACATCTTTATTTTCACCAACCGCTAACAGAACTTTAGCAAGTCCTCTATTCTTGAATGTAGGCAACAAGTACAGCAGTACTAGTGATAGCTGTAATTTTGTCATCCACAGAAATCACAGATATTTTTATATCTCATTACGGTTGTTGCAGATATGTTGAAGTATTGTTGAAGCTTATTACTACTTCAAAATCACAGTCGTTATTTGACTTGCCACCAGATCTTGTTATTTACTGGGTTAATAAAGAAACACATATATTACCATACAGCAAATTTGGTTTTTTAGTATTTTGATAACTGCATTTCAATAAAAATGCAGCTTCCTCTGTAATCCTATATTTTTTATTTTCTACATTTAGAACATTATTCTGAGAAGGAGTTCATATGCATCACCAGGCTGCCAAAGAGGTCTGTGACCAAAAAAAATAAAAAGGTTAATTAGTCCAGGCTTAGAAGCAGAGCAAGGGAACTGGCATGCGTTGACACCGCCGTGGTCCAGGCCCTCGGCTTTCTGTGCATTGCCCTGCTCAATCCTCCCTAAAAGCCTATAGGGGAACTACTGCTACTATCCCCATTTTACAGGAAATTGAGACATAAGAGGTTAAGTAACTTGCTCAAGGTCACTCAGCTTCTAAGTGACAGAGCCGATTCTGAACTCAGGCAGGCAGGATGCATCTGACCTCCTTTGTCCTGCCCTAAGCGCCACCGATGGGTCCTTATTGAACGTGCTACATCATGTGTTTGTGTGTCCCCGAGCCAGATGGAAATTTGTTGCCTGGAAGGTTGATAGGGTGTGTTTGACCTTCCCAAGCAGAGTGCAAATACCTCAAGGGCAGGGGCAGGGTCATTTTTCTTTATTTATCCCTTCAAAGCCCCCAAGGGAGTGGAATTAAAGAATAATATTCCAAGCACTGGGTTGATTAGCAAATATGATAGAATTTTAGCCATTGAAGGCACCCCTGCTCCCCAACTGATGTTCCAGCCTCACTCGGGAGCCATGGCATGTCCTAGGCCAAGCTGGCTGTTCTTACTCTGAGGTCCTCTCTCCAGCATCCGCTCTGCCTCTTCCCTGCTCCACCTTCCATTCCCACCTCTTGGTCCACAGCCTTTCTGTGTCTAAAGGGAGTCAGAATGTTCTGGCGCTCAAAGCCTGACAGAGACAAATGCTTCATTACCCGGAGGCCCTAGGCACACGGTCATTAAGTGATCACCAAACTCAGAACGCCACATTGGAAGGGCGCCCCTTGGAGAACACTTAACTGGGACCTAATTGCATTGGCTAGACATCAATCACCAGGGTAATTTCCTGTCTTAAGATGTGTGCTTCCTCTGCAAAAGAAGCCAAAAATGGGGTCAGAAAAGGAAAGAGAAGGCTTTGGATCTAAGGTGTGCCCTGGCCCTTTCTTCACCTGATATCCAGCCCCGACTTGGCTGGGTGTGGACAGAGGCGAATGTTTCTTCTCTCCTCTAAATGGCTCCTGTGGGGCAGGTAATTGGCTAAGCTGGTGCTTGGCTGTCAAAGGCCTGACCCTCGGGGCCAGAAGCTGAGCATGTTTTTTTCTGATGGCAGCTCTCAGGTCCTCCTCAAGGATGGCCAATTTCCTCTCAAAGGACCTGACCCAGAGGGCACATCTTTACAACCGGCCTAGGAATCCATGCCTTCTCTGTACGTGTTCAGTTTTAATTTGGTCGATATCATCATCTCCCTTGGATCTGCCGTTAAGGGGGATCAGTTGCTAGAGTGAGAAAAGATCAACTTCCCAGGCATTTGATGAAGGGCTCTCCTCCGGGTGTGGTTGGGCTGTGAGCCAAACCCCAGCGGCCTCCCCATCAGCCAGCCACAAGCACAGAGGCCACAGACTCGGGCTCTGAGCAGAAGATACACATAGCACCCGAGTCCCTCTCGCTGGGCAGAGGCTTAGGTCAGGCATCTCTGTGGACAAGGGCCTGCTTCTGCAACCTGTGGACTGGGCAGGGGAGCAGGTGGGGAATCACCCAGTCAAACAGGAAGTGGATTAAACCAAAGGTCCTGTGTAAATCCGGTGACGACACCATTGTCATTTTGAGTGGGATAATTGTTTTGGGAGGGGGTAGTGAGACTGTCCAAGGTCACAACCTAGAGAAGTAGAATATTTAAGAAATCTGTGCTGGGGCAAAATAGGGGAGCCAGGCCGGAGGTCAAGAGCTCAGTGCATGTAGGAACAGCCCAGGAAGTTGGGTACAAGGCCAGAACGATGCAAACGGGACCCATTTAGTAACCCAACCAGGGTTGGGGTGTGCAAATTGGCTCTGCTCAGATGCAGGCCCTGTGGGAAGTGGAAAGGGAGGCACAGGATTGGAGCAGAGACAGTGGCCCTATGTGTGACTACTAGGCCACTGTCCCTTGTAGCTTGAGTAGAATCTCAGCCTTAGCATGACCTGCGGAGGTGGAGGGGTTTAAGCCAGTGTAGAGGAGTCTCGATGGTGGGTTAACATGAGGTAGGCCCTAGAAACTGAAGGTCTGTTTTCTTTAATTGGCATCTGAGTCTTCAAAACTTAAACTTCTATCCAGGTATAACCGAAGGTTGTTGTCTAGTTTTGTGTTTTGTAGATTGCACTGCTGCCATTTCGGGTGAGTGGATTCTTCTTTGGGCGAGAGCGTCCATGGTATTGCAGGGTGATCGTCACCCCCAGCCTCCGTGCACCTACGCTGGCATGCCTTCCACCCAGCGTTGTGATCACCAGACACACAGTTCCAAATATTCCTGAGGTAGGAGGGAAGAGGGGAGGCGGGATCACCTCTGGGTAACCCAGCTTCTCCCAGCCAGCAGGCAGGTTACCGACTTCTCAGATGTTGGGTTTACACTCAAGAACCTGAGGCAGAATCTTAGGAGGCCCCTCAAACCCTCAGATTTCAACTTAGTCAGAGCTGGCCCGTCCCCAGTGGTGGTTTTTCAGGGCAAGGCCATTTGCATGGGCCAAGAGGAAAGCATGCTTTTGACATTGTCACCCACTAACATCTATGTTCAAACTGACATGGTGAGAAACTTGAAGGCACACAGAGTGACTTTTTCATCTCGTCTCCCCAGGGAGAGCCTGAGGAATATGACAGTCTAGCTTTGAGAAGGTCAGAGGGATGCTCCCAAACAAAATCCCACTCAGCTTTCCCCATTGCACTCACCTGCTTGCACCCCACTCCGGGAAAAGAAAAAAAAATACTGATCATTTATTATCTGCCAGAATTCAAAATATCACTGAATAAGAAATGGTTCCTGCCTTCAAGAAAGAAGCTCACAGTCCATGGGGGAGACACACTCACGCCTATAGAGAGATATTTCCTCATGGCTTCTGTCTCCAGAGTCTAACAGAGGCATGACCAAAGCACCAGGGCACCCCAAGCATGGAGTCAGAGAAGGCTCACAGCCGAGAGAGATCAGTTGAAGACGGGAGTGCCAAGGCTCAGAAATGGGAAAGAGTGTCTCCTTCTGGAAACAGAGAACCAGTTGTGTGGAGACATGGTGGCTCCTGAATCTTTACTTGAGATCCATTTCCTCGGAGTGAGGTTGAAGAGAAACACATCCTCTCCGATTTCCACCATTGTAGTTCTAAAGAAACCTCACAGTTCTTTCAGAATGTGTCAGAACCAAGAAAGCCCATCCTTAAGCCAGGCAGTCGCTTATTGACTATGATTGGAAAGTCTTCACAAAACCCTCCAAAGTCCCTGTTTCCGAAACTCATATTTCCACCTTAGATTGATACCATCGTGTTACTATGTGCCCTTCCCCAGAGATGTCAGCATTTTAAACGAAAGCATAAGTCACTCACACTATTGCATGAATTCATCTCATCAGCTGTTGGTCCAGGATGCCAAGAGAGAAGAGGAACTTAAAGATTTCCATGGAGGACCTCAAAAGGATAACAGGATTCTGGTAAGGCCATCAAAAGCAGAGATAAAGAAGACAAATGAAATCTCACACTTTCTGTTCTTTGACAGCAAAGGAGGCACCAGCTGGCCAATGGATCTCTTATATAGAGTGGGGAGGGAGCTGGAACTGTGTTTGCCTTTTGTTTTTTGCTTTTGTGGTCAGACCACATTATTGCCATGGCAATTCTCTCATCAGCTAGCCCTTCCTCTCATCACACTGACAAGTGCCATCCTGATAACAGAGGTTCCATATGATTTCCCTGCATTCAGGTGTGGGCCCTTCCACAGACAAACTATGGAAGAAATCTCAGGTGGTCTTCACCTCTCCCTGCAGCTGAGCACAGGGGTTGCCCTCCTGAGGCATCACTGGTCACATCCCTGTGTTGCAGGAAAGGGGACCCCTTCCAGGGCCTGGAGAGTGGGCTCTTGTCTAACACTTGAAATGAATTGTCCGAGGAGACACATGTGCAGACAAAGCAAAAGCCTTTATTGGGAAGGGGCACCCAGGTGGAGAGCAGCAGGGTAAGGGAACCCAGGAGAGCTGCTCTGCCACGTGGCTCTCAGTCTCAGGTTTATGGTGATGGGGTTAGTTTCTGGGTTGTCTCTGGCCAGTCATTCTGACTCAGAGTCCTTCCTGGTGGTGCGTGCATCTCTCAGCCAAGCTAGATTCCAGCACGAGGGTTTCTGGGATGTTGGCAGGACATATTGTCTCCTCCCTCCTCCCTTTGGCCCCTCCCGAATTCTTCTGGGTTAGTTGTAGAGATAGCATGGGCTGGCATGTCCTCCCGCCTTTCGGACCCTCCCAAATTCTCCTGGTTAGTTTTCCGTAGCAGCATCGTGTTCTTTATCGGGACCTCCTGCTGTGAGACAACTCAGGCAAGAGGTTATCATCGTGCCTGGCCAAGGTGGGCAGTTTTGGTCAACAGCTCCCTAACACCTGGACAAAATGCACGGGAAAGGTAACCTTCTAGAATCATTCAGCTCCAGGGGTTGACTCAAATCTTTGAATGGTGATGCCAGAAATACCAGAATCTGGGGGTAGCAAGGGGCTAGAAAAGATTTTCATTTACTTTCATTGGTCAGGATCACGGTAAAATTACCCAAAGCGGTCCCTACTGGCCTCAAGAGAGCTGATGACTCAGGAAAGAGCCTAGCCCTTAGCCCTCTCTGCTGGGGCAGCCGCTCCTGCCTGCTCATGGCCCCAGCCTGGAGCCAGAGTGTCTAATCTCCTTGGATGGCAGGCAAGTGCCTCAGCCTAGCCCTGAAAGAGCAAAACTAGAAACTAATCTTCTGTACCTTTCTTCCTTTACCACATCTTTGTTCTGGCCCAGCATTCACTTCAAATCCACCACTTCTCCCCATCCCCATAGCTACTCACTTTGCTAAATAACTCAAGTTATTTCTCTCAAAGTTTAGGGTGTGCCCAAGGTATTTCATGATCCGATCCTGTTTACCTCTCTGACCTCCATTCTCACTGCCACCCTCTCCTGCCTGCTGTCTGTCCTCCAACCATGCTCGACTACTTGCGTTTTCCCCAACTTCCAAGCTCTCACTCTCTGGGCTTTTGCATTTGTTGGTCCATCTGCCCAGAAACTTGTGCCTGGTTAATATTTATCCTCCAAGATCACCTCCTCCAGGAAGACCTCCTGACACTCCAGGGATGGTTTAGGTAACATTCACTCTGTCTCCTCTCCCCTACACCACGAGCTCTCATAATAATCTTTACATGTAAGTTGGTGTGTCCTCAGCACCCAGCTTTGTGCTTGGCCAGCAGAAGAGGGTCAATTAGCATCAAACCATAACATGAAACTTCAGAGGCCCCTGCAGCTCCCTGCACCTACAGCTTGGAGAACTCGATTGACTAGGTAAAGGGAAAATGCCCACATTGAGTACTGCTGTATGCTGCTAGAAACTGTGTGCAGAGGGAAAACAAACAAGTGATTAAGTAATGGCAGGAAGTATTTCACTGAGTCCTATCCAAATAAAATAACAGGAAAAGTGCCTTTCAGTACTGATTAACCGCAGCTGAGAATTAAAGATCATTTGTAACAAATCATTACAGTCAACTGATTAAAAATGAACGAGGGGCTTCCCTGGAGGCGCAGTGGTTGAGAGTCCGCCTGCCGATGCAGGGGACGCGGGTTCGTGCACCGGTCCGGGAAGATCCCACATGCCGCGGAGCGGCTGGGCCCGTGAGCCATGGCCGCTGAGCCTGCGCGTCCGGAGCCTGTGCTCCGCAACGGGAGAGGCCACAACAGTGAGAGGCCCGCGTACCGCAAAAAAAAAAAAATAATAATGAGTTTGTACAGAGAACCATTCCTGAATCTGGAGCTAAAGAAACAAAAAGACAGTTAAAGCCCATTAACTTGAGACTTCCAACCCGTATATGTGTCGCTGCATGAGGCTGATTTACCATTTACACCAAAGGGGCACCAACCAACCGTGGACGAAGAGCAGGAATCTGAGTTCCCAAACCCCATGCCTGGCTCTGAGGTCGGTGAAGCTTCTCTACGCTTCTGTATTGGTTACTGAGAAAATGGAGGTGATGACACCACTATCACGTGGTATTAAGCTGAACCATATGAAATTGCCGACAGCTGACTGTACTTAACCTTCAGAAATGACAATTTCATATGGTTCAAACTGATATTTTTTGTGTGAGGATCAAAATGAAATAATGTAAATCGGAAGATGCTCTACACATGCAAGTCTTGCTGTAAGTATCTCCCAGCACTACAGCAAGACTGTGACAACAGGCAGCAGTGTGGTGTTCACCTGGGGCAAATCCCAGGAACAGTGAGCCTCCCTCATTTGCATTAATAACATTAGGTTGGAGAAAGAGGAAAGAAGACTAAAAGAGATAAAAGGATTCCTCCAACTGTCAACCCAAGCCCTCCCTTCCTCCCAGGAGGACACTATGCCACATCCCTTGTGCTATTTCATTTGTCAGTGTAAGCTTTATTTCGCTGTAAGTTTATAGTGAGTTCACAGAGGGATGCCATGTAGTATTAGATGCACCTAGCCGTCTCTGGCTCCAGGGTCGGCCCCCAAAGCTGATCCTTGACCACCCTTGTTATGAGGAAACTTCTGAATCTAAGTCACGGACGTGAAAAGAGTCCTAATAAATGTTTAGTTGAATAAATGGATGAACAAATGAACGCGTTCTCAAAGCCTGGTAGGCCTCTTGCCTGTCCTTCTGTCATCCGGCAGAGGCCTGGTAGATGTGAAATAAAATTCATATTTTATGGCAAGACAAGAAAAATGTCTCTGCCCTTTGGCCTCCTCTCTCCACGCACTGTGCGTTGAGTATCTGCATGATACGTTGACCAAACCTCCCCCCTCAGCAGGAATACCTGCTCAGCCATAAAGAGCAGCGTTCTCCTAGCATTGACACAACAACTCCTTAAAGATACCATTTCTTCTTGATCTTGTAAGGGGTCACGTGACCTACCACCATGACCCTTAGATCTGGATCATGTAAACCGTCCGTGATACATCATTTGATGTACAATCCTCTGTCTCAAAGAAACTTCTGTAACTGTGCCTTGGCTTCTAATGGGTAGAAAATTCTCAGAGCTTTCTGAGATGCTCTTCCCGGGTTATAATCCTCAAATTTGGCTCGAATAAAATTTTCCATTTCTTTCTTAGATGGACTGATTAATTTTTTGTCAATGAAGAGAAAAGGCACTCTGTGCCCATACCCCCAAGCCAAGGAACTAACATCACTCTGAATCTCCTGATGTGATGCAAACAATGGCAAGCAATTTCTTCGTAATTACAAAGTGCTTATAATGAGACAGCTTATTCTTTTTAACATCTTTATTGGAGTATAATTGCTTTACAGTGGTGTTAGTTTCTGCTTTAGAGATAACTTATTCTTACTTTTAAAATAACTTCTACATGGCATTGGTCCAAACCCTTTACTTAACCAAATGACCATATATATTAATCATACACGCACACACACACACACACACACACACACACACATGCACGATTTTTAAAACTCTCTTTTCCAACTGCATTAATTAAAGACCTTATTCAGAATTAACTTAACTCACCAGATTCTTTCTAATGATTTTGTCCTCATGGAAGCAAAAATGCACCCTCTCTTCACCTGTACTACCTCATTTTCCTGAAGAATTGATAGATTTCTACCTTGACCCCTGGCATGTGGCTTCTGCTTGGCACTGGGAGGTGTTGCTGGAGGCCAGCTTCCTGGGCATGAGAACCGTGTGATCACACAGGGCCCTGTGATCAGAAGGGACCTGTGCTTGACTTACTGCTTCGCTGTTGCCATTGTGAACTTCTTAATAGTGTTTGGACAGGGAACCCCACATTTTCATCCTGCGCTGGGTCCTGCAAAGCACTTAGCTAGTCTTGGCAGAGATGGTCAGGAAACAGGGAGAAACACCAAAGGCAGCAAGAGTGATGGTGTAATCCAGGTTCAGAGGGCTCCCGGGGAGCCGCAGGAGGGTCTAAGCTGGCCGGAGGGGCCGATAGGAAAGCTGCAGAGTGGGGAGTCCAGCTGCGGAGGAGTCTCGTTAGTTGGAGAGACAGGCTCTGGGAAAGGGAGGTTTGCTAAGGAATCCTATGAGGCTAGAATGATCAGATTTATGCTATCGGGCTGCAGAGAGACCACGTATAACACAAAGGCAGGAAGTTAGTCCTCCAACAAAGGGAGGAGACTACGTCTCCTAAAGACGGCAAGCAGCCAGAGAGTAAAACCAATAACTGGAAAAATCTGCCCATTGTGTTAACGTGCCACGGACAGGATTATGTCATTCGCTCATTTATTTGTTCCCTCAACAAACATTTATGGAGTATCCAATGGGCACGTACTGCGTTTGTTCCTGAGCAATTTTTAAGATGATTCAGTTCCTGCTCTGGAAACTGCTAATCTATATAGAAGAGAAAGACGTGAATGAGATAATATAATGTGATTCATGTTATAAAAAAAGAATGCTGTTACCCATTGTGGAGTAGGGGCAAGGGGAATGGGCAGGGTTTTTGAGGAAGGTCTTATGAAAGGTGTTAAGACTAGATTTTGAAGGGTCAGTAGGAGTTCAGTAAAGAAGGATGATGAGAAGAGCATCTAGACAGAGGGAACAGCACGAGTAAACACCTGGGAATGAGAAATATCGTGAGGCATTTTGACACTAATAATAAGTCTAATACAGCAAAGAAGAGGATGCAAGATGGTGAGTAACAGGACAGGGTGATGAAAAGAACAGTAGGATCCTGGTTGTGAAGAGCCTTGAATACCATTGTATGGAGCCTGAACTTTACTGCAGGTTAACGGGAGAGACTTTGAAGTTTCTTAAACAGAGAAAATCAGAGTGGAGTGGATCCCACTCTGGAGATCAGAGTGGAGAAGATCGGAGTGGAGGGGATACCTTTTGCTGCAGTGCGGGGATGGATTTGAGTGAAGAGTGACAGAAGCAGGCAGGTAGTTAAAGAATCGCAGATGTTTAAGCAAGAAACAGTAAGGGCCCAAACTCAGGTAATAGCAGAGTAAACAGAGAGTGGGGAAGAAATTAGAGATTTATCTTAAAGGTAGAATGTATTGTAGTTGCCTCATTGGATGGGGTGAAAAGGGGGGAACAATTAAGCCTTCCCAGTTTTCTGATTTAGACCTTTGGATTGACAACACTGTCATTAACCATGATGGAGAATAAAAGAATAGGAAGGTAAGAAAATGAGTTGAATTTTGGACAGGTTAAATTCAAGGGACTGCTTCCAGTCTGTGTTAGAAATTTGGAAGCAAGTCGTAAGAATAGAGGTGCTTACTGGAGTTAAAGGCATGGATGGAATTACCTATAGAGGGTCTGGATGGTTAGAAATGCTGGATAGCACCAGTATTTAGGAAGTGGGTGGATTAACATGATCCAGTGAAAGAGGCTGTCAGAACAAGCTATTGGAAACGTAGAGGGAGAACCAGTGTGGGAGATTGTATTACTCTTCCCTATAATTGTCTGTCTTTCCTGGAAGATCATTGGCCCTGCTCATTGCGAGTGGGAGGAGTGTACTTCTTTGATCTCTTGATGTCAGGCTTGGACCACGTGACTTGCTTTGGCCAACGGCACATGAGCAAAGGTGATGTACACAACATCCAAGCAGAAGATTTAGGAATCACTGTGTGGTTCTGCCATAAGATCCTCTGTTCCTGACACCTGGATCCCCAGATGAAGAATAGACAAGGGCAGAGCTACATCCGAGCCTCAGCTGCTATGGACTGAGAGCAGAAAGGAGACCTTTATTCGTGTAAACCACTGAGATTTAGGGGTTATTACTTTAGTGTAACATAGCAAAAGCTGACTGTTACAACCAGAAAAGACTATGTCTCAAAAAATGAAAGAAACACTTCAAGAAAAAGTGAATGGTCAAGAAGGTCAAAAGTGACAGAGAGGTAATTAGAAGTAGCAAGAGGGAGGTTACGGGTGATCTTGGTGAGAACAGTGTTAGCGGTGTGGTAGGTGCTGAAACCAGATGGATGTGGATTGACTCCTGAATGAGGAGGTAGAGACTCTAAGTGTAGATTACTCATTTAATAATGTTGACTGAAGAGAGGGAAAGAGAGAGAGAGAAACAGTTTAAGGTGGAGACAGAGTGGGAGGAAAGTTTTATTTAGGTGAGAGGAGGTTTGAAACTGTTTGCAGACTGAGGAGGAAGATGTGCTGGCAATGGAGAGATGGAAGATGTAAGTACAGCCGGCCCTCCGTATCCACAAGGTTCTGCATCTGTATTTGTATCTGTGACTCCCCCATAATATTAAAAATGATAATAACAAAAACTTACATGGTGCTCACCAAGTGCCTGGCACAGCTTTGAATGCCTCGCACGTATTAATTTAATCTTCAAGGCAACTCTGTGACGGAGGTACTGTTCTTATCATTCCCATTATAGGGATGAGTGAACTGAGGCATCGAGATTTTGATTGACTCACCCTAGTTAACACAGTTAGTATGCAGCAGAGCCAAGATTCAAACTAAGGCCATCCACCTCCAGAGGGGTGGGTCCTTCACCACCGTGCCGTATTGTCTCTCATGGAGGCGCAGATAGACTTTAAGCTGTAAGCTCTGCCTGGGAAGATGATGTGCCAGAGAGGGTCATATGCATCATGAATGAGGGATGTGGCAGAGAAGTATAAAGGGGGTGCTCGAGAAGGAGAAAGTTCCGGTTTCTTGGAGAGCGGAATTGGAAAGTTATGGGCACCAGCCAATTGGGGTACCAGCCTGGTCTTTTTACAGGCTCCCCTCAGCCTCTGTCAGCCTGACTGGGATTGGGTGGTGGGGAAAGATGAAAAGAGAAGAAGAGGGAAATTCGATAAAAGGAGGGCAGAAGAGTCGAGAGAAGCGGGGGAAGCCAAGCTCACGTTTGTGGTGCACGCATTACTCACTGTGTGCCAAGCTTTGTGTTGAGCTGGGGGTTCCAAGAGGTAGACCTAGTCCTTTCTCTGAGGAGCTCCCGAGAATGATGGGAGGGCAGACCTAAGAGGCTTCTCTGACTCTGGGGTAAGTCTCAGTGTGATGTGTGCAAAAGGCTAGAGAAAAGCAGGCCACAGAGGGACAGAATCTCCCGGCACAGATTCCACCGAGCGGGAAGCAGAATTGCCAGCCATCTCTCATCCTCAGGATGCCCCCTCCTTTCACGGGCTCTTTGTGAAGCTCAGAGCACGGCTGGCTGATGGAATGTGCAACTCCCCTCCAACCTGGACTAAAGGCAGAAAGGCCATGAGGTCAGAGTTGCTTTCAGAGTTCAAAGTTGGATAAATCTAAAATGGTACCCCACATCTAAGTACCCCAGCTCAGCATGCCTTTTAGGAGGCATTTCAAAGTGCTAGTGGCCTTTCATCACTATGGAGTCTGCAGGACGTGTCGTGAGTTGTCAGGTCACCCTGTGTCACCTCAGTGTGTGGCGGTCGCTTTGAACTGGAGAGGATTCCTTTGGACTCTTGGGAAGTGTGGAGACTTCCCTCCATAAGTGTGCTCAGAGAAGCCAGTGAATTTCCCAAGATGGCAGTGTGGGCAAATGGGCAGAGGCTCACTTCAAGTCAGCCGGCGTCTATTTTGTTCCCAGATAAGACGTGTTGCTGAACTGGAGTGAAATGAGCAATTGACTCTGCTCTGCAAAGTTTGCCCCTCTCTCCCTTCCTTTGCACTTTACTTTGTCTTCCTAGCTCATCCCCTGACTCTCTATTTAAGAGCAACTACTGTTCAAACAGACGCACCATAAATATTAACTGTCTTATGTGAGCCAGGGGACCTCTCTCTCCCAGGTAAGCCAGGATGCCTCCTACAAATCTGCTTAGCAGAGTCCTGACCCTGGAGCACCAGATACAGTCCATTTGAGCATTTCTGATACCAGCATCTCCTACCCAGGGTCCTCTCGGTCAGGCTGACACTTCCCACTTGGGTCACATTCAAGTCACCTGTTCCTGAATTTACTTTGTGTGGGACTCATCCTCTTTGAGAGAGTCCACAATTCCCAACCCCTTACCTGCAACCTTAAGCCTATATGTTCTTTACTTCTTAATTAATGGTTAGTCCCTTAACTAACTCTGCTGATCCCTGTGTGCCTTGAAGTGGAAAAGAAAAAGTACAAATCAGTGGTAAGGAAAGAACTTCAGAGAAAGTGAAATTGGGACTGGTACTTGAAGGATGATTAGCATGCTTTCTGACATATAGACAAAGAAACAGAGAGTGCTCTAGGTAGAAAGAACAGAGGGTGTACAAAGGCCCCAAAGTGTGACAGAACAGAGTGAGTTCAGGGAAAGGGGCAGTTCAGTGAGGTTAAAGTGCGCACCTACGTACAGAGCATGGCAGCTACAAATGACACTGATGAAGCATGTTGTAAAGCATGCTGTCCCACTAAGAAATCTAGCCTTGGGCTTGGCTCTGTAGACAATTGAGGTCCACCAATGGTTTTTAAGTGGGCAATCTAACATGATTAGATTTGGGTTTTAGAACTCTAAGGGTGGCTGCATGAAAGGTGGATTCGATGGGCAAAGACTAGAGGCAGAGAGACCGTCCCACTTGAAGCCACTGAAATCCCTCCAAGTGAGACCACAGCCAGGTTCTCAGCATTGATCTCCACAGTGGACCAGGCAGACCATGAAATGGGCACGACGAAGGCAGGCTCTCGCCCAGGGACTCTCAGCCTTTCTGCAGGGAGCCATCTGGTACCCCTCCATGGGTTATAGTCTCAGAATCCTGTCTCTCCACCCCTCCTTTTCACAGGAAAGTAGATAATGTAGATTTTTCTGAAAAGGAAGCCCAGAGAGCCTTGCTAGGAATGAAGGCTGAATGGGCAGAGAGTAAGGTCTGTCCTGCTGCCACTCCATTTATTAGCAGCAAGAGGAGGCACCTCTATAAATTTCTTCCAAATGTTGCACACATTTTATTGGCTTGCTGATGCCCAGTTGGCTATAATGAGAAATTCCCCTCATCAGGAAGATACTGAAATCAGACTATTTTTCTTCTTGTCAATCTCTCTCCCTATACCTGCCTCCCTGCTTTCTCTCTTCTCTCCCTCTGGTCTGAGACCAAATTGTGTGTGACCTTTTCCTCCCTTTTTTGGGCCCCTCCTTCCTGGTGGTTACCTGCCAGGGGCTGTCCCACCAGTTTTACTCTAAGCTAAAATTAAAAAAAAAAAAAAAAAAGAAAACAAGTGAGATGGACGGGGGTCTCTCCACGAGGGAGTGCCTGACAGTGAAGGTTAGGAGACATCAGCTAGTGAACTACAGAACATTGGTTACATCTCATTTGATTACACTCAGAAAATGTAAAACCAGCTTTCAGTCACAACTGGTCATTTATCTGCTGAAATGTTCACAGCAACACCTCCACCCACGTTTATCTCCCCCTTCAGCTTCTAGTCAAGGTTTCTAGAAATTAGTGATTCATCACTGAATACAACAACTACTGTGGGATCTGCCAAGCCAGGAAAAATCACCTGGTTCCTGTGCCAAGGTGCTGTCTCTTGTTAGTAACATCTTCATGCAGCTGGGTACTCCTGAGACACAACATCTGGGGACATGCCAGAACAGCATGCTCACCGGAATGTGTGTATCAGGACCACTGAGGATAGAACAGAACCACAGCTCTCCAGACTGGCCTCCGGGAGATCCTAATAAGCTTGTGATTTGGAGGGGAGGGCAGGAATCCACCCGGAGTCGGCTTTGGGTTCCTAGGCACCTAAGGCTCACTCATCTGGATGAAAGGAGAGAGGCTCATTCTTCCTGAGCCATAACTCAAGAGAGCACCACCCATATTTGAAAAGTTAGGGGTCAAGTTTGCTGTTATGTCTAGAGCACAGATATTAGCCATTATAGAGTAACAATGTGTTAATGAGGACGTAAAGGACTTCTAATTAAACATACATAATTATTTTTGTCCCCTCCTAAAAGTCTCACCATGGTAGGCAGAATTCTAAGATGGCCCCCAAGATTTCCAACCCCCTGGTATGCGTGCCCTGCCTGATCTCTGAGACTGTGCATATGAGATTTTACTCCTGTAACTAGGTATGTTATATGGCACAGTTGATTTTAAGATAGGGAAATTATCTAGGTGAGCCCGACCTGAGCACATGAGCCCTTTAAAAGCAGAGTTTGCTTTTTTGGGGGGTGGGGTGGTGTGCTGGTTACAGAAAGGGAAGTCAGAGAGATTTGAAACACAGGAGGAATTCAGTGCAAGTGAGATTCCCCATTGCTGACTTGGAGGCGGCCACATGGCAAGGACCTGAGACTGGTCAACAGCCAGCAAGACAGTGGGGACCTCAGACTTGTAATTGCAAAAAGATGAATGCTGCCAACAACCTGAAGCCACTTGGAAGTGGGTCTTTTCCCAGTCAAGCTTCCGGATGACAATGAAGCTGGCCAGCCTCGCTATTTCAGCATTATGGGATCCTAGACCAAGGACCCGGCCAAATGTGCTGAATTCCTGATCCACAGAAACTGAGATAATAACTTTGTGTTGTTTTGAGTGGCTCCATTTGGGGTAGTTTGTTGTATAGCAATGGAAAATTAATACACTCTCTGAAAGGAATAAAGATTTGAACCCATAAAAGAAGCACTTACAGCAGAGGAGAAGTGGCAAACACATTTTGAAAGGTGGGAAGCAGGTGGACATAGGTCACCTGGTTAGAAGAGCAGAGAAAGTACCTGCAGAAGGGGAAGCCAAAAAGTAGTAATCCGATTTGGAACTCAGGACAGACTCGGGAACTAGGTATACAGGTGCCTCTGAAGACTGAAGTACAAGTGGCACAACACACAGGAAGACTGGGTGAAAGTCCACACAAGGAGCTGATAGACAAACCCCAGATTCTCTCTCCTTCCCCACCCAGTCAGACAACTTTCCTACCTTCAACTCTACAGAAGGCAAGCGGTTTACTTGCTGGAGACACTGAACCAGAGAGGCAGTGGACCTGACACTAGTCACAACTGATAGCAGATGAAATCAAGGGTATTAAGTGAAAGTCATGTACTGAGCTATAACACTGTCCCCACCCCCTGTTCTTTCCCCATCTCAGTTAAGCATGTATTACCCTCAACCCCTGAAAAGGAGACTAGAAACATTGTTCCTGGAGGAACGAGATGGCTCTTAATTAAGTGACTCGGACTGCAACTGATTACTCTACCCTATAGTCACATAGACACTTCACCTCCCACAGTATATGTGCACATATATGTGCACAGTATATGTGTATGTGTATGCTTATAACTTCTAATTAGCTTTCTAATGGTTCATTTGTATTTCAGATATAAATAGACAGAAAAGAATTGGCAGACATTTGAGGAAAGACTCTAGTATAGAAGAGACAAAAACAAAGAAGAAATTGAGATTCAGATGGGACAGAAAATGCAAGGAACAAAAAAAAAAACTTGAGAAAACTATTTCATCTATGAAACAACAGAATAGGATCCTATTTACAAAATAGAAAATAAGAAAAACTCTTGTATATTAAAGATTAAGATAGAAAAAAATTTAAAAATCAACAGAATGTGTAGAAGACAAAAGTGAGTCAATCTCCCAGAAAATAGTACACAGAAATAGAAAATAAAAGCTAAGAAAATTAGGTGATTCATTCCTGGAGGTCCAACTTCTAACTAACAGGAGTCAGATAAAGAGAGAACAAAGAAAATAGAGGAGTGAAAATCATTAAGGAAATATATAAGAAAAATGTCTTCTTTTGAAAGACATGACTTTCCAGATTGAAAGGGCTTATTAAGTGCATAGCACAACAAAAGAAAATAGGAACCACAACAAGGTATGCTGCCATGAAATTTTAGACTGGGGATAAAGAGATCTTAAGATCTCTTTTTTAAATGTCCAAAGAAAAAAGGCAAGTTACATGTAAAGTATCAGAAATCAAAATGGTATCAGCTTTCTAAGAGCAAAACTAGATTCTAAAAGACAATAGAGTAGTTTCTTCAAAATTCTGGGTGACAATAATTCTCAACCTAAAGTTTTGTACCCAAACTACCAATCAAGTGTGAGGGAAGGATAAATGCATTTTCAGATATCTAAGTTCTCAGTCTCAGTTTACCTCTGATGCACCATTTATTTTTTTTTAATAAATTTATTTTATTTATTTATTTTATTTATTTATTTTTAGCTGTGTTGGGTCTTCATTGCCGTGCGCGGGCTTTCTCTAGTTGTGGCAAGTGGGGGCTACTCTTCGTTGCGTTGTGTGGGCTTCTCATTGCAGTGGCTTCTCTTGTTGTGGAGCATGGGCTGTAGGCTCACAGGCTTCAGTAGTTGTGGCACATGGGCTCAGTAGTTGTGTCTTGCGGGCTCTAGAGCACAGACTCAGTAGTTGTGGAGCACAGGTTTAGTTGCTCCGCAGCATGTGGGATCTTCCAGGACCAGGGCTTGAATCCATGTCCCCTGCATTGGCAGGAGGATTCTTAACCATTGCAGGGAAGCCTGATGCACCATTTCTTAGGAAAGTAGTAAAGGATGTATGCCACAAAACAAAGGAATAAACCAAAAAAAGATGAAGGCACTGCATTGGGTGTGGGAAACAGAGGATCTTACAGAGGAAAGAAGAAAAGGGAATTCCTAGTATTTAAGCAAAGGAAGGTCCAGGAGGACCAATCTGTTGGAGACCTGGAGAGCCACCAGTCAAGAGGGCAGGAAGACTGAAGCTTCTGGAAAGAGTATCTCCCAGGAAAACACAGAAATGACACTTTGTTTGATGTACCTGGCTGTTTTTATGTCTTATGGATCTGTCAAAGAGTTTGCTAAGAATTGTAGTTAGTCACAAAGATGAAAAGTTGAACTCAAGGGACAACCAAGAGGTATACAAGAGATTAATTATGATAATTGTACCCTACACAGCTGTATTGTGAATAATATTTACAAAGGCAATATAATGTAAATACTAAACATTGTTTTAAACAACAGTTGTGATAAACTACATTGGAAGGATGGGTTGGGGAAATGTCTGTGTGCATGTGTGGTAGGTGGAATGAGGCCAGGGTTGTACAAGAGTTAAATCCTTAACTTCCACAGGAGTAAATCAGTGTATGCTTTCTAAAATTTCAAATAAGAAACTAAATTGAAGAAACGGTAGTCTAAATGTGTGATCTAAATTTCTTTAGGTAAATACAAAAATAAATGGCTAAAAGTAGTTCCCTCTGAAGAACAGCCCCCAGTGTTGGGAGGAAATAGCCAAGAAATTGCTTTCTTTCATGATGAGTCTTATAATATTGTTTGAGTTTTTAAACTCTGTGTCAGCAATCAGAAGGCCATAGAAAACCCACTTTAATTTACATAGTACCTTGACAATAAGAATACTCCTTCTTTATCCCGTGGTTGGGGGAGAGGTGGAAAAGGGATTATTTCTGATAACTTTAACCTGGTTTGAAAGCCAAGTTATTGTATGTGAGTATATACTCCTGGTTCTCTGTACTAACCTGAGTCTTGGATGGCAAAGCCCATCTGCCTAGTGTTGAGCCACAACTACCATGCCTGCTATGCATACAATGCTATTGAATCTACAAAGCCGCTGCACGCACATTACCTTGTTCGATCCTAGTAGCAATCTTATGAGGTAGTCGGGGCAGAGCGTAGGATACAGAGAGGTTGGGTGACCTATCCATGGTCACACAGCCTAGATTCCAAAGCAACTGTTGCTCTGTGGACCTACTGAAGCCATTGATCTAAAACAAGGGGAAATATGGCATAACTTTGGAATAAGTCGTTTATCTATCTCTGGTCCGTTGTCTATTTTGGGACTCCTAATTTGGGGACATTGAGTCATTCTATTCTTTATTTTTCCTGTCTTTTCACCATGCCCGTTCTTACATTTTTCCTTCCCATTCCTGAATTGCTCTTACTCCATTGCTTGGATCTCATCCCTGCCCCTTTCCTTATGCCTCCAGACTTAATTCTTGGCTTCAGGAATTGAAACATTTGAAACACTGAGAGTAATCAGATACATCATGATCCTGGTGCTACCTTTATGGTTAAAGGTAACCACCATGACCTGTCCCAGCCTTGGAATCTGAATTAGACCTGGAGACCACTTGACCAAAACCACAAGGCACCCAGCCCATCACATGTTATCTCCTCCACTCTCAGCTCATGTAGAAGTTCAGTCTTCCACAAACACAGTGGTCTTGCGACGTGGAATAGGCCCCCCCAAAATGGGCTTCTCACGGTCTTTCACTCTTTTGATTTATTCCTGAAGCACATATGCAGTTTGAGACTAATGGTGGGAAAAAATGAAATGGGGAAAGTGTCAGGGGTAGAAGAAAGACTACATTCAAAATATTTGCATGTATGTGCCCGCCATCAATGTCGGCTGTGGGAGAAGGTGGTTGGAGAGGCGCCCATTTAAGTCACCAATATTTTTCCACCCTCAGGTTCCTTAGAGATCTCTTGATTCCGTTTTGTGTTTGAGGTAGATAGGATCACAGCATCCAGTGTTATGGCTGCAGGCAAAATTCCAACATCTGAGAATATTTTCCTCCCAGATATTTAATTTCCCCTTCCAGCCGTTTCAACACTGGGGCCCTAAACATACATCACAACTCTATCTATCACATCATCTTAGCCTCTTTTGCAAGTCTTTTAATATCCATAGGAAAATAATGCTGTCTTTGATTCTGAGGCAAATCCCTAGCACTTCTTCCCTTGTTTCTAATTAGCAATATTTCTGTGGTAATTAAGAAAAGAGCAGTTCCTCAGTTCTGCAGCATCTTCGATTCAGAGAGAAAGAAAAAAAAACAACACCACCACGTGGGTCTAAGAATGACTCTGTTAGCTGACTTGACTGTATTTTAAACAATTTTAGCACCTTAGTGCACGCACACACACACACGTCTATACACACATATACACAAGCTTGCACACGCATACACGGTACATGATATGCACGCATCTACACATACTTGCTCACATGCGCACACACACTCATGCACAAACAAGAATATTAACCCATTTCAGAAAGAAACAGGATCCAAAGGCATTAATGGAAATACTGTCATTCTGTGGGCAGAACAAATGCATCATCTTAAACCCTGGGCATCCCATAAAATGAACGATCTCAATGAACTGAGTGCTGATGAAAGATGGTCAAGGAGAGGTGGCTTCCTCCTCTCACTGGATGGCTAGAGATGGGCACATTTCCTCCCTGGTCAAACACCCAGGGACTTGGTATTTTCAAGACTCTTCAAAGGCCCATTGCATATGTTTGCCCTGCGTTAGCTTTTGCTCTTGCTTAGGGAGGGAAGTTGAAACTACATTGCCAGACAAAATCTAATGTTGTAGGCTGAGCCCAGAGAGTTAACAGTGCTGTAATTTCCATTTTAGAGATGGTATTCTAAAATGTCTCTAAACTCTGGGTGCGTGCATGTGTCCAGAAACACATGCTTCTGTGTACTCCTAAGGGATTAACAAAAAGGTGTTCTACGTCTCAAAAAATAAAAAAAAGTATCCTCTCTGCATTTATGACTTTTTAAAATCAAGGCATATATATATATATATTTTTTTTTTTTTTTTTTTTTTTTTTTTGCGGTACGCGGGCCTCTCAGTGTTGCGGCCTCTCCCGTTGCGGAGCACAGGCTCCGGCCATGGCTCACAGGCCCAGCCGCTCCGTGGCATGTGGGATCTTCCCGGACTGGGGCACAAACCCGTGTCCCCTGCATCGGCAGGCAGACTCTCAACCACTGCGCCACCAGGGAAGCCCTCAAGGCATATTTTGAGGCAGGTACTCATCAGCGTTCAGGCAAAGAACTCTTGTAGTTGTGTGTGTGTGTGTGTGTGTATGTGTGTGTGTGTTTCAAGGCATTGACACATACCACAGGGCTTTATTTGTTTGGAAATTGTAATTATTTCAGGGAATTTCATAATTATTTCTACTGTAGCTAGTTACTTTGCGCTCCTTCAAGCTGAGTTGTGCTTGCTAAGAGATGGAGCTGTGCATTGTTTGATGGCTAAGGCTGTGGGCATAGCCCATGGGAACTGCTGGCCCTGCTGAGGACAGGCTCCTGGCTCCATATGTCTCCAGCCCCCACCCTGAGCGTGTTCATAGCTGGGGAGGCTGAGCTGGTAAGCAGGATGCCTCTCTTTGCACTGGTTATTTTCTTTCATTGTGAAATACAAGATTCTCCCATTCCCATGCCTGTCAAATCATAAAGCCATTGGGAGCTAGCACTGGTTGGGCCTCAACGATCACCTTATTGAAACTTCTCATTTTATAAATAAAGAATCTGAGGCTTGGAGTAAAAGGTTATCCCAAGGTCATACAGCAGCCGAACACAGTCAGGGCTAGAACGCAGGTCTCCTTACTCTGAAGCTAGTGCTCTATCCACCTCCTTATATTGATTTAATTTCTTTATTAAGCAACTATTATTGAATTCCTAGTATGAATTAAGCATCACGCTAGATGCTGCAAGTTCAAAGGAGCCACAAAGTAGAGGGCACAGCAGATGTCAAATGAGACAACATAGAGAGGGAAGCTCACACAGTGCCTGGCTCAGAGGAGGTATCCCATGGGTCCCAGCTTCCCTTCCCTTTCCCCTCCTTTCCCTACCAATACACCTGGAAAGAGGAAAATCTCAGATTTAAATTAGTCAAGTTTTTGCAGGTCTTGGTTGAGGAGCTGATGGGCAACTCCTGTTACTCCTTCAAAAGCACATTTTCTAGTTCTGTGATGAAGGCTCCTAGGCCAGGTCCATGCTTGGAAGAACCTCGTAGGTGTTCTATAAAGGCATCAGTGCCTCCTGCTGCCCCTTTATTCCAGGGTGTTGGGTGAACTCATTGCTCACCCATGCTGGTCTGATTCATAAACACATTAGTGCTGACTCACTGACACCTACAGAGCAGGAAAAGCCATCTCCTTAGGCTTTGGCTGGAGATGGAGACATTCACGAGATGCAGAAATCAGCTCTACTCAGGGAAAGATCACTGAAGCATGTTATGGGGTGGCTGTCTGGGGAAAATATTGTCAAGACTGTTTGGCTTGGAGCCCAAGTTACTCTGTACATTTCCTGAACTCATAACAGGACTGTCATATGCCAGAGATTTAAAAGTCTCCTTGCTTTACCCTCATCCAGAAAACCAGAGACATAAAGTCATGAAAAACCTGTAGTAGCTGAGCCAAGTCATCCCTGATTCCAGCCTCGAATGGGAGGATTCAACTAGAAGGTTCCTTCCAACCCTAAGGTGTATGACTCTAAGACTTTCACAGCCACCATGCTGCAGGCTTTACATGCATCTATCATGCATTGATTTAAAACTTCTCTAGACCCTATTTAAAGTAAGAGCTATAGACTCAGACACTCTGCCCCACCTCTGGACACTCACAAGAGAAGAGTGAAGTAAGAAGATGTCAAAATATATATATCTAATTAGAGGTTAACCAGTACTGTATCTAGAGTTTCTGGGCCCCTTTGCAGATATATGAGATCCAGGGCCATCCTTCAGGTATGCTCTCTGGCCACTGTGGTGACCATCCTGGGGCTTTATCCTCAGCCCCTCTCCCTTTGATTCTTTTCTGCCTACTCTTCAGAGGGCCAAAGATCTGTGGCACAAAGCTGAACACACCGAGATCGGTGTCAGGCAGCCTTAGTCGCAGATAGCAAAGCACAAAATAAGTAATTCCCAAGGAGGATGAAGTGGATGCCAGGGGACAAAGGACTGATATACTTCCTGGTACAGAACCAAGCTGGATCTTAGCACACAGCTTTTCTCTTTTTCTAAATCTACCTTGTACATGAACACAGAAACTGTCTCTCTATGCTCTGTGAAAACAGGACCTTTTCTGGCCAGACTTCCAGGCACAGCCTGTCCTCATGCCAAGCAGCCTCCCTTAGCCAAAACGTCAACTCCGTCAGCCTGGGATTCCCCAAACCACTCCCCTTCCCTGAGTTCTGCTTTGCTGGTTATTTAGAACAGATTCCCTAACTCTCCCTCTTTTGCTCCTCCTTAATCTCACTCGTCCCCTCCTTGTGTTTACTCGTCGGTGTCTGCCTCCACAGGAAGCACTGGTACTCTTGTTTTCTCACTCATTTCCCACAGATAGACTTCAAAATGGCCCTCAGTTATCCTTGCCTCACAGAGTCACACCCTTGTGTAAGCCCCTCACCTTGAGCATGGGCAGGATCTGTGACTTGCTTCTAACTGACAGATTATGGCCAAAGTGATGGGCTGTCACTTCCATGATGATGTTACATAAGATTGTAAAATCTTCTTGTTGGCAGACTCCTTCCCTTGCTCTGGTTTTCTTGCTCTGGTTTTGTTAGAGCAAGCAGCCATGTTGGGAAAGCTCGTGTGACAAGGAACTGCGGATGGTCCCCCACCAACAATCACCCGGAATTGAGGATGGTTTCCAGCAGGCTTCTATGGAGAAACTGAGGCCCCCTGTCCAACAGTCCAGAAGGGGCTGAATTCTGCTAACAGGTATGTGAGACTGGAAGCAGACTGAGCCTTGAGAAGAGACCACAGCCTTGGTCAGCATCTTGATTGCACCTTTCAGATCAGACCCTTAGCAGAGGACACAGCTAAGCATGATGCACAGAAACTGGGAGATGATAAATCTGTGTTGTTCTAAGCTACTAAGTTTATAGTAATACTGCTCACGTTTTTTTCTCAGAAGCACCCACCCATATGACTCTTCAGTGTTTGAAACAAAGAATTTTTAGGTTCAACAATGTGTGAGAGCAATAGGGAACATTTCCTGTAGCCTCCCTTGGATGCGGAAGTCCCCGCCTCCAGCACCTTGGACAGTTCATCATCCAACCCCCCCACCCCCACCCCCACCCCAACCTGAACTCTGATACCACTGCAAAGCTCAGCATCTTACAAGATAATCATTCTATCTATGGACAGCTCTTCCTTTATTTTTCATAATTATTTTCTATTTATGCAGCACTAATTCTGTGCTTTTTACTATGCTCTCATCTATATACTTCATTTAATTATTCCTCACAATAATTCTATTGTTGATACGATTATTATCTACTTCATAAATATTAGGCAATAAAAGCTCAGAGAAGTCAAGCGATTTTCCCAGGACTTATAAGCATCAGACAGATGTTAACCCAAGTCTGTCTAACTCAAGATCCATATTCTGAGCCACTATGGTGTACTGCTCCAATCTTCTTAGAAATCTCTTACTTATGTTAAACCAAACACTTCCTTCTAATGTATTTTGGATGTTTTAACAATAGAAATGGGATAGAGATTAAAACAACGTAGACCCATGTACCCAACATCCAGTTTAAAAATGAAACATTATGAATGGAAGTAAAGCTCTGGTTTTTCTTCTACATACTGCCTTGCCCTCCCTTTCCATTGAGAAGTAAGCACTATTCTGGATTTCGTAGTCCTCACTTCCATGTATTTATTTATTGTTTTACTTCATATATATGTATCACTGAACAATAAATAGTATTATTATTATTTTTTTTTTTTTGCGGTACGCGGGCCTCTCACTGCTGTGGCCTCTCCCGTTGCGGAGCACAGGCTCCGGACGCGCAGGCTCAGCGGCCATGGCTCACGGGCCCAGTCTCTCCACGGCATGTGGGATCTTCCCGGACCGGGGCACGAACCCGTGTCCCCTGCATCGGCAGGCGGACTCTCAGCCACTGCGCCACCAGGGAAGCCCCCAATAAATAGTATTATTGTGCACAGTTTAAAATGTAAATAAATTGTTCTCATACTAGAGGTATTCTTATTGAACTTCCTTTTCCCATTCTAATTGTTTGTGAGATTTATGAATATACCATATTTTCTTTAGCCATTCTCCTGTTGATGGACAGTTAGGTTATTTCTGTTCTTAGCCATCACAATCAATTCCGCTAGGAAAGTTCTTATATATGTCTTTTTGTGCATAGGTGCAAGAACTTTTCTAGGTTGTATAGAAAAGTCCCCGCCTCCAGCACCTTGGACAGTTCTTTACCAAAAAGGCAAGATCTTTCAGCAGAAGAGAACAGAATCAATGTTGTTAAAGTAATCTTGAAACTCACACTAAGCAAACAAAAAGTAAGTAGTCACCTGGAGGCTTTAAAAGTTTCCAAACCTGGAAACATATTTCATGTCAGAACTGGACTGATATTTTAGTTATACAATAATCCCTAAGTATTTTTCCACATGAATTACTCTTAAATCAAGTATCCCCAGTTTGTATCTACACAGCTGAATTTTTTAAGCTTAAGTACAGGATTTTAATTCTATCCCTACTGAATTTCTCTTTGTTAGTTTTAGCCATCCCTAGAGTGTATAGAGATAGTTTGAGTCCTGGTTCTGCTATTTCATCCATAAATTTGATAAGCATGCTTTCTGCATCTTTGTCTAAGTCCTTGATAAAATAGAGATGATAGAGCCAGAGATGAAACCCTTCAACATACTACAAGATGTTTCCACAGTGTTGATATAATCTAATACCTGGGCATGGTTGGCCAACTGACCATGATGCTAGCTAAAAGTGTTATGCAGTCCTCAATTTCCTATTCAACCCACAAGAATATCAAGGCAAACTTTGTCCAAGACCTTGCCACATCTACAGTATCAGCTGACTTACATTATCTTACCATCTGGAGATAGGACTCCACTTAATATGCATTGTTCTCAGTGAACCCATGCTAGCTTCTAGTGATTTCTATCTCCCCTCTGAGACCTCATAGACAGTTTGAATAGTAAATAATCTGAGAATTTCTATGGTGATCAGTATCAAATTCACCAGACTGTGCAATCTGGAACCCACTTTCTTCTATGAAAATCCAGATTTTTCTCATCTCCAGTCTTCTGGTTTCTTCCCTCAATCATTTCTGAATTGTGGTTTTTATGAGCATTTATAAAAGTTTCTTCAAAATTCTGACATGAAATATGTTTCCAGGTTTGGAAACTTTTAAAGCCTCCAGGTGACTACTTACTTTTTGTTTGCTTAGTGTGAGTTTCAAGATTACTTTAACAACATTGATTCTGTTCTCTTCTGCTGAAAGATCTTGCCTTTTTGGTAAAGAAACAAAATGCTTCAGTGTTTCTCCTTTCTCTTCTCATCTTTAATCTTGCACCAAGTTCTGCAAGCAATGTGCCTGTCTTTTTAAATCTGAACATAGCTACTAAAAGCTTTTGTGTTGTCCCTGACATTTTTCTGAAGCCTCTGCTCGTTCTGAGCTTTAGACTTCCTGGCACTATTCTTACAGGCGTATGAGACTCTTTTGTATTTGTCCTTGGTTCTGTTTTTCTCCTTTCATCTTTTGTATTTGACCTTTTAATATATAAGTTAATCGAAGAGCTTGCTGGGCAGCCTCACTGTTACCTCAGGGTACCACTTCATTTTCCTCTTCTTTCCTCAGAAACAGTGCTATTGCTTGTCCACTTCTAGAGAGGAAGAAGGGGGTCCACAGACAAACAGGAAGCAGCAAAGTCATCACCTAACAAAAATCTCCTTCCACGCCAGCCCTACTTCCCACAGTTGGTTTTTTCTTCTTCTATTCCCTTCATCCTTGTGGAGACAGACGATGTCAGAGAATCAGAAGGAAACCGTGGACTCACAGATGCAAAGGACTTTCCAGCCTCCTACAGCATTTTGGCCCTATGATTTGTAGAGTTTTATGGGACTAAAGATGCTCACTGGCTCCCCGAGGGAGAAACCAAAGAAGCTATCAAACTGCTGCATTACAAAATCTGGATTCCAAAACGTGTGTGTGTTGGGGGGTGTTGCATCTAGAGAGAAAAACTGGTTGGAACTGTCTGTTTTTCATTTCCTTCCACATTAAAGCTGAGATTTTTCTGTGATGGCTTGGTATATAGAATGGCATGATTTAGAGTCCCTCACTCCGGAGACCCTCGTCCTAAGTGTCTGTTTTCTCTGTTTTTCACTGGCTGGGATCCATTGGCAAGAAAATGAGAATAGACCAGCTGAGCTGCAGGCTACTCCCTGCATACTACAAGCATTTCCCCCTTCCTGAACCACTCTTCCAACCCTGAAATATAAGAAAATATCTTACTACTTCCTGCCATCATCAGTGGGAGGGCAACAAGTGAACTAATGACATAATATTTTGTAAATCTCCTGGATAAGGAAAAGGCTACATTATATTTTGTATGTGAATAACAGTGCCCATATCTGGCAGGTGCTTGGAATTTGCTGGCTGTTCTTTTACTACAAGGCTATATTGTTATTTTTGTTTCTCCAAATAATGTCTCTAGTCCATTTCCCCCCAGTACTGAGGAAGCCTGATTGAGATTTTATAATTTCAGTGGCTCCCATGCTCTCACCCAAGTCTGCCGCCTTCACCATCATTAAAAAAATGCCCAATTCAGACACATTTATATGCCCAAGCCCCTCATACAGCCAGTGATCCCTAAGTGCTAAACAGTTTTGTCCTGGACTTGGAGCCTGAGCCCGTGGAGTGAGGCTCGGCTAATTTAAGTGCCTCTTGTAACAGAAGGCAACTGGAATTCAATAGAGATAAATGTAAAATATTGAACTAGGGAGTTGAACCATCAGCAGGGCAGGATTCTAAATGGAAAGGTTATGGCTGAATGACTAAGCAGAGGAGAACACACAATATACCCAAGGATTCTTGCAGAAATACAAGTCCCTGGTGGACCCTGCCGAGAAGAAGAGATAGAATGCTGCAGAACAGTACAGCTAAAGGAGAGTCTCTTGGACTCAGCGGAAGCTGCTGCTGGGAGGTATCCCTCCCAGTGTACACTGGCTGACAGGGGACAGAGGAATTTGGCCGGTGATGTGAATCTGCCGGGTTTTAGTTGCTACTGGGAAGAGTCGATATTGCTTTTTCTCTGCCAGGCCCTAAACACCAGAAGTAAAATGTCTAATGGTAACCTGAGGCGTTGGTTTTGTCTACGAGAAAAAACAGCCACTCAGGTTGGTTAATTCAATCAAATGTCTGGCCAAGTTCCATGAAGCGATCGATAGAATCAGTTGTTTGACCAAATGGACAAGCCAAATCAGGGAGCACGATCAATCCCATTGCCCCACAGAGCTTCAGCCAAACAAGGCACTGTATTAGAGCAGCAAGGGCTCTCCTGGCTGTCTGTGAAGTTTCCTTACAAAGAGCCCATGGCATTGGCAATGAGCCTCATAGACATCCAACATGGCTCCCCCTTTCCCTTCCTTTAAAGTATGATTTCATAGAATTCATGAAGGGACAGGGACTTGCTCTTTAGACTGTCCACACCAGGAAAAGAAAAATGAATGTGGAAAACCAGTTAAAAGGCATGGATGAGCATAAGGTTAGATTAACCAAGTTTTCAAGTTGGTCCAAAAATTTCTTGGGACACAAAAATCATTTGCACTGTTTTCTGGCCAGGGTCCACCAACTCTTAACAAACTAGCAGACGCCCCTGTAAGTCCTTTACCTAATGTCTATTTAAGGCTCCTCAGTAGCCCACCAAAGGGTATTAAAGACATACCAGTGATTAACCTCGAAGACAAAAGAGGCGACATGTCACAATTTCTTCCTTTATTGACCTCCTCCGAGCCCACTTTGAGAGTCCCCAGTCCCCAGTGAAGAGAGTATCCATCAGTGAAATGAGGGCAGCTTTACAAAGCTCTATATAGTGTTGACATATATACTAAGCTCTTTTGGCCCAATTTTCAAATTCATTGCTCGGTTTTGGCAGGAAACAACGTGGAGGCTTCTGCTGGGAAGATGCTTTGCTGCCTACATGCACGAGAAAGAGGATCCAGGACGCTGGCATTGTCCACAGGAGCACTGCCCTGCCTACTCACAGGAAGGATCTCTTATTTTCTAATCAACCTAGAGCAAGGGGTCCCTTTCAGACACTTTGGCCAGGCCATAGAGTGGTTTCTCTTACATCCACGCGTTTCAGCAAAGGGCTTCCTCTAAGGCTCATGCCACCCTCATCCAAGGTCCACAAAACCCTCTGAAAGAACTGAGCTCATCTGCTTTCCTCTGTCACTTTAGGGGCTGGTGTGCACGGAATCCACATTCTGTAGACCAGAGTCACAGTAAGCCTTCCCAACCAGTTTTTAATTTAGACAAAGGTTAGCAAAAGCACAGTTATTACCACTAAAAGTACCCTTAAAGGGGCCTGTAAATAATAAGCCAAATAGCAGGAATCTGACTCTACTCTCCGAGGCCCTGAGTTCCTCAAGGCCCTTGAAATGTACCTGCGTCTTCCCCATCAGAGGCCCTTTGTTCTCCCTTCTGCCCTGTCTCCCTGTTCATGGCTCACCTTCCCACTGCAGGATGGGGTAGGCGGCTGGGAGGTGCATCCCTGGATTCAGACCCGGGAGACCAGAGGCTTTCCCATTAGCATTCAGCTGTTATGCTGTCTTGGGCCCTTCTGTGCTTTACAGGACTAAAGAGAAGTGTCACGTCAAGAGCTTTAGAAAAATCTCAAAAATCTCGAGAGTAGTGGTTCTTTATTAATTCACTTAATCAGTAAATTACATAATTAATATATTAAACGGTACCTAGAGGCCCAGAATATTTAAAAGGAATTCTGTATTGGCTGCATATTCCGATGGTGATTCTAGATGCTCCCGGTGACAGCTCCAGAATTTCTGTAGAGGAGGGGCTTAAGGGTGCAGTTTGGCTTGAAGGAGAGGCTTAGGGAACAAAACTGAGATTGAATGTTTATTTGGGGTGGCTTTTTGAGAGGGGAGGTGGGATGGAGATCGGGGTCACTCCCAGACATTCCTGTGCTCTGAGCCCTCCTACATTCTTGCTGCTCTGAATCACACCTGCAAATCGAGATGGATTTGCGAGAGCGCCCAGCTCTACCCTTCTTTTCCTCTGTCCCCTTCCTGCTCTGTGTCCTCTCTTGATTCCTTAAGTCGCACTTTGCCCCATTAGCTCTATACCTGCACCTTTGCCCTTCCCCTCATCACTAACTTTGTGTCAAAATCTGTCTTCTCTTTATCTCAATCTAGTAATGACCAGCCTGGAAGGCAGGAATACCCAGGGGACTGCCATAAAACCAGAATTATGATGTAAGAGCCAAGGCTAAAAGCTGAGATTACTTTTCTCTTTTGAGAGCCATTGTTTTGGATGGTTCAGCCCATAAAGAATTCTGGATCTTAAAAGAATCACAAAAGTTTTTATTTCTTTTCCTTTTTACAAGCAGGAAGAAACAGGATGATGCTGAGAAGCAGCCATTTTGTTTCTGAGGTCCCTGCCTTTTCAAGAACGAGCTGGGACCTATTGCTTCTTTCTGGAGCTCTTGACTTTTTAGTCTTTCCCTCCCCACTCCTTCACCCTCCACCCCCAGTAGAGGTGGAAATGGTGAGTCTGCAACCAAGGTCAGACAAACCAGTGGAGGATGAAAACAATAGACTGACCTTTATAAATTCACAGTATTGGATTTGAAAGAGCTTGAACTTGGACACCAGTGGCTGAGGGTAAAGGCATTGAATGATAATGCTGCCCACTGGGAGCAATTCCATGGGAGGAAATTATTTCTCCCTGACATCTGATGCTGGGAAATTTTCTCCTGGGAACCACTGAGTGAGGGTGTGAGGGAGTAAAAACTCTCACACACTGTTTGCACGTTTCTGGAGTGTAATTTGGCAACGTGTGTCAAAACACACATCCCCTTTGACCCAACCTTTTCCTCCAGGACTTTATCTTCGTAAAGCAATTAAGAAAGTGTGCGAGGTTTATTTATAAAGCATTGGTAGAGATCCTAAAAAATAGAAACAACCTAAGTGTCTAGAGTCCGGGTAAATAAATGATGGTGCTTCATACAATGGAATACTATGAAACCATTAAAAGTGAATTGTATTTGTTGACATGAAAACATATGCATAAGATATTGTTGAGCAGGGCTGGAGGGGCAGGAAGGATATGAATGTAAACTCAACCCTGGCCCTCAAAAAGCATGCATTTTAATAGGGGATTGATGACAAGTAGAATCTTGAATAGGCTTTGAAAATAAAATAAAATTAGAGCGTGGTTGGTTGGTTTTTTTCTTTTTCTACAAGAATCCTTGTTGTTTTATACAAGCTCCAAATTACTCAGCCTCAAGCAGAGCAGGAAGAAAATAAAGAAGACTGCATTAGGTTGAGAGCATCTCCCTGAATAATCGAGAGTTCATTATGGACTCTGAGTACATCAAAATCCTATTAATTCATTAGCTCGGCACTTGCGTTTTCCTTCTTTCCCCCTCGGCTGCCAGCCTTTTACCCTATGATGTAGTTTATCAGCAGCCCCAGCGTGGGGGGTAAGGAGGGGAAATAAAAAAGGATACAAATCCAAATGATTCCATTTTGTTACTTGTTAACAACAATAGACCAGGGTGGGTGGTGAAGGCAGACGGCACTAACCACACGGTGTCTGGGTGGCTCGGATTAGAGGAACAGCGTCTGGCACACAGTAGGGCCTCGTGATGGGCATCACACAGATTCTGAATGAGGAAATCTGCTCTTAGGCCTTGGAGCCAAAGGCCCCCAAACCACAAGCTCCACTCTGCAGATTTCCTGGGATTTCCAATAAGAAAGACAGTTCGGCCAGAAGGGGCTCATCCTCTACTGGCCCCCACTCCCAACTTCTCTGCAGACATGTGACTCCTCCTGTCCCTGTGGAGTCTCTGAGTGATATTAAGGCTCCACGTAAATGGCCTGATGCGAGGCCAGGCAGCATTTGAATGAAGCATTCTCAAGATCCGATTCCCCAGGTTCACCCAACGTTACACCTACTGTCCATGCCATTCCTCCATAATCTTTTTCCCACTTGAATATCATAAATCTAAATTTTTTTCTTGTCCACAAGGAGAACAACTCCAGCAACTGTGGTCTCTAAAACTGTTATTTTTCAAAGTATTCTTTAGGGAATAAAAGTACAAAAGGAGACGTCGTGCATCACGCCATGAAATCATATTTGCCGCTACTCTCCCTATTTGAAATGTGGTGCATCTTGTCTGCCATCAGGGCCAATGGTCTTATTTTCTTTCCCACATAACCATGACGTAAGTTTTTATTTTCTGTCCTGTTTCTCTTAGCCAAAGCTGCATTCTTTTAAGATCGCTCAAGATCTTTAAGGTATCTACGTATATCCTGCTGTTCTGCCTGTGCAAGCAATAGCGTGAAAAATTTAAAACCTCAGACCTCCTAGAGATTGTGCGTGTGTGAAATTATGTATAGAACAATATTTAAGTTTAAATTAATGAAGAGGAAAGAAGAGACTGGAATGTGTGTTCTGGAACAGGAAGGTGTCCTAGGGTGAGAGATTCCTACTGGATAATCCACCAAGTGAGTAACTAAGTGATGACTGTATTTCTGGCTGATGTGTTCGTGCGAACACAACCAAGGTCCCTCCACAGATGAGAATATGCCTCTCAGGAGGTCACAGAGGGCTGTACCCGCCCCCACCCAGGAGTTCCCCCTATAGTTTACCTACAGGGGAAGCTGTGCCATCCCCGAGAGCTGTCGGATCCTGTGCTATTGAGAAAGCACCTCAGAGCCACAGCAAGGAGAAACAATGGTCGAGGCATCCATGGGTCTAAAATAGCCACGTGAAAACATCTCTGTGTGATGTTTAAATCATATCAAGAACTCTTCCATCAAAGGCGTGGAAAAGTGTGGTCTAGTGAAGGAAGTGTGGTTCCTACACTTCCTTCTAGTGGAAAACAGGGACCTGGGACCTAGACCCCCATATTCTTTGGACAAGCCCCTTAGGCTCAGGAACTCATTTGCCCCTGGAACTGGGATAAATAGCAATGGAACTGGGGCCCTTCCCAGCTGATCATTCTAGGGCTCTTTGATACATTCATCTGAATGGAATGGGATGGGTATTCTTGTTGGGTTTCTTTCAGCCCAATAATTCTTATGGTTTAACTAAAAATAATAATAATTTAAATTAAGTTTGGGTATTTTGTCCTTATGCCCCTAAACCAGGGATGATAACATGTTCGCAGGTACATTTACAATAGCGTAAGCCTGCCCAAAACTTTCAAGTTTCTTTTGTGAACTTGCTGAAGGTGACCTAAGAACCTGCACCTGAATTGTCCTTCCAAGGCCAAGGCCCTATGGCCCCAGAGCAAAGTCCCACCAAAGTCCAGCTACAGAGAGGTACCTTCTCAAGGATGCTTTACAGGTTCCATTACACGTACTGTGGCCCTCAGATAGTAACTATTTATTTAGCCATCTGAAGTACGATGATGAATCACTGTTGTTTTCTCTTTAAACAAACAAGCCTGACCTCGGGGTTTTTTTTCCTTATTAATAGCTAGTTTCTACGTATTTCGTGTAATTGTTTAAAGAGCTTTGGGCCCAAGGAACAAGCTTGGTGGGCCTTGCTCAGCAATCAAGTCATCCTTTTAATAGCTCCAGCTTCTCCCGCGGAGACAATGCCTTCATATTACAGAAGGTGCTCAGGTTTGAAACGGTCCCTCTCTCTCTCCATCCATCAGCCTTGTTGATACCCTTTGTCTCTGCCGGTTCATGTACCTAACATGCCTTCTCTTCCCATTGGCCCTTTGGCTTTAATTTTCACCATCTGAGTGTCTGGAGCTGGTTATCTGGTGTATCCAGTCCTCTGCCTCCTGCCTGGTCCTGGATCAATTACAGGAGCCCCCTGTAAGTTACTGCATTTCCCATCAGTTCCCACTGCAAAGCTCGATGCAGAGAAAAGCAGTGCTCAGGGGCTGGAGTTCACGGCAAAACTCTTGAAGGAAGCCAGAAAGGCTTCTCTGTAATGCAGTGGAGGGAGGGCAGTTCCACTTTCCTCAGGGCTAGCCTCACGGAGAAGAAAGAGCTTGCCTTCATTTTGATGCTAGGACTAACTAAAAGTTCCTTTTAAAGGTTCTGTCTCTTGCCCTGGCTGCTCACTTACTTTTTTTTTTTTTTTTTAGTAAAAGGCTTTTTTTCATACCTCATCGCAGTATATTCCTTCTAATTCCTGGCCAGGGACTGCCAAAGGAAGGGCCCTTAGCTGGCCATGAAGGAGAGAAAGCACGGCACTTAGAAGGGGGAGGAGAGAAGTCAGAGCCAGACACTTAGTTCTCGCAGGAGATGGCAAAACATTACCCAAAAGGCTGGGAAGAAAATTGCAGCTTAATTTGACTTGCGGCAGAAATCCCTTCTTTTCCCCCTTCTTATTTAATTCTAAGCAAACTGTATTGATATGAGAGATAAAGGGGTCTGCAGGCACGTGTACAAGAGTACTCTCCAAATAACCCTGCTTCTCCCAACCCTCCGGTCCATCCAGCAGATGGTTGTCCCATGTGTGTGCATGCTCCCAGCATCCCCAATTCTGTCCAACAAAGATCCAAAATTCAAGCTCCCCAGTACTCTCTAGCGTCAACCATCACGCCTTGCTGATGCTGGGCGAAATATGTGTGACTGGATCTCTGCATTCATCTAGCTTACAGTATAATTGCAAGGACAAGACAGAGACAAATGAAACAAAGAAAACCAGTATAAAGCCATATATCAGGCAGTGATGAAATTTGTCGGTTTTGCAGTTCTGTTTTGACCGGTACTCATAGACTTGTCATCAATCGATAAAATACTTGCTAGTGATATCAGTATGTCATCAAAATTAATAGCACACCATGACTGAGCTCCACTTATTTACTCATTCAACAAGTACTTACTATGTACTTACTCTAAGCATGCTTTGCATTTGTAAAGAGCTTTACAGTTTGCAAAACACTTTCACAAATGCCTACTCATTTGATTCTAATTCGGCAGGCAGGTTTATAGGAGATGCACCATGAGCTTCGGGAAAGCGGAAGTGGTTTTCCTAAGGTCACTGGGTTATTAAATCTGGCACCCAAGATTGTAACTTCCTCTACAATCCATGGGCCATCCACCAGCCCACCCTTTATACAGCCATAGACAACGAATATGAGTGTGAGTCTGCGGTTAACCGGTGGCAAGAGGGGTAGTTCTGACCTTATGCATCCTACCCACCCCTGCCTCCTACTCAGAGACGGATAAAAAGGCTCTTCTGCCTTTTTACTCAAAATAGGAATCTTAGGAATTCCCTTTCTAAGTTTCATATGGATCTGCACACATACTCTACTGGCCCTTAAACTCAGCTTCTTTCATCTCTCACACTTTTGTGTGGAGAAAACCAAACTGCCGATTTGTGATCTTTGTGAAAGTCTCCAGAGGCCCGGGATGAGCTTTCCAAACTCACCTCAATTTCAGACTGAGGGTCATGGTGTTTGTACAACTTTCCTCATCCTCCTTGCCCCTCAAACTCTGATGAAAATGATGATTGAGGGCAGTTGGGATGGGAGGAGAGAGAGGAGGGAGCTGGGCTTCGTACGGGACATTACTGTTTGGGGTGGGTGTGTGTATGTGTAGGCTAGGGTAGACATGCTGACTTCATTCTATGTTGTAGCTGACTGCACTAAAAGGACTGGGCTACAGAGATTCACACTTAAAGATCCCTCTCCCCAGCCCTAAAATCAGGGAGTCAAATGTCAGTATCACTTTAGTTGAATGTCGTCAGAGGCCAAGTTGCAAAGAAAGCATCAGCAGAAGATGGACCATCAACCCTGGCACAACAGCCGGGGTCCAAGAGACAGCAGCATGCTGTTTATAATGCCTGCTGGAACATCCATGCCTTCCACCAAAGAATTCCAATTTAAAACAAACAAACCAGCATACAAGCGCCCTCAGGTAAACTGAGAATTGGGTGGGAGACTTTGCTGTGCCTACAGTCCTAATATGGAAAAAGCCCGCACCTTCTGCGGTCTGGGCTGTGTAACACCATCCCCACCCTGACCGGACAAGGGCAAGTCTGTGGCCACTGCTGCCCATGGCACTGATGCTGATGAGCTCACACCAGGACAACAAAATGACCTCAGCCTGAACCTACGGCCTCAGTTGGCTTGTTTGAAATGAACAGCAGCCACTGTCACTTCATACAGTCAGTCAACAAACATTTCTTGAGCGTCCTGAGCTAAACATAAGATACCATAAAGAATATGACATTTGGATCAGGAAATCATTAAGTTCTTCAGTAATGGAGATTTCCTTCCTATATTTACTGTCAGAAAATAGAATATGAAACCAGAAGAGGTTCGGGTACTTTTGAGAATGGGTCCAAGGAAAAGAAATGGGCAGATAACATATCTCCTGATCTTCTCTTGGGCCTTGGAGTATACAGGAGAGGGACGAACACCTTTGATGTTAGTCACGTCAGTCAATCGGTCAATCAAAATCAGCATTATCATCTGTGGTATTTGTGATATTTGTGTTTATTCCAAGTATAAAAACTGCATGCTCATTGTAGGAAATTTAGAAAACATAGAAAAATAATTAGGAGATATATACAATATGTACAAATTATATATAATAAACATAATATATATACAGTATATGTGTGTGTGTGTATATATATATATATATATATATATATATATATATATATATATATACCCCAACATCTGAATTTCACCTTTTTATCATTTTGTACATTCTTTTCCAGTATGTTTCACTCCATCTTTCTCCAGAACATAGCAGTTTTTAAAATTCATCCATATATAGATGCCATGTAATCACAGCCTAGATCCTTTCACCATACCTGTACTTCTTCACCATGATCTAGAATTTCCCAAGCTACCTTCCCTTTTACCCAGGGAGACGTGTCTTAAGAGCAGGAGACAACTTTAATGCTGAAGTAGCTTCAGTTAAAAGCATTGGCTGTAAGATACCACGTGGTTCATCCTAGAGCCAAATGCATTTATGTATCATTTTGTTTGTTTGCCTTTGTTGGAAATTTTCAACTGTCCATACCGATCCTTTCATTAGCATGCCTAAGCCAGAATTGACCACATCAGTATTTCATACACCCTGTACTTGTGTACAAGTGTGTACATTCACCCTCGGGACACACTCCACCCCCCTCCCTCGGTGACATTGAATGAGGAGGGAGTTTGTGTTGCCTGGGACCCGCTCTCTCTTTTGTAGCAGTGAAAGGTTCTGCCCTTGCCAGAACTGTGAGCCCACCCCGCCGTTAGCAACCCCACTGCCTTCCAGAAAGCAAAGAGTTTAGGTACAGAGCTGCCGCTGGAGCAGGGGGCAGCGGGGCGGTAGCTGGGTTATAAAGATCCCTGCTCTTATCTTCTGGAGGGAGAAGGCCTGGCTCCCCTAAGCAAAGTAAGATGGAAAGAAGGGACTGAAGAGTGGCTTGTCACACCCACCCAGCCTGACAGACTGACAGGTGAGTTAGCAAATGCTACGCTGTAAGGAATTGAAAGCTGTTTTCTGCAAAGTGGGCAAAGACTCTGGGATTAGCAACTGTACAGTGTGATAGATGTTGTTAAAGAAGGCCATAAATTACCAACCATAAACCTGGCAAAGCTTATCCGATTGTATGATGCAGTCTGGGGCGCTGGCAGATTCCCAGTACAGGCTGGGGGCAGGGGTTGATGCGGGAGCTGGCGATGCATACCACTGGCCGGAGGGTGCAGATGGTGAGCTTGGCAGACGACTGGGGCTGGAGGCTACGGAGGCAGCCGAGCTGCCGGACTGGCTCTGCCTTCTCTGAACCGCAGTCCTTGATCAGAGATGCTGGAAAAGCCCAGATAAGCTTGGATATGATTAGTGGAAGACCTCAGCCTTCTTCCCTTCCCCTGACTGTGGGATAGGTAGTCAAGGGGGCGTTTCCCTGGACATGAGCTGTGGGATCAGATCCCAGCTGTGTTTCATCTCAGCCCTTGAAGACAAAGATGATGGATGGTGGGCAGAGGGGTGAAGAAGACCTCAAATGATTTCTGCTCCCGACTTTCTCTGCCAGGGCTCCCAAACCTAGTCAAGGATATCAAAAACTGTGACCATGGGCTTCCCTGGTGGCGCAGTGGTTGAGAGTCCGCCTGCCGATGCAGGGAACATGGGTTCGTGCCCCAGTCCGGGAAGATCCCACATGCCGCGGAGCAGCTGGGCCCGTGAGCCACGGCCGCTGAGCCTGCGCGTCTGGAGCCTGTGCTCCGCAGCGGGAGGGACCACAACAGTGAGAGGCCCGCTTATCGCAAAACAAAACAAAACAAAACAAAAAACTGTGACCATGACAAGGACATTCAGACCATGACCTCAGATGCCAGTCACTTTGCAGCCAGACCCCAGCCCTGTTCTCACACTCCTGACTCGAGCCCTATCTTCTCCCCATCCTTTTTTCTTATCTGCCATTGAGCTTTTGGAGAAAGGGTAAGGCAGTCAAAGTAGATGAGAAACCGGAAGAGAGGGGAAGAAAAAGAGGATAAAACAGAAGAGAAGATGGGCGTATGAGCTAACCACAGTAGCGGAGCAGACAAACCTGCCGAAAGAAGGATCACACCCCTGTCTCCCGAGGTCTTCTGCCCCGATCCCCACCTCCGAGTACTGCGTCAAACACAAAGTTGATTAACTACTAGTTGGAGATATGCAGCAATAAAATATGGAGCCACTACCTACCTTCTTCCCTTCCAGCGTTACCTGTTAAACACACATGTACACACACGCAATCCTTTATACACATACTTTTCAAAAAGTGTCTGCTTCCCAATTAACAAAGAACAGTCTCAACAGACGATGCTGGCCCCTCTTTTCCTGCCTCTCTTATGCTGCAGGGTGGATTGTCCAAGCAACACTGACCCTCGTCTATAAGGCCTACAAAGCAGTGACGGCACCGCTGCCCCCTCCCAAGGCCTTGTGGTCTAGAGGCACGGAAAGCAGGTTCAAGGTCAGTAAACACAAAGCTTAGCTCTGGACCAAGATAAAGGGTCAGAGCCGATGCTCTCTATCGACCTAACTGTTTGAGTCTCTATTATGTACCAAGCGCCACGCCAGCCACTAGAGATTCAGTGGACAAATCAGACATAGCTCATTTCTCATGGAATTTAGTAACCAAGCACTTTGGAGAAGCTATTGGTGCTATTCACCAAGTATTTCTAGCTCTCTGCCTTCCGGACTGCCCTTTCTGGCCCCTTTCTGTTTGATGGGGCCGTGTGAATTGTGAGTGGAGACGACCTGTGTCACTTCCAAAAGAGAGCTTTATTTCATGGCCAAGGTAAGATGCTCCCATGCAATGATCAATGTTCGATGTTCAACATGTTCAACGTTCAACGGCGGCTACTGTATCATTCTGGGTCACTGAGTGACTTCAGTGAGTAGAATCTGCTAGCTGACCACAGTGGACATACAGCATGAACAAGAAATAAACATTTGTTGTTTTGAATCACTGAGATTTGGGGGTCCTTTATTTCTTTAGCATAACCTAGCCTGTCCTGGCTGATACACGCCTCTTAGCAACCAACACATTGATTGAGAATCTACTTTGTGCTTAAAGTGATGGTTGGTTTCTTCATGTGCATAACTTCACTCCCCAAGCAGATGTGAGCAAGTTGAGGGTAGAGAGCATGACCCCTGAGTGTCTGTGTCCATCCCCAGTACCTGGCACAGGGCCTGGCACACAGGAGATTCCACAGCAGGAGCCAAGCATCGCTGTGAACACATGGTGGATTCTCAGTCAATGTGTTGGTAGCTGGTCGGAGTGTACAAATCAGGATAGGCTGGGTTTCGGGACAGAGGCGAAGGATGAACAAAACTCAAAGGAGGGAGAGGGAGTGCCACAGGCTGGTTGGCGAGGGAAGACTGCATGGAGGTTTTTGTTTTTTTTTAAGTGGACAACCCTACACTGATTTCCATTTTTATTTTTTCATTTTTATAATTTATTCATTTTTTAATTTATTTTTTCGGCCATGCCATGTGGCATGCAGGATCTTAGTTCTCCCGACCAGGGATGGAACCCATGCCCCCTGCAGTGGGAGCATGGAGTCTTAACCACTGGACCTCCAGGGAAGTCCCAAGACTTCAAGGAGGTTTTGGACTTGAGTTGAGCCTTGAAGGATAAATTAAATTCAGTGAGGTGAACAGAAGCACACAGAGGGTTCTGGGCGCAAGAGGGTCCATGCCACAATGCACTGGAAGGCTAAGCCATGCTTGGGGGCAGTTGGTATAGAAGATGCTCCCGTACAGCAGTGAGAACGCTTAGCGCTGGAGTCAGTGCTGCTAGTTGGGACCAACTGGGAGATTGCAGATGCTGGTGGAGAAGCTCATGGAAGCTGTGGAGGTGGAGGAAGGAGTGGAACCAGGCGGGCGACCCTGGCCTGCACAGCTGTAGGCTGTTATTGGAAACACCCTCCCTCATTTGAGGACCAGTGTCTCCAGCCAGCAGCTGTCTTTTTCCCTTCATTCCCCGCCAAAGGTAATAACCTGTCACCAGAGCAAATAAAGTCTGATTTACATGAAATTTAACGCTAAGCACTTTCCTTTATTCCCCGGCACTGCGATGGCAGAATGGTAGCAGTGGCACGGCACGGCCTGCTGTATGCAGAAGCGGGATTTCACTGGAAAGAAGTTTAAAAAGAAATTACTTTTCTGTGACAGGGTCTATCAGTCTGGGCAGGGGGTCCCCGTCAGCTTGGCAACATCCCACCTGTTTTTCCTGAAAAAGATGCAAAGTCAGATGGAGAGAGCTTGAGGAACAACAGGGGAGGGGAGGAAGCGCAGTGAGAAATGCACTCATCTTTCCCAGGCTCTGGTTTCTGATCCTCAGCCTTGCAGTGACAGTGGCTGGAGTCCCATAAACAGCACCAGCATCACCGTGACACACACGGTCGCCATTGTCATCACACCACCTGTGAGCACCAGGCATGACCGTGCCGGACACAGCTACAAAGACGGGGCCACTGCCCCACGGGATTTATAGTCAGTGAAGTCACATCCTGACAGAAAAGCATCATTTTTCTCGACCTCCATCACCACCCCCACCTCATCACCCCACGCTTGTAAATACTCCATGGATTTTTCTGCGCTTCACTGATGATAATCTTTCCACTTAGAATGTCTGCATAAATGCTGTATCTCAAGACACAGCTGCGATGCCACCTTTTCCACGAAGCCTTCCTCAACCCTCCATAGCAGGGTGTCTCCCCTTCCTCGGTCCTCCCAATTCACACTAAGTACCTTTATTTTAGTGCTCATCACCTCTCTTCTCCGGATACAGTCATCAACAAGCATGTTCTCCACCACTGGACTCTATAAAATCCTCAAGGTCCAGTTATTAAAAAACAGTCATTAGCCAAAGAAACACCATCCATCCTTTCTCAAGCATGTCTCCTGGGGGGATACATTTCTCCACACCAAATGTGGCAGCATGGGGACTTTGTGTTATTCTAATCTGGCAGGGAGGGGAGTTCATGTAAAAAGGTAGATAATGTACAAGCGAAACAGAGCAGGACCCTATGGTCCTTCCCATCCCCCCATCCTCCGCCTGCCTTTCGTCTGTGAAGGAACTTTAACCAGAGAATAAGTTTAATCAGAGAAGTGAGAAAATGCAGAAGCAACGAAAAGCAGGCCAACAAGACTAAATAATAGTAGTTTAGTCATTAAGCAAAGTCAAGGACCTTTAGTTCCTCTTCATGGGCTATAGATAATATTCTGAGCCATATCCTGTGAGCTGTCTTGTAGACACTGAAACCCCCGCCAGGTGGACGAAGTTAACTACATGATGACCAGACTGTAGCCATGGCATAAGCCGCCACAATTCTGAGAACTGGCCTCGAGGAACTGGGAACAAACCGATCCTGGGAGTGAAGATTAAAACAGTCAAGATGATGCTGGTCAGACCACCGCATGACCAACTTAAAGCTGACTGTCAGAGGTGACCGTGCTGTTTCTGCATGTAGCCCCTTCCCTCCATCTATAAAAGCTCTTGCCCACTGGCTGTCAGTTGAGGGGAGTCAGACTTTGGACCCCAACACCCCACCCTCCGGTTGCCAGCATCCGAAGGAAAGCAAACTTTCCTTTTCACAAATCTTGCCTCTTTAATGGCTTTTGAGCAGCTCAGACCTCAGACCCTACTTTCAGTGACACAGAGGCAAGCTAGGGAGTTTGGGTTTGACTCTAGGGGCAAGAGTGATCCAGCAAATCATTTGAGGCAGCTGCCTTCAAGGAGTTTAACAATGTCCCCTGTAGTTCGCCTGGGGTGGGGATGGGGTGTTTGTGTTCGGTTGTTGCTTTTCTCTGAACTTAGGGCTCCTATTTGAGGACTTCACCAGGCCTGGCAGTGAAGTCATTTCTCTTCTCTTGACCAATGGCTTGAGGATTCACTTGTCTCCATCTTATCCCAAGGTGGCTCTATTTCAGGGACCTTCCCGTTGCCTAGCTCTAGGGGACAATCAGGTACTCTCTCCTCCGTGTATCCCAGGTCACACTGCAAG
Organism: Phocoena sinus; assembly: GCF_008692025.1. Lineage (NCBI taxonomy): Eukaryota > Metazoa > Chordata > Mammalia > Artiodactyla > Phocoenidae > Phocoena > Phocoena sinus. The sequence continues at coordinate 131,953,674 of NC_045763.1, forward strand.
CTGGAGTGGCTTTCCTTTGGTTTCCATGAGGCATCTGACCCTGCCCCACACAGCCCTTGGTCAGTATGGGTGAGCAGGGAGCGGAAATGGTTTACAGGGCAGGAACGAAGAGTTGGGAGTGAGGGTGTAGGGATGATGCTGGCAGCCGTCTCCTTGGCTTTCTCCATCCCAGGAAACAGTGCTGCCTCTCATTTCTGTGGGGACGCTGGCAGAGCACCGTTCCATATACTGGCCTTTCCTGCGCCGTACTTTGTCTATCCACCACAGCAGAGCAGCACCCGGAGGGGAACCCACCGCCCCGGACACGATATTCCTGAACCGATTAGAAGTGAGGTCTACATTTTTCTGCGGGGGGCGGAGATGATCCACGCCATCGCTCATGCAGATAACTAAGAGTGGGTTGTCAATATTTCACATTTTCACTGTGTGACCTTGAGAAAGTTGCTTCACCTCCCCGAGCCTCAGCTTCCTCCTCTAAAGTGAAGGGAAATTGCCTTGAAAAGTTGTAAAAGTAAGCAGGGGATGAAGACCTATCTCAGGGCCGACATGGGCTGGATGACGCTGGGTAGACGTTAGCTCTGACGGAGAGGACCTCGCGGGTGCGTGGTAATGGGTGTCTGGCTCTGCAAGTCTGGATCCGTAGGAGAGTTGAATCGGGCTCATTTGTCAAGTGCAGGAAGCTGGGGTGGGAGTGGAGCAGGCAGGCCTGCCGGGGCACCTGGAGTGGATTCAGGTGAAAGCTGAGACAGAGAGGGAAGGGCCCAAGCCATTTCACTAAGTCGATAACTAGATAACAGCAAGATGAAGGGGCAATGGAGAAGGTAAACAAGATCGATAAAAGAGAATCAAAAGGAGGGGAGCCTCAGCGATATAAATAGACCGGAATTCCAACAGGATAGATGCTATGGAGGGAAAAAGGCCATAAAACAGAAAATATAAACAAGGTAAATAGCCCAATGGATAGAATAGGAAAATAATATGGGCAGACAGATGGGAAGCATTACTAGACAGACGCCACCAAACAGCAGGAAGAAAAGAGATGAACGCATCGCTGTGGGGCAGCGGATGAATGAAAAGAGGGAGGAGGGCATCCCGGTGGGAGTGAGGAGGGAGACCCTGGCCCCCAGCCCTGCCTTAGTTTGTGGGCTCTGGCGTTGGGCCCTAAGGGTTTCCGTGATGTGACTTAATGAGGAGATCCCTGGAGCTAGACTACAATGAAAACGAATGAAAATCCTGTCGGAATTTTGTCACGTTTTTCTGCACTTGCCATTGAGAGGAATTTAAATGAGAGCCAGCCTGGCAGCGAGTGTGTCACCCTGCAGCTGGCTGTGAGAAGGAAAGACTTCTGAGGGCTCTGGTGCTTGAGCCAGGTGGCAGGGCTGTGTCCACTCCCAGGAGAACCGGGGTCTACCTGGGCAGGATCCCCCCTCCTCCCCTGCTGGCATCCGAGGCCCTGCCTCAGCTCACCCCAAGGTCAGGCACTCTTTGCCTTTACCACAGTGGGACCACCAAGCGTAAAGAAGCACCCTGACCCCTACCTCAGAGCTCTATCCACGTAGCTCTCTCAACTAAGCAAAAATAACTGACTCAGAATCCTTTATACTTCCCATCCTAAGTCCTTTTTATTCAAAGTTAAAGGTTGAAAGGAGTCTTTCCTCCCTCTGTCTCCCTCCATCCCTTCCCTGCTTCCTGCATTTAAGATGTATTAAGCATATAGCCATCATTCTCTAACACAAGGCATCAGATGAGGACTACGGGAGTGCTTTAGGCAGCAGGAATGATGAGAATTCAAAAGCAGGCTGGAAAGCTTATGTGGGCTGATGAGCTTCTAAGGGGGGTTGAAGGATGGCAGGTTCAAGAGGGCAAGAAGGTGAGAAGGCACTCCAGGCAGAGGGAAAGGCCTGAGCCAGAAAACACGGTGCGTTTGGACAACGGCAAGTCGTCCAATGTGGCAGAAGCAAAGGATTCCGGGAAAGAGTAGTGGGAACGTGGTTGGGATTGATGAGCTGCCAGGGTCAGGAATTTGGACTTCACCCAGCATCAGTGCTAACCCAGGGAAGATTTTGAGGGAGTAGAAACAAAGTCAGAGCTTTGGGGGGCGAGACTTCCCTAATGGTCCAATGGTTAGGCTCCATGCTTCCGACACAAGGGGCACGGGTTCAATCCCTGGTCGGGGAACTAAGATCATGCATGCTGCATGGCCAAAAAAGAAAAGAAACAAACAAACAAACAAAACAGAGTTTTGGGGGGTGATGGATAAAATAAATGACAGGGAGGACGTGGGGCAAGGGACAGAGAGGCCACTGCAGGAGTTCACCTAAAAATAGAGAGGCGAGGGTTAGGGGAATCACCACTCAGGCTTCCTTCTTGCCTGCCGTAGTCCCCAAGCCCTCTTCTTTCCAACAGTCCTTTCTCCTTGGGTTGCTCGACTTGTATCCTTGTTCCCCTTCAGGCCCTGCCTTTTAATCTCCCATTCTTTCCCTCCCCTTCCCCCTTCCACGGGGCAGCTTCATGTTTTAAGAGGATATATTTGTCCCCATGGCAACTCAGACACATCAGAGATCCCTTAAAGATACTGACAACTACCTAAGGAAAGGAAATGAAAACTGTTGCAGGAAGGGGGACCCCTTCCAGGGCCCAAGAGTGGAAATGAATTGTCCGAGGAGACATGTGTACTGACAAAGCAAAAGACTTTATTGGGAAGGGACGCCAAGGTGGAGAGCAGCAGGGTAAGGGAGACCCGGAGAACTTCTCTGCCACGTGGCTCGCAGTCTCAGGTTTTATGGTGATGGGGTTAGTTTCTGGGTTGTCTCTGGGCAATTATCTTGCTTGTGCCCTACTCTGACTCAGGGTCCTTCCTGGTGGCGTGCACATCTCTCAACCAAGACGGATTCCGTCGTGGAGGATTCTGGGAGATTGGTCGTCTCCTCCCTCTTTTGGCCCCTCTTGAATTCTGGTTAGTTTTCGGTGGCAGCACCAGTTTCCTCATTGGGACTTCCTATTGTGAGACAACTCAGGCAAATGGTCATCCTAGTGCCTGGCCAACGTGGGTGGTTTCTGTCAAAGGATCCTTAACAAAACTAGAAACCAAGACCCCATCAAGGTCTTCACCTCAGAGTTGGCCCCCAAGAACCCCACCCACTGACATCTAGACGAAGATTCAAGGATGCGACTTCTGGAGAGAGAGAGTGGGGAGGTGACTGTAGCAGTTGATGCAAGACAGCTTGACTCTCTCGTTGGAGGTGTGACCAATTATTTTGACAATTCTGTCTTGCCATGTCAGTTAAACATTTTGTTCTGCACAGCCTAACTTCTTCCCATAGAGAGTGGGAGCAGGAGAGCCAGGCCTACCTTTTCTGTTTGCCCCATAGCACCTGGCACAGTGCTGCACACAAGGTAACCCGCTCAGAAATACACTGAATAAGAGAATGAAGCCCAGCTCAGTACCTGGGGGGTATCTATTTGCATATGAAATGTGATTAACTCTTTACAGAGCTCCAAGGGAGGGCTGTCATTCAAAGTAATGCCTTCACTGATTCTCCCACAGCTCAAAATATCCTTTGAACTTCTCTTAGAATTATCTTTAAGGCTAGCTGATGAGCCACACAAGAATAGCGGTCTTATTACATTATAATCACCCTGTGCGCGTGGAACAAACCCTCCCTCCTTCTGTGACTTTCAGGAAAAGAAATCCGTGGTTCTCTTTTTACCCCCTTTCAAAGAAACCCTTTTGTGACTTTTTTTCTTCTTTACCTTCACGATTGTCTAGGAAGTTTATTTTCGCCTGATCTTATTTGCATAAAGGGAGGAGGTGTATGTGTGTGTGTGTGGTGTGGTGTGGTGTGGTGTGTTTGGATGTCAAAACAAGGAGATCTCACACTGTCCTGGCCCCCCCATCATTTTATGGCATGTGGATCTCTTTGTCCCAGTTGCTTTCAAATTCTCACTACTGTCTTTCCATGGTGAGGTGGGGAGCTCCTCGTATGTTCTTACAGAAAGAATGGAGTGTTTCAAGCCCTCAGGAGGTCTCTGCTTTGAAAACAAAAACCGAGCAAAAAGATGAACAGCTATGATTGACGGTAAGTCCGTCTTCCTTCCAAGTTTCCAGTCAGAACCCTGCCAGTCTAGCTATCAGGACTGAAAGCTCAGTGGAGCAATCTTGAGCTGACAGCTGCTTTTTAAAAATCCACGGAAATGCTGCATGGTGTTGTGGTCAAGCCAGGCTTTGCAGAGCCTGCCACTACTGCGGTGGCAGCAACTGGAGACTAGAGATGGGGACCCCTCCTCTTCACCATCTGTCTGCGTCTGTCCAGTGCCTGTTCCCCTGGATCAGGAGCTGTGGATGCATCAAGAGCAGCCTTCACTGTAATCTCCACACCCCCAGATGGGGTCCATCTGAGCAGAGAACTGATCCTTCCTTGGCAAGCCAGCTGAAGTCTCTTGGCAAAGAAACCAAGGTCATCAGAAGTTCTGTCTTCAGTGGCCACCGGCAGATGGATGGGGGCTTCTTGAGGTCAAGCATTTGCACTTGCCCATCTCCACCTCCAAACTGGATATTTATAGTTGAAAAACAGTCTGTAAGTTGGGAAGAATGAGGAAACCTCATGACAGCATGGGATGGTGAAGAGAAAATGCAGTAGTTCCAATCTCCACGGAGCTCATTTGCACACAGGGCTCCTTGCCCTGGCTTCACTACAATAAAGCTTTGGAATCTCTGGAGCAATTTTTCTTACCTTTCTAGGGTTCCGTTTCTACATTTGTAAGACGACAGAGATTGGACAAGATGATCAGGTTTATAGTGTGGGTGGCAGGCACACAGTGGCACGTCTCAGTGACAACGCACTATATTCCATCAAGTTCTAGTCATGGACCATCTTGTACTAATCCATCTATACCCACATTTTGGGGACTGACAGCACATGTTTGGGATGTGGGAAGCCAGAATTAGAGATATTATCTCTTGCCCTGGACTAGAGCAAAATCAATCAACTTCTACAGGCTAGAATCTCAGACTCATTAAATGGATACTTTGGCCAACTAAACTCACAAATTCTGAGTGGTGCCAGGAAATTATCCTCTTCTTGGCTGCAAAATCTCAAAGCTAAAACAAAAGTTGGGCAGTATTCTAAAGTTTCACCTCACGGATTTTCCTTTATAAGTAATTCCTTTTTACCTTTAACACTAGACCATCAGGCTGAAGCTAATTGCCCCAGGTCACCCAAGAACCACCTGAGAACCAAGACTTGGATTGTTGGCTTCACGTTCTTGGAAGCCTAGGCTTGCTATAGTAGGAGTCAGGACCCATTGTGACATTGCTACATGGTCATTTTAATATCCAAAAACCTATCTTTGACTGTCAAGAGAAAAGAATTTATACCACAGTCCAGAGAAAGAGGGAACAACTAAGGTGGTAAAGGCGGTTTTCCCATCACACAGGGGAAAGATAACTTTTTTCTAGGCTTGGGGCTGGGGCAGGAAGGGTTGGTGCTGAAGAAGAAGGGAAGAGAAGTATAAAAAGTTCCAGCGTGGGCTTCCCTGGTGGCGCAGTGGTTGAGAGCCTGCCTGCCGATGCAGGGGACACGGGTTCGTGCCCCGGTCCGGGAAGATCCCACATGCCGTGGAGCGGCTGGGCCCGTGAGCCATGGCCGCTGAGCCTGCACGTCCGGAGCCTGTGCTCCGCAACGGGAGAGGCCACAACAGTGAGAGGCCCACGTACCGCAAAAAAAAGATAATAATAATAAATAAAAGGCCCTGAAAAAGTTCCAGCGTGAGTGTGGGCTCTGGTCCATGCTTTACCTTGAGGTTGAAACTCTGGGAGACGGGGTGGTGGAGAACCCCACATAACAGGCAGAGGGCCTTTACCATGCTTCCTGCCTGGACCGCTGGACACAGAGGCTCACACCATCCCGGGGGTGAATTGTGTAGATGGAAGGGATGGCAGGATAGGTCTGGACAGTGAGAGGTCCTCCCCATCCCACCACCCACACTAAAGCTCGGCTGGCTCCCAAAGAGTAAGGGGGAGACCCCACATGTTTGAGTGGAACATGGAACGTGGCTACGATTGGAGAGCCAGGAGCGGCCAGAGCAGCCAGGAGCAAGGGCTGAGCCGGTAGTACAGAGAAAGCCCTGTGCCTGAGGAAGCCGCAAGTAGGGAACCAGCTGTCTGGAGGAGCCTGCTAAGCGGCCAAGAGCACCGAGCACGCCCCAAGAGGAACGTGATGTCAAGCGGAGGGGAGACCCTGGACCAGAAACACCTCCCCTGATGCCAAGACCATGCAAAACTCCCACACCCAGGAGCCTGGAGCACCCTGAGGAGGGTGAGAAGGTGACTGATAGGGCCTTACTGGTCAGGACACAGGGAGACTGCATGAGCTGGACGGTGACAGCCATGGGGGAGGATGGTCAACTAAGAATGCACAGCAGAGATGGGAACTGATGCTTGGTGATCAGGCAGAACCAGCAAAGCTTGATGGAAACAAGCCCCTCTCCTCACCTACCCCTTCCCACTCATTCCTGCAGCATTTCAGGGTGTCCTCTGGCTGTACCTGGGCTGCCACAGTGAGGATCAAGTGCAGCTCAGGATCTAAAACCATCTTTGCATGGTTCATGCAAAGATCACAGAGTTGATTAATCGAATTCAGACAAATATATGCTGGAGTGAAGTGTAGGATCAACCAGCATCATAAGAAATGCCAGCTCAACCCGCAAAACCGTGACACATCTAAAGAGCCAGCACGCAGAGACAGAGGAGGGTGGGGATTTGTCTGGGTCTGGAAGACATGGGGTTTCTCCAAATGCCGGCTATGTGACCTGGACACACTTCTTGTCCCCCTGAGGCTCAAATACCTCATCTGTAAAACACCACCCTGATCTTTAAAGGGTGGTGTTATGGGTTAAATCAAGTCCCCCCAAAAGCTATGTGGAAGTCCTAAGCTCCAGTACCTTAGAATGTGACTTTATTTCGAAATGAGGTCTTTACAGAGGTAATCAAACTAAAATAAGGTCATTTGGGTGGGCCCTAATCCAATATGACTGATGTCCTTATAAAAAGGGGAAATTGGCACATAAAGTCAGACATGCACAGAGCGAAGACGATGTGAAAAGACACAGGGGGAAGCGTCCATGTGACTGGAGCGCTGCATCTACAAGCCAAGGGATGCCAGGAATTGCTGACAAATACCAGAGGCTGAAAGAGGCAAGGAAGGATTCTCCCCTAGAGACGTCAGAGAGCGCGTGGGCCAGCTGACACCCTGGTTATGAACTTCTGGCTTCCAGAATTGTGAGACAATGCATTCCTGTTGTAAGCCATCCAGTTTTTGGTACTTTGTTACAGCAGCCCTAGGAAATGAATACAGGTGGCTTGCAAAGTTTCAATGTATGGTTTATGGAAAGTGTCTGTCACATAGCAGATTCTAAAACATGAAACACTATAAGAGTAAATACTTGGTATCTTATGCCTGAACTCCATTAATGACTCTGGACACAGAGGCCCAGAATCTTCTGGTTCACAGACAACCTTGGTTTGTATCAACATTTTCACTCTTATAACAGGACAATAATAATAAAAGGAAGTTCTCAGCATTCTTCTTAGCCTACAGCCTCATTTTTTTTAAAGACTGGCTAAATTTATTTTAGGTGTTGGGGCTGTGCTAATTAGTATAGTTGAATACATATTAGCTGCAAATGAACTTTCCTGCATCTCTCACCCCAACTGTCAGCACACGGGTCCAGTTGTGGATGATTTGGCATTTTCTCCACAATTGCACAGTCACAGCCTGGACCTGGGCACATCTGCCTGTGTCATCAGTTTCCTGGTTACCTTCAGCTCTCTCCTACTGGGTAATATTGATAAGAGCAAAGAGAAATATGAGTATTTATGATGTGCATGCATGTTCGGTGGACTTTTTACTCTATAATCCTCTGAACAAAAAGTGGTTGAGGTGGGTGCAGTTATCCACATGTTACAGATTAAAAAAACACAGGTCCCGAAGCTGAGGGAGGGTTCAGTCGTTTACCTGAGGTCATGTAACTACTAAATGTAGAACCAGGATTTGAGTTCAACGACTCAAACTTTAGCGCTAAGCTGTGTGAGCTGTCATTTGCCGCAAAAGTGGCTTCTCTTGAAATCTCTTCCTAAGATTTAAAAATCTTAGGAAAAATGTTGTGTGTCTACTGAAGGCCAAAAATATTGTAAAAACATTATCTCATTAATTCTCATGATAGCCTAAAACCAAACCTGTTATTATTCCCATTTTATGAATGAGAAAGCTGAGGCGGAGAGAAGTTAAAGAACTTGAGCAAAGATCCTATAGATCATGTCCAGAGCTGGGATTCAAACTGACATCTTTCTGATTCCAAAGCCCATGCTCTTTCCACAGGTCAGTCTGGCCCAAAAGACAAGGGAGACCTTAAATGTCCTGTATTATAACCTCCTAGCTATATAGAAACTACTTGCAGAATGACCTGGTAAGTGGTGGTGCTTGAATATCTCATTGCTGAAAACCTATTCTCACCTGGGTTGCCTTTATCCCTTCCCTCCTTCCCTCCCTCCCTCCCTCTCTCCCTCCCTCCCTCCCTTCTTTCCTTCCTTCCTTCCTTCCTTCCTTCCTTCCTTCCTTCCTTCTTTCCTCCCTTCCTTCCTTCCTTCCTTCTTCTCACTCCCTCCCTTCCTACTCCCTTCCTGTGACTAATGAAGCGATCTAGAAGAGTGTTTCCTAACAGTGTCCATATCAAGGCACACAAAGAATAGTTTTGCCACAAATGGCTAAACAGGCAGGCTGTTCAGGGCTCCAACAGCCATGATGCTCCAAGTGCTGTGGTATGTAAAAGCTCGGGCACACCTGTAACTGGACTGGAGCACAAAGTTAAGAAGTTATTCTTAACTGAACCTCTTACCATCTTAGATCTGAAAGAGGAAACCATTAAGTAGTGAGTCAATGTTAACACAGTATTGTGTGTCCCATGATGAGTAAGGATAGGACTGGGAAGACAAGGGAGGGATAGTGACTAAGTCAGTCTTAGCTGAGCAGGGAAGCCTCCAAGCAAGAGGGGATTCCTAGGCTAGCATTTGTAGGACAGGGTGATTTCAGCCTGGCAAAAAGATGGCTACTGGGTAGGAGGGCATTTTTGGCTTGGGGGAATCCCATCTCGAGTTGTTGCGGCTCCATACACACCTTTAATTGTCGTGTTACTTCTCTGTTCTCCATTTCACTTTCATTTCTTCTATCTCCTTCTCTTGTTTGGACCACTTTCCTTATTCTTCCCTTGTTATACCTCTCTGGCTAGTCCTTTCAGCCTATAACCCCACAAATGGCCCTGCATAGTCAGTCTAAAGTGAAAAAAGGGGCCAATGTCTTTATTAGAGTATGTTCCAGAAGCTTTGATGAAAAGAGTCACAGAGTCACTGGCTGCCAGTCCTGTCACTCAACTGATTGGGACGGTCTTTGAAGGGTGGGGTAAACGTTATGGCTAAAACAATGTGAAGGAGTGATCTGTGGTCACTCCTGGCAAAGAGACCATTGCCCTGGGGATCAGTAGCCTCTGGGATACAACAGCTCCTTCCTTGGGTACCAAATTAACCTTAAATAATGAAACACCAGCAACAATCCATCAGTATTCCACAGCTCTGTAGGAAATGATTTCATATACAGCTCTTTATTTTCTCAAACATTTTATTCTGACATTTATTTTACAACCAAATACCAAAGACTTATTTCTCTACAAAGCCTGCATTACATCGACATGATTTTTCCTTCAAGGAAACATACCCATAAACAAATCACTGGATAAGAAAAGAAAATGCTCCATGTCTTAGCACAGCTTGGCAGATTACCACAAAAACTCCAGCTCACAACAGCTGCTGGCCTAGAACAGGTCTAGTATATGGTAGGTCCTATTCTTCATAAATAATTGTTAAATTAATTGAATGAAGGAAAGCTCAGTGGCATGATAAAAGGTGGGCTTTGGGCTCATACAGATCTGGGTTGGAATCCCAATTTGGCCACTCAGCTAGCTGAGTGGTTTTGAGCAAAATACTGAGTCTCATTGAGCCTCAGTTTTCTCCTTTGTAAAACTGGGATAAAAACACCTGACTCACAGATGAAGATTAAGGAAAAATATACCTAAGTGTCTAGCTCAGTACTTGTATACGAAAGTTACACAAACTATTTCTCTCCTCCTCTTCCCTCAAATTCACTTCCCAACCATATGTATAATACATTCCAGTAGATCATTTACCTACCAATCAGAGCAAGAATCAAGGATGTCTGTACCGAGTGTCAAAAACAGTGGTTCTGGGCTTCCCTGGTGGCGCAGTGGTTGAGGGTCCACCTGCCAATGCAGGGGACACGGGTTCGTGCCCCGGTCCGGGAAGATCCCACATGCCGCGGAGCGGCTGGGCCCGTGAGCCATGGCCGCTGAGCCTGCGCGTCCGGAGCCTGCGCATCCGGAGCCTGCGCTCCGCAACGGGAGAGGCCACAGCAGTGAGAGGCCCACGTACCGCAAAAAAAAAAAAAAAAAAAGTATTGGTTCTTAATTCTGGACACACAAAAGAATTACGTGGACATTTTTTTTAAAAAGTCTCAGCCAAGACCCCACCCCCAGAGTTTCTGATTTAATTGTGCAGGGATGGAGCCTGGAAAACAATATTTTTTCAAAAGCTCCCCGTGTGATTCTAATGTGCAGGAGTGTTGAAAAGCACTGGCCTAAAAAAAAAGAACACTTTTAGCTCTTCTTGCTCTGATCACCTGTGCAGGATGTTGCATTCCATCCTGGTGCATTTCCACTAAGAGAGGAAACACAAATGGGAGAACCACTTGCCTGGTGAAAGGAGTTAAACGTACATCATAAAGAAAAGAGCTCAAGGACGGGGTGATTAGCCTGAACAATTAAAGGCAGTGAGGAGACAACAGTCACTCTCTTCAATTATTTGAAGGTTTTTTCTGTGAAGAGGGATTGAGCCTGTCTTCACAGTCCAAAGAGGTCAAGCTCTATGAATTAGGGGTTCAAGTCAGATAAGACCAAAAGTAGTGAGTTCACAGCCACTGGGGGAACTCAAGAAGACATTGCATGATCACTTGATGGGGATGGAGAGAAGGGAATTTAAATGTTGAATGAACAGTTGGACTGGTTCTTAATGGCCTCTATCAACACTTAGTGACAATAGCAGTATAACTAATTTTCAGTGATTTCGTAGGACAAAGACGTTTGTAAAGTGAAAGGATGAAAATATTCAAACCATCATTCTTTGTGTATCTCTACACCTTGGGCCCTCCTAGTACATGGTCTTAAGTAAACATATCCTTCAGACACAGCAGAAGCAGATTTGCTAATCCTGAAAGCTGCAGGGAAAGAATCACATAGTACAGCTGGTGGAACTATTGAAATCATCTAGACCAGTGCTTTACCTCATCTTTTAAAAAGACATTGGGGGACTTCCCCGGCAGTCCAGTGGTTAAGACCTTGCCTTCCATTGCAGGGAGTGCGGGTTCGATCCCTGGTCGGGGAGCTAAGAACCCACATGCCTCGTGGCCAAAAAACAAAAAAACATAAAAAAACAGAAGCAACATTGTAACAAATTCAATAAAGACTTTAAACATGGTCCACATCAAAAAAAAAGAAAAAAAAAAAGACATTGGAACCCCCCAACTTCCTTTAAAAAAAACTCCACTTGGGAATCTAATAAATGATAAAGGTGGGGCTACTCTGGATGAAGCAGAGTGTCCATCTCATTCTCCCTCCCTATTCCATCAGCGGCCCCTGAGAAACCTGCTCACAGCCCTAGAGTTCCATAGCACAGCATTTGAAAACCATCATTTTGTAGATCAACCCTCTCTTTTTACACATAAATAAACTGAAGCTCAGAATGTCTGTGTAACTTGGTCAGGGTCATACAGCAGCGAGTGAGAGCAGAACTGGGCCCAAACCCAAGCTTTTCATCCCTGGGCCCAGTGCCTGTCCCACTAGCCCACACTAATGCCCTTAACTGGGGACAGGAGTGCCTCCAGACATGGCTGTATGGCCAGTTCTTGGGCATTTATCTATTACAACAATGATGCATAAAATACACGAGACCTCATTTCAATGAAAAAGTCAACCTTTTCCCTAGGGCTGCCCATTCTGTGTGGCTGGTGGTAGAGATGGATTTACTCCAATAGCTGGCTTCTTACTCAGTATCCCTAGTGACCAAGGCCCTCTGTTTTCACAGTGACCAGCTAGGATTGGGGAGAGGAAGGGTGGCTCTTCATCATTTCATCCAACCAAGCAACTGGCCCCCACAGATGGGATCTCAAATCTTGGCTCCATCACAAGGTGCTTCAACTAACTGAGCAAAGCGTATGTAACTGACTTAAATTTGGACGTTACATTTCTTTTCTTCCCTTTCTCTAAATTTGGGAAAGGGTTTAGAGAACTTGCACCAAAAGGCAGATCGTAGAATGAAAAGGGAGTTGGCAAGGACACATGGATTATTCTAAAAGTAAATACCAAACGTTGGATAGTTGGAGGTTCAATCTGTGAAGTTTTACCAGCCATTCACTCACATACTCAATCACTTACTGACTAACTCATTCAATAGATATTTATAGAGCACTTACCAAGTTCTAGACAATAATTGTAAAAACAGACATGAAGGCAAAATTGATGCAAAAACTGAGTGCTAAAAATCTGAGATGAATGAAATAGCAAAATGTTAAATAAAGACAAAATCAGTATTTCTGATTTTTTTCCTTTTGCCTTAGGCTCCAGTAAACTTGGCATGGCACTGTTAATAGATCTCATTTTTATTTAAAATTTTGATCTTTTGTTTATCTTGTATTCTTTTGCATTGATTTTGATTTTTTAAAGCATTGCATTAAATATTATTTGTTTTGATTACTGAGTTTTTTGGTACCCTCTTAAGTTTTGTGCTCCAGGAAATTGCCCCTTGTTATTCCTGCTCCTGTCTAGGCATTTGTAAAAGCAGAAGGATACAAAAAACAAATAAGACCTATCTCTATTCTCAAGGAGTTCTCAGGCTAGTGGGAAAGACAGGCAGGTAAACAAGTAATTGAAATATAATTAATTCTGTAATGGAAATATGTGCAAGGGACAATATTGGCACAAAGGAGAGAGGAATCCACTTTGTGGAGATGAGCGTTGGCATCAGGGAGGAGAAGACCATTCCAGGCTGAAGAAAGCGTGTGCTCAGACAAGGAGGGATGTGATGGCAAGATGAGCCATCCATTCCAACTGGCAGGAGTGCAAAGCAAAATCATGGGAGGGGATGACAGAAGGGGAGCTTGGACGGGTAGGTAGGAGCCAGGGGCTGCAAACACTGATTGAATACCTTGCATGTGCTTGGTGCTCTGAGTATCCCCACAAAGCATTAGTCATAATCTGTGCTCTGAGGAACTCACTTTAATTACAGCAGACAGAGCATGTTACATGGAAAAAAGCAACAATAAAACCAGGTAACTAACAAGGGGTGCAGGGACAGACCGCAAGAGGATAGCGGCTTCCAGGAAGGCGCAGTCAGTCACTCTGGACTAGGGAGGGGAGAGCACAGAGGAGGTAGCCCTTCAGTTTAGCACTCAGGGAGTTAGCCAAGTCCCAAGATGTCACATCTTCCTGGCCACCTCCTCTCTGACTGGTGCGCTGTCTGCATCTCCCTGACGGAACAGCCTCCATTCACTCTTCTTTGTGAATGCAGCCTAGGAGCCTCCTGGCTGAGAAGGAAGCACCCTCTACAGCCCTAGTTTGGAAGGCAGCCAGAGCTCTGTGTCCCTGGAACATAATCCCAGCTGACTCCCCTTGCTGGATGAACACAGCAAAATGTATAAATAACGGCAGCAATGAACCCCTCCCAGGACTGCTGTGGGATTAATAAACACTTGAGACCCTGGCACTCCAAGCCCTGCAGAAACTAGCACTTCAAATGCTATTATGAGCAGACTCCCAGCCATGGCTCCTTTAGCGCATGCTGTTAGATAATCTCTCCCAACTATTGCTGGGATCCATTAATCATTCGGTGCCTGTCTCCTAACCCACAGACTGGAAGAGAAGGGAAGAGGATCTGCAAGGATAACATAGGGCAGGACGTGAAGAGGGCAAGAGACAGTCCCCAGCTGGCTGACTTTCTCTTTGAGAATAATGTGAGGATAGAACCCGGGCTCAGCCAACTTTGTTTCCCCATCTACTTGGTAGCCAGCAACAGGGCTGTTGATAAATACCCCCATTCTCTAACTGGGCACATGGTATAATTGTATTTCTCTGCCCACTTTGGAGCCAAGTGTAGCCATGTGACTTGCTTCAGCCAAGAGTATGAATGGAAGTTATTTGAAGCTGGGAGGGGGGGGTGTTAAAAGCTAGTGCAAAATTCACTTCATTCCCGGCCCCCTACAATAACAACTGAGGAAGAATGAGCCAGTTTTGGTGTAGCCTGGGAGTCTAAATGACCAGGATAAGCAGAGACCCCCGCTGACCTGCCTTCCACGTGAATGAAAAATAAACTCCTGTTCTTTTAAACTACTGAGATTTGGAAGATTTATATACCTATATAACATAGGTAAGCCTGGCTGTTTCAGGGCAAGTTGTCCAACTCCTTGAAGGCTCTGTTCCCTCACTTGCAAAATGTGGATAATCATATCTATCTATAGAGTTATTGCAAGATTTATAAAGAGAGTTCACGTAAAATCATTAGCAAGTTCTCAGCCCATTATTAGTGCTCAATCATTCTTAGCTCAGTGGTTATTATTATTATTGTCATATTGTTATCACAATTGCTCTTACACCTCTCTTCTTAGCTGCTACCTTTCCCCCAGTTTCTGCAGCTCTTTGCTATCCCTGATGGAGGCGTTTGTCCTCCATGTGTAGACTGAGCCCTACACTCAGGCTCTAAGGCCAGGTCCAACTGAGGTAGGAGGGTTTGAAGCTCCTCTAATCCAACCTTCTGAGGATGGTACCAAGTTATCCCTCCCCACAGAGCTGCCCTTCTGTGCTTGGATTCCAATAACTGGGCCGCTGCTAACTGCCCTCCCCCATACTGTACCCTGAAAATCGTAACTGGATTCTCATGTTATTTCCAAGGTCTGATGTCTGCCCTGGTAACCTTCTTGGTACCTTATGTTAACATCTGGCTCTGCCACACCTATAGCTGGGGGCTCTGCCCCTGAAACCTGCTGGGGCCCTTGTCTTCTGCAGACATTCCTGGTTCAGAGTCCTTGTCATGCTCTGGTCACTCTGTGGCTGTGCGCTGACCCCTGGCTGCTGAGCCTCTGACAGACTGTGGCTATAGCATCTTTGCTTTGCTTCCCAGAGCAGCTTTATTTTTTTTTTTTCCGGCAGTTGCAGCTGTGTCTCTTAACCACTCGCTATCTTTTCTAGAGTGTGTGAATGAACTATGACTTGTTCATGCTTGTACTTCCAAAGCTGGGCATTCAGTAGGTGCTCAGAAGAACATCTGTTGAATGGTGAATGAATGAATGAAAGGTATCATGGAGTCGTCGACCCTGAATGCCAGGAATGATATTAAAGCCCATCTAGTCTCTTCTCTTTTTCAGATTTAAAAACTGAAGTCCAGAACCACATAATCCCCTTAGAGGCAAACTGGACCCAGTAACCACACGCCCCACTCAGGGAAGACAAAGGGAACACACACCCTGCCTCGGATTCCCCCATACCAGGGTGGCCAGAGGGACACAAAAGCCCTTACTATTCTCAAAGACCAGGAGTAAATGTAATCTACTAATAGGTGGCTATGCAAGAAGGTTCTCTTTCCTTTAAAAAAAGAAGAAAGTGCAAAACAGAAATAGAAAATAAGTCAGTATGACAACAGGGGGAATTATCTAGGGAAATATTTTTCTTCTTTTTTCTCAGCTCATTACAGTATACAAAGGGGAGATGTGGAGACTTCCCTGGTGGTGCAGTGGTTAAGAATCCTCCTGTCAATGCAGGGCACACGGGTTCGATCCCTGGTCCAGGAAGATCCCACATGCCGCAGAGCAACTAAGCCCACATGCCACCACTACTGAAGCCCACATACCGCTACTATTGAAGGCTGCATGCTCTAGGGCCCGTGCTCCGCAACAAGAGAAGTCACCACAATGAGAAGCCCGCGCACCGCAACGAAGAGTAGCCCCCGCTCTCTGCAACTAGAGAAAGCGCGCGCACAGCAACGAAGACCCAATGCAGCCAAAAATAAATAAATAAATAAATAAATAAAAAGGGAGATGTGTTTGAATGCACAAGGCAGATACCGAGTAGGGGAAGAGGGAAATGACCTTGGCTTTCTACTCACTGAACAGCATGCAAGCCCCCGAGCTACAGGTGGCCTCCCAGCCTTTGCTCTGCCGGGGCACCCTCCCTGCCTGCCTTCTACACCTCCCCAGGTCTCACCCACCTGCAAGGTTCTGCAAAAGTCTTGCCTTCCCCAGGGCACCCAACAACTCCTTCGGTGCCCATGGTCTGCTCTGTCCTCTGACATCTATATGATAGCCCCTAAGCACCCACCACTTATCGTAGTGTGTGAATATACAATACATAGCTATTTTAAATTCCCTGGCCACTCATGTCTACAAGTCCCCTCAACTCCAATCCTCCCGTTCCTGGTCCCAGTTGTTTCCAACTTGAAGGCAGAGATTTTTACTAATGCTTCCCCTTGTGACCCTTGGAGCCTTGGGCAGTGCAACCTCCATCATCAGCCCCAAGATTTGTTTGAGAGAGAAAACTCAGAAGCACAAGGCCTCTGTCTCCTGGGAAAAGAGAAGATGAGCAAGAAACAGGGAGAGAGTATCTCTGCTTGGGGGATTTTCTAGCTTCTGCCAAGATGATGAGTTCAGGAATGAGGCTGGAGCAAGGTGAAGCCTCTGGTCCCTCCAGAAGTGTCTTCCCCTGGGCTTGGATAAGACATCTGTACAAACCAGATAAGGCCTCAGCCTGCAGAGATGTTCTTGTCTCACCTCTGGTCCACACACCATCTTTGGTGGAATTCTCCTCCAGGGCTCAGCATACCTCCCTGAGTCAAGACAACCTGTATTTCCCTCCCCTGGTTCATGGTGGTAGATAGCTGAGGAGCTCCATTATCTCAGGTTGTCTGGGGTCAGTGCCAGTATATGTCTGTTGCTGGTGTGATTATTAATGGCGCCCCACTGGATGACCCTCCATGTAGACAACCTGAGGGACACCTGGCTGGAGGAGTTGGTGGCTCTATCCCTTTTCCTTCTGGGGCTGTCAGGTGGTCTTCGTGCTCACGCTGTCTCCCCATCACTCATCTGGGCAGCACTTTCCTGAGGGTCAGTCACTTTCACCCTTTACATCACCATTTCACTTTGCTATTAACATTCATTCAGTGGAGAGCATCACATGTGTTACAGATAAGGCAATTGAAGTTACCAAGGTTAAGTGATTCCCTCAAGGTCGCACAGCTCAGGGCTAGATTCTGAGGAGAACCCAGGCTTTTATTTTTCCTGTGCTTAATCTCTAAGATTGGGGGAAAAAATTTCCTGTTCGTTTCAGGATGAGTGTGATTTTAAGAGCCCGAACGTTTCCTTCTCTCCTGTCTGTTCCACATTAATGGCCAAACAAGCAATTCTTGGAGGGGAGTTGGAGGGCCATTGTTTCTTCTTCTGGGAGCTTCTGGCTGCTGTTTAGTGGGTTTATACCTATGTACGGTGCTGGAAGATATATTGGTATTATCCTTGGCCATGGCAGGAAGGAAGCATGTATCCATTGTACCTCTCCAACGGGGGGTTCTCCTTTGACACCCACTGTTGAACCTCTTCTAAAGTGTATCAAGAGTGGCAGAATTTCTTTACAGGAGGGAATAACAAGTAGCAGTCTGATTGTAAGGCTAAGGCACTCATCTTGAAGCTTGAAGTATTTGTGGAGAAAGCATTTTACTTTTACTTAGTGCCTTTGTGGAGTTGAGTAGAGGGTGCTGATAGAGGTTATGGAAGAGTTCAAGTCCGTTGCCTGCCCTCCAACTTAGCTCTTCACACTGTTGACTCTGTCCTTATAAGCCAAGCCTCACGCTGAGCCAGTTAACGGAGAGAGAAATAGAAAAGGCTAAAATGCCAATCTGTAGGGACCCCAATCTGACCCAACCCAAGCCAGCAGTTTGCATCCCCAAAAGCAGTGAAAAGAGAGAGACCCTTCTCATATCAGGCCCTCCTGAAATCTACCAAGTGGTTTATGGGCAAGTAACTGCCATGAAAATGGAGACTAATGAAAGAAACTCAGCACCCCTTCAGCCCAAGTTTCAGGAGTTGCAAGTTTCAGGAACTAGCATTGTTTGATCTGCTTTCAATTCCCTTATCAACATGAGCTTCCTTTACTGGTTGAATGGAAATCAGTAAAATTACATTTCAAAAGAGACTGTCTCACAGATCCTGTCCATGGAAAGCCCAGGGTCCTCTTTGGGTTCTGTCCCCTGTTCCTTTGTGCAGAGGAGATGAGCATGAGCGTCTTCTGCACGGCAAGCAGGGCTCACGATCGTTTGTTTTCTCTTCGATAGAGAAATGTACCTGAGTTCCCCACACAACAGCGAGGGTCTTCCCAAACAGATGAAGTATAGGCAGACTATTTCACACTGGACTCCAGAACTTGGGGCTGGCAGTAGTGCTGAATTTCTGTTATTAGACTTTATTTCTGTAGTGATTATTCACCCATAAAGTCACATGGTAGATTTGGGGAGAGTCCATCATGAGAAGGGTATCTCTTTTCTCACATATCTCCCATCGGTGTTACTTTAGCATCTCTTAGGAGGTTTTCGTTTCCTGATGTAAAGTTTTAAAAATCTTCCCAGAGTTCTTGAGCTCCATGGCACGCTTTCTAAAGAAACAGGGAAAAGTTGAGTGTACCAATTAGATAATGTAATTTTCCAGAGTCTTCCTGGTGGGGATTGGAAATGTTATTCTGGGCCCTGTAAGAATTATGCCACTTTGATTTTTTTTTTTTTTTCGTTCCTCTGAATTTATATATCTGTCAGTAGAGAAAAAGCAAAGGCTTCCTGGACTTTTAAAAACACTCTTCCCACTTCTTAGCTTTTGCTCTTGCTGTTATTTCCTCTTGGAATGCCCTTTTCCTTCTCCCTTTTTAATTGACCATCAGAAACCCACCCATTATTCAATTTTTCCCTTATTACTATTGGTCTAAATTATGGTTCCCTTTCTACTTCTTAAACCATTTCACTGTACCGTTTATTCTTATTTAATCATATATTATCTTGTATTTTTATCTGTTCCAGGTATATAATATTATCCTTCCAAGTGAAATACAAACTCTTTTAGAATAGGAATTATTATCAACAATAGATATTTGGATTACCTAGTATTGGTAGGAAATGTGTTATGTAGAAGAAGATATAAAGAGAAGACACAGACTCAGAAAAATAAAGCCAAAGTTGTCCAGGCCAACTTGCTCATTTTATAAGTGAGATGTGAAAGCAAATACAAAAGGAGTCTTTCACATGCCCAAGCGTGTATCTAAACTGAAATACAGATTAAGCTCCATTTCAGAACTTTCTCATCTATCTCACGCTTCCCCCTCCATAAGAGTTTAGCATCAAAGATTACATTCTGGAAAGAAATAGATGGCTAGAGAAGCCGACCATCTCACATACCTTTTAGAAGCTGACTGGGAGGTTAAAATTGGGATAATTTGCATGGACTCAGTTGACTTTGCCACTATTTCCCATTTTCCAACTCTCAGGACTGCTGTCTTTCAAAAATCTGTCCCATCTTTTTTTTAAGTCTATGTTAGATACACAAAATTATTGGATTGAACTGGACTGAGGTGAATTAAGCAATGGAGACAGTGTTCATTATGGAAAGAAGGGCAGTAGACTTGATTCCCAGGCCATGGTCTAGCTAGTTAAAAAATGAACCAATGATAATAACAGATAAGGTTTATTGAGTATTCATTGCATGCAAGTGTGCTAGCATTTCATATATATTCTCTCATTTATTACTCACAGTATCCCAGTGAAATAGGTGGTCTTATTGTACTGATTTTATAAATGAGGAGATCAAGGCACTGAGAGAGAAACTGAGCAGCTTGTGGTGGAGGAAGGGGAACACCAAGATGGAAAAGGAGATGCTGTCAGGGTTCTATGAGTCTTCTGTTGTTGGGAGACTCTGTGGGTCTCACAGAGAGAAAAGCAGATTTCTCCTCCACTAGAGTTTCATTGGAAAATTCACATTAGTTTAAATTCAAGGTTGAAAACAATATTCCATGGACCAGATATCTGGTTTGGCTACACAGTGTTAAAAAAAAAAAAAAAAAGAATTTGTGAATAACATTTAAAATTGGGAGATGGTATATAGAATTACTGATCTCTGGCTTCCCTTGAAAAGCCAGAAGAACAACTTTTGTACTGCACAAGAGGTAGCTGGAGCTGAGGAGTGATGGATACGTCAGGTATGTTCTCCAATTCCCCATGACCCCCTCTACTTCCTACTATGCCCCAATGTGGAGGTGAAGGGATCCAGAATATGCCCCACCAAAATATGCCACTGTGACATAAGGATTATTCTGAGCTGAAGATAATGAAGAAAAAGCAGACACAGGATGAGCTCACTGCCTGCCCCTATCTGCCTGAAAGCAGAGAAGTCCTCATTGTAAAGGTGTCTCACTCTC
Source organism: Phocoena sinus (assembly GCF_008692025.1). NCBI lineage: Eukaryota > Metazoa > Chordata > Mammalia > Artiodactyla > Phocoenidae > Phocoena > Phocoena sinus. The sequence continues at coordinate 131,974,284 of NC_045763.1, forward strand.
CCTCACTTCCCACATCAGGAAGGAGAGAACAACCTCGTCACCGGAGACTGGATGACATCATCAGACTAGATGGCACCAAGAAAGAGTCTACGAAAACAGCTTACTGACTAAACCTTATCTTCCATTAGTTTCCTCCCATGTATTTACCTTCCCACAGGCAGGTTTACTGCCCTTAAAAGCTTAAACCCTTTTTTCTTTTGTCTTGCCATTTCTCTACAAAATTATTGTTCTTCTTTCAGATGCTATATAAGCCCCAAATTCTAACCACCTTTTTGAGGTTCTCATCACTGAGTCCTCCCATGTGTATGCATTTTACTAGACTTTTCTCTTGTTAATCTGTCTTTTGTCTAGCTTGTCTAGTCTAGTTTGCAGAGCCCCAGCCGAGAACCTATGAGGTGAAACTGAGCAGGACCATGTGGGGCTTCTGGGCACGGAAGCCTCTCCTTGTCCTCTGTTTCTCGTTTGTAGGGAATAGACACCAGCCTCCATGACCTTCCCTGAGTTTCAAAGGGCAGATTCTAACAGTTGCTAATCAGGGAAGGGAGAGGACACAAAGACAAGGGAGGAGCAGTCAAGAAATACTAGTGCAGCCTTGGGGCATGTCCTGGTTCCGTCTCAAGGGTTACACATAACAATATCTTTGAGTTCTTTACAAAACTAAACCCCCCAACAGATGGAAGATGTTAGCATTCTTAATTTCAGATTAAAGGAACCAGAGAAGCTCTTCAAGAAGACCACCTGAAGACAGATTAAAAGAACCACAGAAACTCATCAGGGTACCTGAGACCAGGTTAAAGGAATGCAGGCCCTGCACACACCCTCATCTTATCTGCAACCCCACCCTTGAACCATTGCTATGAAACTCCTCACCAGATCCCCCCAGGTTGGGACACATAGTTTTTGAGAGGCACAAGCCTGCCTTGTCCCCCTTTGCCTGGCAAGCAGTAAAGCTATTCTTTTCTATTTCACCCAAAACTCTGTCTCCAAGATTCAGTTCGGCACACCGGTGCACAGAGGCTGAGATTCAGCATCAGAGGGTAGAAGGAAAAGGTATTTCCTCCCCTCCAGAGGCCACACTTGGTTGTCATGATACCTGTCCTACTTCCCTCCCTAATGTTGCCTGCCTGGCCCCCAGAATCATTTCACTTCGAGATACCTAGAGTGCATACCTAGACAGTGTTTACCTACAGTGCTCTCTTCTGATCCTCAGGGACTGATTCTACCTGAGAAAAAGGACTTTGAGAGTCTTGTGAAAATCAATGATCTTCCTAAATTGGAAGGATGAATTATTGTCAAAATAACAAGCCTCATTTTCCAGCGTGGGGAAATCACTGGAATAATTTCTCTAGAAAGAAACGATTTCATTATATGGAAAAACCTGCCTCTGTTCAGCCACCCTCAAATGGCAGCTTCAAACATTAGAACCTTTGCCAAACCAATTTTCCCCTTTCAGATTTAACACTGTTCCATTTATCTCGGTGGGGACTGAAGACCAACTAAATTTGAAGTCATAAAGCTCAGCCTTTTTGAATGATTTTGGTCAAAATGGCTCTATTGTAAGCAGGTGAAGTGTGCTAATTTAATGTTCTTCCTTCTCAAAGAGACATTTCTAAAATTTTCCCCAAACATGTCACCTCTGAGCAGGTTATAAAGGTGGAGAATTTCAGTTGGAAAAGGGATGCATATTTCAGTATGTCATCAGCTCTCAGAAAATGAGATTCTAACAGAATCAGGGTTCCTCCCCCTTGCCTTTAACCAGAGTGAATGCTTCTGTGATCTCTGTAATAATGATGTTTTGCATTTATATAGCACCATTCATTCTTCCAAGGAGCTCAGAAAGCTTTATAAACATTATCTCATTAAATTCTCTCAACCTCCCTGTGAGGCAGGTAATGACAAGAGAGATTATCCCTGAGGTACAAGGTTCCCTCGGGTGGGGCAGGAGTGAGATGAGCCTCCTCCCGTAATCCCAGGCCAAGTCCCCACCATGCTGGAAATAAAGCTCTGGTCTGCAGAATGCTGACGGGGTCTGGTGTGACAAACAGTGTTTCCTGGGGGGCCGTCTGGAGGGACTTCGTTCTCCACGTGTCCTTGCACGGCTTCCAGAGACTCACACACAGGGAAACCATGTCTGGGTCCTCCCATCTGGAAACTGTTCGGGGACACAGTGGACAGAGGAGACATTCAGCGAGTATTACTGAATGCATGAATGCCACTTTAGTTTCAAGACGTCCAGCTGCACTTGGCTGTGCTCAAGTTCAAATTGTACCCAAGAGCTGAATTTTCAGAGGCTTTCCTTTACTTTTGAGATACTGGGGCCCATTTACAAATGTACTAGTGGAATATCTATACCTGGTGGTGATTTTAGATGGGGGAAGCAGCCTATCTGTTTGGAATACTGAGGTAAAAATATCTTGCTGAGGGGCAGATTGGGAGTGTGTCTGTGGGAAGGGGGTTGGTTAACTGGACAAGTCCTGTAAATTAGCAAGGATACATGGACCCCCAGGGCAACTGGCTTGGCCCCAAAGGACAGGAGGTGGCAGTCAGGGGGAGAAGAAACTTTAATAGGAATGGAAACTACTGACTCTTCTGCAGTAACATGATTCCTCTAGGCTCAGAATTCTCATTTTCATTCTGTGTCCTCACTAGAGAACAGATAGAAGAGTTAGTAAAAACCAAAGAAGACGTTGGGCTCGCTAGTGTCTTCACATCCAACTTCTCAAGGAGTTCTCAAGGAACCAGATAATCTCTGGTCATCTCTTCTGGACCTCACCTTTATCATCTACAGAGAGTCCTTACTGGTGATTTAACTGTAGACCTCATTTAGTTCAATTCCTTACTACAGTTCAATTTAATTATTATTTATAGAGCATCTATCAAAACTAAAAGCCAAACAGGTGAAGTGACTTGGTCAAGATCACATCATTAGTTACATCATTGAAAAAATAAGAATAAATCAACTCACTGGAATTAATGTTGCTATCTTTCATGGGACACGGTTAAAAGTCATATTAAGCATGGTGTGCGTTCACGCTAATGAAATACAGTTGTGCTTTTTAGGAAGCATCTTTTTGTTTGTCTTCCAGGCCTTGGGCATGATAGAGTATATGCTGGAAACAGGGCATGGTGGCTGTGGGAACTGAAATTTTAAAAGATTATGAGGGTCTAAGAATATAGGTTAAAATGAATAAAGATGCATTTGAAAAGAAGTATGGACTCTGCATTTAGTTTTTAGGTCAGCCATACGAGGACAGAATATGGGTTTCATATGATCCGTATGACACTGGATTTCAGTAAAGTGTATCATTCACCCTAAGGAAGACACTGAAGCAGCCAAGGCCTGAATAAGACCCCATTAATCCAGGAAACAACTGCTCAGTGGCATATCTGAATCACTGTCACTCTGTAACCAATCCCAAGATCCCCAAGTCTTTACATTTTCTGGAATGTTCCAATGAACAGGAAGCTCCAGGAGGGCAGACACGCAGCACAGGAAATGCTGTTGGGCAGAGAGGAGATGCTCCCTTAACCCTAATACTCTTTGCACTCCTAGGTGTCTGCTGCTTTAGAAGAGCCAGAGGACTTCTCTAAGGTCACACATGAGGAAGTGGGGAAGTAGGACTGGAGGACCGGACTCCGCTCCAGGAATCTTTCCTTGACTTGGGGCGGGGGGACCCTCTCTCCCCCTAGAGATGAGAGAAGGCCTGGGGAGTCATGGAGCAGGCCTCGGGGAAAGCAGTGCCCCTCCAGCCTGGCACAGGTGCATCAGATGACAGGAAGAGTCTCAATTTGGCCAGCTGGAGTCCTGGGGATCAGTGCCTTCTGGATCTCCGGGGGTTTGCATAGCCTTAGCCCAGCCCATCACAGCAATGCCAGCGTGGCCCGACCCGCCGAGACAAACATGCCCCTTTTGCTTTCACCTCAGATATTTAGAGGGCTCCGTGGAGCTGTGTCAGCGTTGCCATGGCAACAGAAGCAGGCCATTAGAGCATTACGGAGAAATGCGAAGGCTTGGGGGTCGTAATTCACCTGTGCGGCTGAGCTGCGGAGAGAGGGATTAATGGGGTCTCAGCCCACGCTCAGTTGTGCCAGTGTCATTCATTAGTGGTAATGAGACCCCGCCACCTGTCTGCCGGAGGGGGCAAGCGCGGACGAAGACAGCCAATTCCGGAGGCCTGAGGCTGGCTCCTGTTCACAGGGGCTGGGGTGGGAGCGTGGTAGGGAGACTGGGGCAGGGTCTGCAGACAGCCCGGGCTTCCTCTAAGTCCCTGTTGGGTTCATGCGGGTCTCACAACTGTTTTCCGTCCTACCTGAAACCAGAAAACGCTCTTCCCAGATAGCATGGGACATTGAGATTCATGGTGAGAGGATGGTACTCAGGAAGGAGGCGCCCCTTTAGCCTGGAGAGGTTTACCCAGGCTGGGTGACTAGGATGGTCCTCCAGGAGGGTGGAGGGTTTGGTCAGATGAGATAGTAGGACTTCATTGGTTTGACTACATACCTACCTATCCTGGCCTCCTTTATGTTTCTAGCATTTTACATAAGCATCACAGTGCCTAATAGCACTGACTCTGGAGCTGGACTCGGGTAGGAATCCCAGCTTTACTATTAGCTTGAGGGTAATAATAATAACTACCTTATAGAGGTGTTATGAGGATTACATGAGTTAATACATGTGGTATTTAGAATAATGCCTGGGATTTGGTAAGCATTAAATATATGTTTGCTCTCTCTATTAGTATCGTTAGTATTATTAATATCAATCTGGACTTGTCTAATGAGATGTCTTCTAAAATAAAGGGCTTGGAGGAAGTGATCTTCCACTGTATGGGGGACAGTTCAGCAAACACACTCTCATACATCATTCTTGGCTACCAATATCTATTTGATTTAAAGGTGGTTTGGTTTAGCAGAAAGCAAGGCTTCTGTTTATGCCCACATGTGATCTGTACCCCAAATGCTGACCTTATTGCATTGGATGGCCGTAGGCTGCAGTACACCCAGGGCTTGCACATAAAAGCATAAAGAAAGACTGGCATGTACAGTTGCCTTGGTTGTGCCCTGCACAAGAATGGCCAGCTGCCAGGTGAGTAGGAATTGAGGTTCAGTCCATGTACCGTTCTCCCAGCCATACTCCCTAGTTGGGGCTAAGTCTGCCTGGAGGAAGGAGCACCTTTTCTTAAATTTCACCAAGACACCCTATGGACTATCATCAGCCTTGTGACCTTTGAGAAGGTCACAGGAAATGCTAACCTCAACCAAAAAAAGAAAAGAAATATCACTCAGATGCAGGTACTGGATTAAAAACATGCCAAGGAAACCTCTGAGTCTGTGTTTATGGTCTTGAGTGAAACAATTTCTTGCATTTCCTCAATCTGACATTTCATCACCCTCTTTCTGCTACCTTATGCAGCATTTGTTTAGGTTAATTTTGCTGAGGCGGTCAAATCACTTCGCCTCTATTAGAAATGACATTCAGTCTCTACATATTTACCCATATTTGTATGTGTGCAGAAATGTGCCTACAAATTCAGGAACATGAAAATGTGGAAATGCCTTTTTCTCCTTCATCTTCAGTGTATGTTCAGCTGATTTTGATAGGCCGGTAGCTATACCTTTTAGAGGAGTCTGGTAAAAACCACCTCTCCCTGAATTACGTCTGCAGCAAGTGGAGTTTTGGTCAGGTCACACCGCTAACCCCTACTCAGAGGCACATGTGTGGGGAGGTTGTCTGGAGTCACTGAAAAAACCAAGGCCCTTGCCTTTGTCTCCTGGAGTTAACCGGAGTTGACCACGGCCACTATTTACATAAAAGTGAGCATTCAGTTTGATACATTTATATATACTTTTGGGGGGTGAGGGGGAAGTGTGTGACTGGCATTGTTCTAGGCCTCTGGGGAGATGATACATAGCAGAAGGAAAAGGTAAAAGCGTCAGAGAGGATTCCAGCCTGGCCGCGTAGTATTAAAAGCTGTGAAACTTTAATAAGCATCCAACTGCTCAAACTTTAGTTTCTTCATCTGAAAATGGGGATAATAATACTTAGCGAGTGTTTGTGGGGATAAATGGCATAAGGCACGTGAAAATTATGAAACACTACATACAGTCAACAAGCAGATTCAACTAAGAGTCACCAAGAACTTGTTACGTGCCATGTATTGAGCTAAGCAATACACAGAGGGATTGTTCCTGCTCTCGACTCACTTCTGATCTGCAAAGTGAGGAGGTTGTATTCCATTATCTCTATAGTCCCTTTCAGCTTTAGGGCTCTTTTTTATTCTATGCCTCTCTAATGGAATAATCGTAGAATTTTAGAGATGGGAGGGATGGTGGGGAAGAAAGAAGAAATATGCATGCAACACACGTAAGAACAGTTTAAAAGAAGCCAGAAAGAGACGCACACCGCATCATGAGGGCATCTTTGGAGGAAACATCTACCCCTACCCCCCACCCCCTTGCCGCTGGCCTGCCCTGGCACCTCTCTGTACAGAGCAGGGAGGTCGGAAGACCTCTGGGGAGACTCAGCACGAAGAAGAGGGAGGAGGTCAACCAGACTGCCCTCTGAGTGGTTTGGAAAGTTTATGGATCTGCTTTTAATTGATAACATAAGTACGTGCTCTCCAGGCTCTTGCCAAAAATGTTCTATCCTCAAACTACTTGCTACCCAACACTAATCAAAAGATAAGAGGCAAAACATCCCACAATTGTGGGCAGGTCATGCCGTCTACTCCTTCCTCTGTATCACTGGTCCTCAAAGTGCATCAGGGTATGTTAAAACCTAGATTCCCTGGCCCTAGCCCCAGAGTTTCTGATTCAGTTTCTGATTCTGGGAGAAGCTCAAAAACTTGCATGTCTAATAAGTTCCCAGGTGATACTGATGCTGTAGGTTCAGGGCTACACTTTGAGGAAAAACTGATCTAAATAATACTAAGTTTATCAGCAGGTCAAGCCTAAAGCAGAGCGATGCCTACTTGGAGCGTATTGCTTTGATTCCTGACCTATAGGGTATCTTTTACTGAATTCCCTGCTGACCCTATGTATTTTACATTGAGGAATAATACAGCTAACAGCCTAAAGAAATTACCAATGTCTTCACTCTTGTGAAGATGTTGAGGATTTCAGCTGCTATGTCTCCCAATGTTCTTTTATTAAGATCGAAGAGAGAAATTTCTGTTAGTTCTCAGAAGCAGGAAAAATTTTGTTTTTTACAGAATGATTGAGATACTTTCCCTTTTCAGGTTCCATGACTTCATTTGGCCACAGAAAGCTCTGAGATCAACATACAGCCTATTTCTAATAAATAGACAGAACCTTACGGCATGTATTTTAGAGTACTAATTTTCCCTGTCATGTATTTTGTTTGTTTGTTTGTTTGCGGTACGCGGGCCTTTCACTGTTGTGGTCTCTCCCGTTGCGGAGCACAGGCTCCGGACGCGCAGGCCCAGCGGCCATGGCTCACGGGCCCAGCCGCTCCGCGGCATGTGGGATCTTCCCGGACCGGGGCACGAACCCGTGTGCCCTGCATCGGCAGGCAGACTCTCAATCACTGTGCCACCAGGGAAGCCCGCTGTCGTGTATTTTTATTCAACCTCTTTTTCCTTTTTCTTTTTTTCTCCTGTAAGCTTTCCCAAATCCTTCCTGGAATGAGGGAGAAATAAATAAATACATAAATAATGAAATAAAGAAATTGTGAAAATTATGTGCATTAGCTCTGCGGGGACAAGAAATAGCACAGTAATGGAATTGGTGTCACTAAATGTGTGTCGTTTGTCTGTTTTAGTGCGGTAGGTAACAAAAGTGATTTACCCAAGATCCACCAGCTCTATGCTAGAGACCTGGCACTAAAGGATAAATCTCCTTGCTCCAGTGACAGAGACCTTTTTCTAGCCTTTCCTGCTTCCTGTAAATAAAGCATCGAGATAACTGGGCTCCTGCCTTGGTGTTTGGTGTCAAGTTATCCAGCCTGAGAAATCAATAAAATGAGTTTGCTTCAAGCCCAGTCACTCCCACTCCCAAAGGAAATAGTAAGGAGTCGGCAAGAATTTATAAAAACTTTAAAAGATGGTCCAATCATTAATAAAGAATTTTTTCTCCACCTGGGAGAGGGTTGATCATTCCTCCCACTGCTCAGCAGTCACTGCAGCAGTGATTACATTGACACCAGTAGGGGCAAGAAGTGTTAGATTTTTACAGAATCCTGAAAATGCTACTCGGAAGAATTCAGACTAAAAATCACAGGGGTGATGTAGGGTGAGTCTAACGGTTAAGTAACAGCCATTGCTGACGTCGCCCCCATCGTGGGGGTTAATCTGCTTGGCAGTCTGTGTGGATCACTCTGGACTTAGCATCCATGAGTGGTGAGGTATGGGGATCCCTCTAACCAACCTAGCACCTCTTCACCCCTTCTAGGAGCCCCTCCTCTGATCTCCCACCACAGCCCGTGCCCTGCACTCACCGCACAGTACTGAAGTTATCTATTCTGGTGTCTGTTTGCCTAGACTACAGACTCCTTCAGGGGACAGACAGCCAGAGAAGATTCCAGCAGGGTCAGCACAGAGGACAAAGCCCCCTTTTATTTTTAAAGTAAACAGAATAAAGGAGCATATTCCAAAGCTTTTCACCTTGCCATGTGGTTTGGGGGATGATACACCTTTGCTGATTATCTCTTGCTCCCAACATGAGGACCTAGGGGACCCTGACCACCACGACCATCTTGGTTGAAGAAGCCAAACTGGAGGGGGGGGGTAGGGGAGGGGAGATTAGGACACTGCAGCTCCTCCCCACTTCCCTGCTGCCCCCTCCTAATGAATTCTTCAAACAGCATCCAGAGGAGGCAGTGGGCCAGGGCGGATCAGCCCACTAGCCAGCTGCACTAGTCACTCTCCATACCTCTCCATCCCTGCAGCCCGGCTGAGACGGATGGCCCTTCAGCCGGTCAATGCCCAGGTGTGCGTCTCTAATCATAAGCTTAATTCAGCACTTCTTGGTCTTCACAAGAGCTCTCTCCTCTCCCAGCACCTGACTAGCCCTGTGAGGTCACAGTTCCATCAAAAACATGGCCTGGGGTTCCCAGGAGCTCTGGGTTGGAGAAATGGGCTGGCCTTGGCACTCCTTTTGCAGTTAGAAAGTCTCCGGCTGGGAAAGGTCACCCAAGATCACAGGAGGAAGGTACAGCAGTGGTGAAAAAATCCCCACAACACTCTGTGCCCGATGCTATCTGGCTGCCCGGAGAGAAGGAGAGAGAGTTAGAGACAGACTGGCTGACTCCACTGTGCTCCATGTTTTTTGAGAAGCTCTGTGTATGCCATCCTCTTCCTTTAAGTCCCATTTGTCCTTAGAGAACCGGTCTGTTTTGTGCACAACTGATAGATTGATACTGTTTTCAGTGGGACTTTCAAAGGCAGTTCCAATGCACCACCCGTTTATGTGCCACAGCCCCCCAAGTCCCTGGCGCCCTCCTTCTGTCGCCGTCTGCTGTGACGCCAACCGGGGGACATGACCACCTATGACTCAGATCATGCCTATAAGTGCCTAGAGAAGGAGCAGCCAGAGATGCACAAAACGTGGCTTCTGCCCTCAAAGAGCTTACAGCCTCGAGGGGAAGAGCAACATACACAAATTAAACACCCAGAGAGAAGAGCCTGACAACGTATAATTAATGGGTTGGCTTGGATTTCACCTTTTTTCTTTCTCCAGTGTACTAAATGGAGGAAGTGTAGGTGAAGGGTAGAATGAAAAATTGGCGGGCAACACAGGGAGGGAGGATAATAGCTCATTCTCAGGTTGGGCAGCCAGACCTCACATCCTAAAGAATTGTCTGTACGTAAATAGTAAATCCAACAAAAATCATAGACTTTAGAGTCAGATAGACTTGCTTTGCATCCCAGCTTTTCCATTTATTAGTTGTCTGGCCTCAAGAAAGCTGTTTACTTTCTGAATTTCAATTTTCTTATCTACAAAATGACTATGATAATATCTATCTCATTGCGGAGAGATTTATATGACTCAAGGAGGTCAAGTGTCTAGAACTGTGCCTTGGTCAATATTGGCCCTTAGAAAACACCATTTCCTTCATTTATTTTCTTAGTCATTCAACAAATATATAAAGAGCATCTGTTACATACTAGACATTGTGCTAGGCCTGGCATACATCAAGGGTGAACAAAAAACACAGAGTCCTTGTCACCAAGAACATGGTATTGAGGCCAGGGAGATAGATAAGCAAATGGGCAATTATAATACTGTCTGTTTAATACAAGGATGATGGAAGCACAGATGGTGTCATAGGAGACCAGAGGAGATATCCCTATTTCATTCTGTAAATTTCTTTCCCCATCCCCTTAGTCACTTGCATTTTTTTCCCTTCTTCCTCCTTCTAAGATTATCTGGCCAACTGATTTTTTTTTTTTTTTCCTTTTGCTGATAAATCTTTAGTGCTCTAAGGACTTGCTGGTCACTTCATGAGCCAACCAGCAAGCATGACAGCTTTCTCATCTTTCAGAGTTTCTTTCCTCCCTGCCTGGTTGTCTTCCCCATTTTTCAAAAGTAGGCTTAACCCCTTGATCGCTCTCCGCTGTCTGGCCCAGCTATCTATCAGGAGAGTTGGCAGGAGAGATCTGGTTAGCCAGAGCTCTGGATCGAAAAAAAAGCCTTGATATTGAGCTGAGCGAAAGAAGAGGCAGAAGCAGATTGTAAGCTCTTTGCTTCATCCACTCTTTCGTTCTTAAACAGACAATAATTTATTTGAAGTGGGCTGAGATTTATTTCAGGACTGGAGATTTGGGGGCAATAAAAGTTTGTCAGATTATTCAGACCTGTCGTCTTCTGAGTGCCTTCTTCAGGCGCCAAGGTCTCCTTAACTACCTAGATAAGTCTCCCAGATGACTGCTGGATCGTCTGTCAAGGGAAAAGTCTGTTTTCTGTTGGGCTGCCAAGCAGGGCTCTGTGGGCCAGCCGGGGCCCGCAAGGATGGATGCCTAAAAGAAGGCAAATGCGGGGCATAAATGAAAAAGATGATCTACTGTGTCGCACATGTTCCTCCAAGTTCAAAGGGCTGGAAGGAAACGAGGTGGTGAGATGTACTTGAAAGAGACCTGGACTTGAATTCAGAAGCCCCCGAATTGTAATTGTCACTTTGGGCAACTTCTTCAACCTCTCTGTGCCTCAGCTTTCTCTCCTGTAAATTGAGGGGGGACTCCTAGGACCCCTAGGAATGGCTAAAAGCTGGTAGAATTCCTGAACTTGACTTACAGATGTATTGCAGACCCTTGTTCACAGTGGTAGTAGTGACGCTCTGACCAAGCCCCACTGCTCCCCCAGCTTCTGTGAGCCTTTACTTCTCTGTGCTCAGTTCTCTTCTGGGGACAGCCCTTGGACCACTGGTGCTACCGGGGAGTTTACTTCCATCACCTCATCTCCCTCCGGCTCTTAGCCAATGCCTGATGTATGTTGGAGTGTGAGAACCCTAGCAACATTGTCTCAAGGCTGCACAAACTCTGAGATGTCCTGTACACTCCAGAGCATCTCTGCAGGGTCAGGCTGAGCCTGGGACTGTGCCTGGAATGTCACCTTTGCTTGGCTTCTTCCTTCTCCCCATCCTGCTTCCCTCTCTCTCACACTAGGTTCTCCTGAACCACTTTCACATGAATTCTCATCCTGGGGTCTGCCTCTGGGGAAACTACCCTATGTCACTTTTAAAATCTGAAAAGCTACTCGAGTTTATTCTGTTAATAAAATATCTACCTATCCTTTTTCTTCCTGTTCCCTCCTTTCCATATCTCCAGGATTGCTGGCCTATATGTAAACTTTCCTTTGGCCAACGATGGAGAATTGTTGAGACCCAGTGGTTTTAGGTGGTAGGTGAAACACCAGACTTGCAATGGCTCCAGTGAAAAGGGCATTTCCTGCAAGATGGAGGCTATCTTCTTTAATTCCTAAAGGCCTAGAAGAACTCTCTGTCACTACAGTTTTGCTAAGCATTTATGCAACCCTATAGTTAACACCCAAGCTTGTGACTACAAGATACATGGAAGTCTAATGGGATGGGTATTTTTTCTTTCTTTTTTTTTTTATGAGTTTAGAACTCAAATATTTATTTGCACTGTAAAGGGGAAGAAAAATGATTAGTAATCACGTACATGATGCAACAGGACTGGTTCTTACCATACAGAGCAACATATAAGTACTTTTACCACTTACTTTTCCAGTTTCAACTTTACAACAGCATACCTGAATATACTTCCCCAATACATGCATGACTAGTATTCTTTAAATTCCAAGGACAGTAACTGTATCATGCGCAAGTGGGATGGGTCCTTCTTTTAAAAAAGGTAAAGACTGGAAACATTTCTCCAAATTCTGAGCAACTACGGAACTCAGTGTTCCCCTAAGGCACCTCTTCTTTTCTAACCTATATTGTGCATGTTATGGGCACATCTTATCTTCCAGACTAGGCTGGATGCTCTTTATGGGCAGAATTCTCATCTGATGAATCTTTTGGCACCAAGCTCTCTGTCTTAACAGTAGTCAGAACTCAGTAGACATTGTCTGGAAGAACAGAAGTGGATGTGAAGGACAGTATAACCTGGCAGGGTCATCAGTAATGGAGTTAAGCACACCTAGGTTCAAACTGAGCTCTGGGCCTTATCTGCTGGGCGTACAGGTGTAAATTAATTTAACCTCTTTGTAACCCTGTTTTCTCACCTGTAAAGCTGAGATGATACTAATTAACTACTTTATGAGATTTTCCTAAGGTGAGTGAGGTATTATACGAGGAATTACGAACATTTCAAACACACTGCAGCCAATTAACTAAAACTGACTGCTGTTGAGCCCTATAGAGCTCTATAGACAGAGAGGGGACAACAGAGGCTCTCAGACCTGCAGCCACGATGCCTCCCTGGGAAGGGCCAAGGAGCTTTGCTGACTGCACAAGGTTTTCCTTAGATTGCAGCTCACCCTAGAAATTTTAGAAGCCTTTGTCGTTTCTGTTTTCAAGAAACCCTCTGAAGTCTTATTACTCTGTAACAAGTGAATCTAATCAGTAAACTTTCGGGGAGAGTACACATTGCTATGGAAATGTACTGTATGATAAAGATGACACTACAGATCAATGGGGAGATGATAGATTGCTTAGAAGATGGTGTTGAAAAACTAGCAGATTTCAGGAACTTATTTGACTTAGACATTTTCTACAGATATCTTTCTGGAGAAAAACACAGCTGGATTCCTTTAAATGGACATCACGCACAGAGTACAGCATGGACAGATTAAAAAAGTAGACGCAACGATTAGTAGAAGGTTAATAGACGAAAATGTAAGAGAATCACTTTGTGACGCTGGGGTGGGGAGAGATTTCTTAAAACTTCAAAAGCCTAAAGCATAAGGTAAAACGGTTGAAACTGATTGAAAACCAAGGATTTGCAGACGATGTGGATAAAACCGACAGATTACATTGGAAGGAAATATTTGTAATGTCTAAAATTGGCAATGAACTGATATATAGACTGTATAAGGACCGCCTATAAATCAACAACAAAAAGGCAGATAATCTAACAGAGAAATGGGCAAAGGATCAGAATAGAAAATAAAAAGAAGATTAAACCCCAAAGCATGATAAGCATAAGAGCTACTCAAACATGTTAATAATCAGAAATGCGCAAAATAAAAGAATGAGACACCAGTTGAAAACGTGGGAGTGGCAAAAATTAGAAAGTTGGATGACACCAAGCTTTGCCAGGGATGTGGGTAACTCTCATGCCCTTAGGTGGGAGTATGGTTTGGTGCAGACATCTAGGCAGCAAGCTGGCACTCCTCAGTCACCCTGAGTACGCCAAACCTAGGATCCAGCAAATCTGCTCCTGGGCATAGATCCCAAAGAACCCTCCCATAGATCAACAAAGAGGCATGCCCTGGGCTCCTCGTAGCACTGTTTACTCGGCAGTGTGGTGGTGGTTCTCTGAGTTTCCATCATGGGGGATGAATAAGCCAAACACTGCATGGAGAGCATTGCAGCAAGAGAAAGCTATAGACTGGAGGTACACATAGTAACACAGATGGAGCTTTCAAACTTCGCGTGAGGTAGAGAAAGTAAAACCTTGAATCATATCTGTAGCCCAATTTGACTTCCATAAATATAAAATACTAATAAATGACACACATAATTTGCAAGAACATATACATACATCAAACACATTAGAATCATTTCTTACGCAGGTAAGAGAATGGGAGTGGAGAATGAGGATAAAAGGCAATAAATCAATAAAAAGGAGGGGAAAAGAATCCCACTGTGAATGGGGTCCATGTTTCCTCTCCTTTTTCAGTGGCTGCTGATGTTGAAGTGATTTGGGGGATCTTTCAACAGTCTTTGGTTGAAGAGATTTGAGTGTTTTAGAAAAATGGTAGGTGGACGCAGTTATAGTATCATCTAAGGTGTCATCCTCAGGGGATACCTTGCAGATGTCCCCATACTCTTGGACTTGGCTCTTACTTTGCAGGTATAGAGATAGTCTCTGTCACTGGCCAAGTGACACTGGATCCTGGGGGCCGGCCGGTGTTAACTGAGATGCATGTGAGACAGAGGTAAATGTCAGAAGGCCAACTGATTAAGTTACAATGAGAGGCAGTTGTCGTACAACCAAAGCACTAAGTGCTGTCTGATCGGTACATTCTCTCCCTGTAGTCAAATTACGTGAGAAGCCAACTCCTAATCAGAAGGTTTCTTTGATGGGAACAGAGATACATAAAGCAAGAGGAAGTTAAATGATTTTATAAAAACTCAACTGAGAGAGTTGGAGGGATTGTCCCGTGACAGGGATAGTCTTGCTAATGAGAACATATGGAATTTGGGTACATATTTTAACACCTAATTAGATGCAGCCAAGTGAGAGGAAAATAGGCTGGAGATTGAGACCTAAACAATTTTGAACCTAAGCAGAAGCTTGATTCCAGACAAATAATATAACCAACCACCTTAGGAAAAAAACCTATCTCTGACAACAAAACTGCCCTGGTCTCTGCAGACTGGGATAAAAGTAAAGAAGGCTTCTCACACCTGGCAATGTTGATTTGTACCTGAGCCCTGTGATCCTGGAAAACAGAGAAGGTAAGAAATGCCTGCATCCTTTCCTGTTCTGAGAAAGAACCGCCTTCTGCAGGTGACTGAGATATGACTCATGAATGCCTTCCCCCCACCTGTTTACATACAGACCCTCTAGATTCCCATTCTCTGCCTCATAAGTGTTGAACTGAATCGCTTATCCTCACTAGTCGATCGGAACAAAAGGCTTGCTAACCAAGTCCCCTCCTTCCCCCAGATCGCTGAACTTTGGTCAGCATACAACTCCGTCATAGCCCCTCCTGAGAATAAGCTGGCCTCAGGGTCATTCTCTGCTCAACAGTCCCATCCTGCCACCTTTCGCCCCACCTCCGCACATCCGGTTCTTTCTAGCCTTGTTTACTCCTCCCTGTAAAAGGAAAGCTCCCCTTGCCTCCTCTGGGGATGCTCGCAGGTCTGCAGTTAGAGCGCTCTCCCTGCTGCAGTAGTCTCATTCCCTACCCTTAAACTAATCCTCTTTAATAAAGTCTCTCCTTACCAAGTTGGGATTGACGTCTGGCAGGAAAGGAGAGGGGGCGGGAGAAAGGACAAGACGCCTGAGTGCTCACTTTGAGTCTGATGCCTCGGTGGAGTTTTCCCTTTATGTGGGCAACATTATTACACCTCTTCATCACCCAGCCTGCTTAAGGCTCCTGGTTGGCCTGGAAACCCAGCCGCCCAGCTGCTCTTGCCCAACTTCTACTTTAAAGGTCACCCTTTGAGAGGGTGTGGGGCAAAAAAGGGCACCCTCCTGCACTGTCGGTGGGAATGTAAATTGGTGCAACTATGGAAAACAGTATGGAGGTTCCTTTAAAAATTAAAAATAGAGTTACCATATGATCCTGGGCTTATATCCATTCCTGGGCATATATCCAAGAAAGAAGAAAACTCTAATTTGAAAAGATACATGCGCCCTAATGTTCATAGCAGCACTATTTACAATAGCCAGGACATGGAAGCACCCTAAGTGTCCATTGACAGAGGAATGGATAAAGATGTGGCACATATATATAATGGAATACTACTCAGCCATAAAAAAGAATGAAATATTGCTATTTGCAGCAATATGGATGGACCTAGAGAGAATATCACACTAAGTGAAATAGGTCAGATTGAGAAAGACAAATATTATATGATATCACTTATATATGGAATCTAAAATAACAAATGATTTTATTTACAAAACAGAAACAGACTCACAGACATAGAAAACAGGATTATGGTTACCAAAGGGGAAAGAGGGGGCAGGGATAAATTAGGGGTATGGGGTTAACAGGTACACACTACTATATATACAATAGATAAACAACAAGGATTTATTGTATAGTACATGAAACTATATTCAATATCTTATAATAACCTATAATGGAAAAGAACCTGGAAAGAAAAAAATATATATGTATATATAACTGTGTGTAAGCCTGAAAATAACACAATATTGTACAGCAACTATAATTCAATTTTTAGAAAGTCACTCTTAGATGTTTCTGTTGCAAATCCTCTCCTCCCTCCTTTCCCTTTGCTTAGTTCTTCACGGATGCTTTTTTTTGTTTTTAACTTAAGAAGTTGCAGAATAACTTAACTGCGTCCTGCATTTGGGAAGGAGACTTGTGGTCATCTGGGGATCTTTATTTTGTCATGTTGGTAGGAACTGATGTCCACACTGGCCCCTTTTCTAAGGTGTATTTTTTGCTCTTCAAGCACCTATCGTAGTCTCCATTCCCTTCCCTTCTTTCTTCTTGTCCTGACTCATTAAGAAATGAATTAATTGGTTCACTAACTACACAAGCATATATAGAACACTGTCTATATCTTGGGATAGTTCCAGGCACTGGAAACACAGAGACGCACAGGCCCTGCCACTGAGAAGCTCCCAGAGAGCAAGGGAGACAGACATATAAAGTAATATAGCACAACACAACTCATCCTGTAATAGAGATATGAAAAAATAATAAAGTGCTGCATATTGAGTTTAAATCAATGTGGCAGGGGTGGGGAGAATGACACAGAGCAGACAAGAAACAGTTGAAAATGTTTCATGTTTTATATCTAATGCCCAGCCTTCCTTGGGGCCCTTTAGATGATTCTTTCCTTAGAGGTCACAGGCTGGGTAATGTAGTTCTTTATCTGCTAGGCATCAGCTACAGACTCCTTCCTAGGGAGGAGCTTGTAAACCCACCCAATCTTGACTGTGGAGAAGCAGCCTATGGTGGGTGCTGTGAGGGAAGTAAGGGGAGCTCTGTCCTGGATGCCCTCACCATGCACCTTTGCCCTTCCACAGCCCCTAACTAGGTTTCAGAGATATGCGTGGGCGGGGGTCCCCTTTGGGTCCCACCCCACCCCTCATTTTCTAGTACACAGCCTTAGATTAAAAGATGTTCCAGCAAAGGCAGCCCTCTAGGCTTTAAATGACCCACGTGGTTTTGCTCAAATCTGAGTATCTTTCTTTCACGTCCCATCTTTGCACCTCTGGTGACTTTTATAGGAACGCCACTTAACTGCAGAGGAAATTCGGGTTGTGGGCAATGGCCTCTTTCATCAGGCCTCTGCTCTGTTATTCAAAGGCTGGGCCCATAGGCAGTGGGATTTTCCATCCCTCTGAGCCCTCCACTGCTGGCACTGATAGATCTTTTTTTCAATTAGAAAAAAAAAAAAAGCCCACCTTTCTTAAAATATAAAATAATGCAGCTGTTTTAGAAATGAACTAAGGCCCTTCTAACCTTGACAAATGTACCCTGAATCTTTCTGCAATGTCTATAAAGTCCCAGACCACTTATGAGGTGAGAGAAAGGCTGAGTAAGAGAGGAGAATCAGATAGTGTGGACATGATATAAACCCTTCCTAGTTCTCTGAAGATACATTGTTTCCCTTTAAAATAATTTTTTTCCCATGACTGAGCTTGATTCCAATCATTCAAAACAAATCTACAAATTCTGTGTGCATGCTTGGCACAGTGCTATGTGATGGGGTGTGAAGATGACCCCTTCCCTCAAGATGTGTATAGTCAAGTGGGACTGAGAATTTATGGGTCCAACACAGTGCCTGGCACTTTGGAAGTCTAAAATGTATTTGATAAATAAATGGATTAATCGATAATTTATGACTAGAGGTATTTAGTTCAGGTACCTAGAGCTGTATGTGTATGAGAGTTGGAAAGTGAAAAGGATTGCCAGGAAAGACTTTGTAGGTAGGGACTCTCCTCCGGGCATTGTTTAAGCTAGAGTTATTTTTCTAGAACGGTGCTCCGATCATGAAGTACCATCGTGTAAGGGCATGATTCTTCCAATTTCCTGTAAACCCCTCCAGACCTCGGAGTCTCTGTAGGTAGGTCCTATTTGGCTGCCCTAGGCCTAAGTCCTTGCCTTGGGACCTTCCTGGTTGCAGCTGGTAAAAGCCAATTGCCAAATGGGGGGGAATTTTGTGAGCCAGTTGACATCACATTGGTAGCTTGAAATTGGCCATGGTGGGAGCACTTACACAGTGGGCATAGGGAAATCCTACAAATCAGCACATATATCCCCTCCTACTCAACCCTGCCCCAGAGCCAGTCTGTCAGCACACCCCACCTGGTTCCTCCGGACTCCAGCGCAGCAGCTGGTCTCATTGTCAACTTTAGTTCCTCCCTCGGTAGCCTGTCTCTTCTTCTGTCCTCTGAGACTAGAGGTCCTCTTTCTCCTCCCGCTTGCTTGCTTTGTTGGCATGAGTGTATTGTTACTACGGTGTCATTACCACCTCTTGGCCAGGTGTCCCTCTGATCTCCGCTTAAGAACTTGGAGTCAGGCTAGTGCGCTCACCTTGTCAAGCTACCGCCCTCTCCCTTCTTGGAGAAAACGTTATCGGCAAAGCCAAGGGAGGCTGGATCACACTCAGGTCGTCTTCATAGTCAATCTATGTCCAATCCTTATTATTACAAATGCTTACTATAAAGATGAACATGACTGTCTCTGCCCAAGAAACATCACAATTTACATCCCCATCACCTGCATAGGAGAGCTTTTACGCTATTGGGAGAAAGCACGTGCTGTGGAGAAACAGGAACCCAGTCAAACCCTAGCCGCGTCATTTACTAGGTGTGTCGTCTTGGGCAAGTCACTTAACCTGGGCAATATTATTGATATTATATTTATCTTGCATGAGTATTGTTATTATTAGCGATGAGGTACACAGCAGGCACTCAATAAGTGTTAACTACTACATCTTGCATATGTGTTCATTTTGTAATTTGTGTCACTAAAGAACTGAGAATGCCATATCAAAATCCTATTGTTGTCAAAATGGAGCAAGGTGCGGAGGAGAGGGGAGTGAAGGGAAAGGGATCTGAGGCCCAGCTATGATGGGGAGTGAGCCGGGGAAGGCAGGAGGGAAGCTGAGCTGAGGTTGAGATTCGGCTGTGAGTGAGCCAGGCACCCAGGCCAGAGGAAGCAGATCTTCCCTCTCTTCTTCTCCCAGCCCTGTTTTCCCTCTCACCGTCTTGGGAGAGGTTTTGATTTCTTAGTACCTCCTGGGAATCTTTTTCTCTTTATGACTTTCTTTCTTGATTATTTCTTCTATCCTTTCCAGGAATTTCTCATCATCAATATCAGCTCAAATTAGTTTAAAAAGCTGGAGCAATTAAAGACATCTTCCTAAAATCCTCTGCTCACAGAGTCCCGAATGCTGACCCTTTCTAGCACACGCTCTTGGCACTCACTTTGGGCAGGGACCTGGAGCAGCTTCCTTGGTCCACCTGTGTCCTCCAGGCCTCCTCTGCATCCTCTCTAAAGGCTCCTCCTTGGTATTTTCTGCCTTTTGGAAAGGGTGCCTTGTCATGGGGGCTCCTCAGGAGAAATCTGGTCTCATCCTGGCTGGGCATGATCACACACGGATACTTAGCATGCAAGTTTTCTTGCACAGCTGCTGGTTATGTGCGTGGTCTTAAAGGGACAATAGGGCAGTGAGCAAAAATACTGAGAAGAAAAGGGCCACAGGGCTCCCTTCCTTTAGTGGACAGCCTGGAGGGTGGCTGCTACAGGGCCATCTGGACTCATCGGGGACCCTGCCACCTAGCCAGGGAAAACAGCCTCCTTCCTGACACTGAAGGGGAGGAAGGATGGGAAATGGCTTAATTACATTCATGGAGTTAAGGAAAGGACGGCAGGATCAATATGGGCCGAGAGAGCTGCTAATCAAATTGTGAACCTTTCATCTCTGGATGAGGCCGGTGTGACCCGGAGCCTAAATGGGCTGCAACCAGATTCTATTTTCATCTGGTCGACATCTCCCAGCTGAACTGGGGAGGGGATTCTGGGAGCTTCCTTCCTTCAGTGAGTTTGCTCTATGAGCTTCCCCTTAAAGGGATGCTGGGCACCAAGCCTGAACCTCAGGCCTGGGCAGATGATGAGATAGTAGTAACTGCTCCTTACTCAGAAGATCTGATTTTAAACCTTGAGCCTAGGACAGGAGACGTCAGACTTGGTCTGCAGGCCTGGAGACACCACGGTGATATTTAGGTCACCAAGTCCTGCCCACTAATGCAAGCAGAGACCCCACGCCTGGAGTGGGTGTGCTCTGAGGTCCTACACTGCTAGTGTCAACTCAGAGGTTGTGTGAGCTCTGGGCCGGGACAACCCTGTCTCACTGAGTCACCTTGGGCAGCCTCCTGACCTGCCCAAGCATCGGCATCTCCCTGCGTGAGGAGTTGACAGTGAAGCTCATGTAGAGAGAGGAACTTGAAGATAAAGAGTTGGCCTTCCCTGTAATGACATGTTGGGTGGAACTGAAAAGAGATAAGAAACAAACCTGAAACTTTAAACACTCTTATCTACAGTCCATACCACGAACAAGGTGCGCACCCTTCAATTAGGCTTCTAAAATATCCCAAATTTATGTATATTTAGATTTTCTTCTACTTAGTCGTTAGGAATCTCACCAGAGCCTTTGCTAAAAGGATATTTAATGACTTTCCATGCTCACTGCTAGGAGTTTCAAAAGTAATGTTGTAAAATGAGTTTATATTAAATCTGCTCACCTAATGTACATATTATAGGACATAGATTAAGGTTATTTTAAAAAATGACTTGAAGAAAGGATGTGGAAAAGGCTCCACCGCAGGGTCCCTGACTCTTTCTGTGTGGGACCAGGAGCCTGCCCGGAGTTGGGCCACGGGCCAACCTGGTGTCCTGGTCCATCACCTGGGAGAGGTGGCCCATCACCATGCCATCTCGAAGGGCATTTCTGGATTCTAAGGGTTCTGCTCAGAAGTGTTCTCTAAGAGCTGCAGTTTTATCAGGTCACTTTGCCATTCACCACGCCCTTGAGTTCGCTGCCAAACACTCCTTCTCCTGTCCTGCCTGTGCAGCCCCCCACCTGGCATGGCTGCATTGCCCGAGTTGTACCATAGCACTGTGGGAACAGATGTCTCCTTGAGAAAGTGGCACTGTTCTTTATCTCTCTCCAGGTGCCCACACCTCCGGATGCTGGCACGTGATGCTAGTGTCCTGTGGGGTCCAGGCATGCAAAACGCAGCACTCGTCTAATCAGAACTTCGAGGGTTTGAGGTTCAGGGGTAGTTGGCTTCTCTCTGCTGTAGGATGGGGACAGAAGGAACACGATACCTTCCCTCGGAAGTCAAATAGGTGGTGTTCAGAACTGAGGGAACCAGGACACTCGGCAAGGAGCCAAGGAGGGGAGTGGTCCTTGGTGGCCTCAGCTGTACTCCAGCTGCCTCCATTCTTTCCGTGTTCTGGGCATGTAAGGACATTCCAAGAAGCAGGTTTCATTTACTCGGTATGAGGAGCATGGGAAATAAGACAGGGCTGAGAACTGGGAAAACTGGGATCTTGTCCCAGCTTTGCTACCAGCTCAGTGGTAAAAGCACTTAGTCTCAGTGTTTGGGACTGAAATGAAATGTTGAAAAGGATAACTTCAAAGAACCTTCCAGCTTCAACCATCTATAATTCTGGGATTTTCAGTGCCAACCATTGACAAAAATGTGAAGTAGGCACTGTCTTTTCTTTCCACCATTCCCAAAAGAAATTAATTACCTTCCTCCATCCCTCCCCCTTTCATTCCTTCCATCCTTCTTTCCTTCTTTCTCTCCTTCTTCCACCACAGTGGTCCATCGGGAGCCCCTGTCCAGAATCACCACGCTGTCTTATCTGCTGAGGGTTTTCTGATACAGCAGCGGTCCCCAAATTTTTGGCACCAGGGACCGGTCTCGTGGAAGACAATTTTTCCACGGAAGGTCGGGGGATGGTGCAGGCGGTAATGCAAGCCATGGGGAGCAATGGGGAGTGGCAGATGAAGCTTCACTCACTCACCCGCCGCTCACCTCCTGCTGTGCGGCCCATTTCCTAACAGGCCGCGGCGGGGTACCGGTCCGCGACCTGGGGGTTGGGGACCCCTGTGATATAGGAACTCCTTTGCCAATCATCAACAATCTTGTCTTCAGAACCTTCCTGGTGTCCTCTCTCCATGGAGATTTACCCTTTAATTTACTTTATTTATTTAATTTATTTATTTGCTTCACCGTGTGGCATGCGGGACCCTAGTTCCCCAACGAGGGATCGAACCCGTGCCCCCTGCATTGGAAGCGTGGAGTCCCAACCACTGGACTACCAGGGAAGTCCCAAGATTTACCCTTTTAGATGCAGGGTCCCTCACACTGAGGACCTGACCCTGGGTCAGGTATGAGTGTTGGGGTCCCGCCTGTGTTAGTCTTCACAGGCAATGCTGCTGTCCGCACCAGGAGGAGATTTCACGATGGGTGCTAGCTCCCTCCAGGGACCATGTGATCATTCTGCCCTCCCTTCTATCATGGTTCACAGCTGGCTCTTTTTTTTTTTTTTTTTTTTTTTTTTTTTTTTTTTTGCGGTACGCGGGCCTCTCACTGTTGTGGCCTCTTCCGTTGCGGAGCACAGGCTCCGGACGCGCAGGCTCGGCGGCCATGGCTCACGGGCCCAGCCGCTCCGCGGCATGTGGGATCTTCCCGGACCGGGGCACGAGCCCGTGTCCCGGCAGGCAGACCCTCAACCACTGTGCCACCAGGGAAGCCCCACAGCTGGCTCTTTGACTCAGGATGGCCTGGATCTTCTACTCATAGTGTGGTCCGCAGACCAGCAGCATCAGCACCACCTGGGGGTTTGTAGGATCCAGAATCTCAGCACCACCCAGACCTGCTGCATCAGAATCCAAGTTTCCCCAGGAGGTTTGTGTGCACGTGAAAGTCTGCGAAGCACGGGCTGAAAGCTTCAAAATAATGGTTTCACATTCTTACGTTATGAAACAGTGTTCCTCACCAATAATTAACTACACAGCCTTTTTTTTTTTTTACTTCACAGAACTTTTCACAAATATAATCTTTTTTCATTTTTGCCTTTGCAAGGTAGTTTTTGTTGATTTTACCCATCTTAGATCAGGACATTGATCCCCAGAAAGGTTTAGTGCTTGGCAAAGATCACACAACCTTGTGAATAAAAGTTAGAATCTGAATTAAAGACTCTGGGCTCCAAACCTCAAATTTCTGCATTGTCATTTAAGCTCAACCAACGTTCTTTATGATAATTACTGGGGCAGACTCCCTGTGGTCACCCAATTTGTATGTTTGCATTCCTTCTCTTAAGGAATGCAGTAGGCTTTATGGAAGTAGATCTTGGACCCGGTTTGCGAATGTTTATTGCCCGCTAATCAGAAGTGAGTTGCAATTTGACTGGAGTTAGAAAGTAATGGCCTAGTAGTTACCATGTAATTAAGGAGTAATGGCAGGCGATTATATCTCTGGCCTGGAGACTGAAAATGATATCCTTAGAGCCCATATCCTCCTCTTCGGAGAAACCACGAATACAAACGTGGTGTCAAGGCAGACACGACACATCAACCAGGCAGGGCTGGTTATTTTTCCCCTCACCTCCTTGTTTTTACTGTGGTTTCTGGGATGCGACTGGATGCTACTGGTAGCCCACTTCTCTGCTTTTGTTCCATGTCATTAAACTGCAGCTCCGTGTCACAAGGGGTGTCCATCCCAGCTGGCTAAGTGGAAGCCATTTATTCACTCCTGTCCACCCTGTCAGGCTGGGGAACTCTGCCTCGGGAGAAAGCCGTGGGGTCATTGCTTCCAGCAAGAAGTGGGAACCTCCAACCTGGTTGCCCTGAATGCACCTGCTTTGTAATCTACTGAGGAGGCCAAACCTGCTTGTCACTCCAGGAACATGTTGCCTGGGGGGCACAGCTGACCTGGGTACAAAGAGTATTTGAGATTCCACTTTGGGCAATGCCATTCAGCAAACACTGCGCTCACCTCCTGCCCAGAAATGCCTGGCACACAGGTGGTGATTCATTTTAGAGGGCTGAGGATTCGGTTGGGCACCGACATGCCTATTGGATTTTCCATCTGGCTGTTTATTAGTGCGCAGCTGTGCCTCGCTGGCCTCGTTGCCCAGCTGGGTTAGACTGGAAGGGTAACTTCTCCGGCAGCTAAAGAGGAAGTGGACTGCATGAAAAGAGACCCTGCTGCCCTGGGATGCTGGGAGGAGCTCTTAGTGACCAAAGTCCCCATTCCCTTCAGTCCCCTCCTCCATCACGGGCTGCTACTCCACAGCCCTCCTGAGCCATCTCAGGCTGTCCAGCTTCCTAATGGAAGACAGATGCAATACTCAACCATGAGAGCCTCCCTACTGGCAGCCACTGCTCTCGAGCCCCCCATCCACCACTGTCCAAAGGGCCAAAGGGAACATCTAAGTATTTATAGAGCCTTTACCAGTTTGCAGCACACAAAACTCTGTGCACGGACCCAGCCCAGGAATGGCCTCCCAGGGCTTTGCCTAGAGCAGCAAGTACGTCACTGACTCGTTTTACTCCAGGACCATTTTACTTTCAAGAGACCAGAAAAGTCACACAGATAACCCACCTGACGTATGGGATAGAACAAAGCTAACTGGGTTCATCAGTCTATTGTGTGCACGACATTTGACACATGGAGAGTGCTTGATAAGCTCCTGTAAATGTTACCTACTCTTCAACATCCAGCTCAAATTTGACATCATTCAAAACATCCCTTCTCCTTTCTTGCTCCCCATCTTATATCCAGTCCTCATCCCTTCTCGAAGCATTTAGAAACTCTCCACGTGCTCTGAGTTATGGTTGTCCTATCTTTCCTGCTAGATGGTGAGCACCTTGGAGGCACATAATTTGTATTACCCAGAGGTTAAGGGTATATGGCCCTGGATTGAGTCCCCCCTGGTTCAAGTCCCAGCTCCACAGCTTCCTGGCTGAAACACTTTGGGCAAGTCACTTGGCCTCTTTAGGCTTAGATTCCTTCTCTGTGAAATAAGGATAATAATGTTATTCAGTCGCTAAGGTGGTTAAGAGCATTGAGTGAGATAATCCACCGAAAGCACTAAGCGTAGTGCTCTGTACATAATACGTGTTGGGTAAATGTTAAGAATTATTGTTATTATATATTTCTGTAGCTTACGTACCTAGTGGAGAGCTTCGAACACTAAACAAATATTTGGAGGATGAATGAGTCTTGGAGACTCTGAATCAGGAAGACGCACGTTAGGCAGCCAAGCCTTTCACACTCTCGGTTCTTTGCCGAATGCTCCTCTGTAGCCGTGGAGCAGGTGTTTGCAGGTGCATGGCCCAGCTCAAGCAGGTGGCATCCCCAGTACTCACTCGCGTTTAGGAGAAGCTCATAAACAGGGGTACAGCTAGCAGCGTAAGCAGGGGTCAGATCTTTGTGACTGCAGCCACAGGAGACTCACACAGAAGCTGAAGGGAAGGTGAAGAAGTAGGTTCCTTGGGTGGAAGAGGGAGGAGCCACCAAGAGGCACATGGAGAAAAGGACAGAGGAAATAATAGCGTTCCAAAGACACTTGTGTGCCACTTCACAAACACAGTGTGGAGCCTTCTTCTTTAGTCTTCTGAAGGGGAGACCACCCTTCAGCTGAGAACTTCCTGTCTCCTAGTTGCCCCCAGCTCTGGGGAACTGTTAGACGGTGGGGTGCAGGAGCACCTCTGGGGTCTCATCCTCAGCTTGACCGGGGGTATTGATGCTCTGACACCAAGAAGTTAACCACCCTTTGCAGCTTAAGAGCTTTGAGGAGGAAAAGCCCTCTATTTATCTAGGAAAGCTCCCCAGGAGCTTCCGGTAGCCACAGATTTTGTTTCTATGATTTCCATGTCAGCCCTGGTGATCCTTTCTGATGTTCTTTTGTTTATTCTCAAATAACCCACAGCTGTGAAAAGCAGCAGGATGATTTCTCTGCCCATTCTGCCTGGAAAACATCCCTTCCCAAGGGTCAGGAAAACAGAATATCACGGGTACAAGGATACATCAGAACTGGAGGTTGGACCACCCAAAGGGATCTGTGGGGAATGTGTAAATGCTGGTGAAGGCGGGCACGGGGTGGCACAGCTCTGGGTCGAGGTGGAGAATGTTCTCTGCGTAGGTGCAAACTGCATCTGCCGGAAACATCTAGGGAAAATAAGTTTTCTCGGCCTGCAGGTCACCCCTGCTGCTTGCAAGAACCCAGTGTAGGGAATTCTCAGAGGCCCCAGCCCTGCCCTAGCCCGGCCAGGCTCCCCAGTTGCTGTGGGAAGTGGGAGCGGCTCTGTGCGGAGCCTCCCTGAGGGAGTGGCAATCCTGCACTCCCCCTAGAGAATGTTTCCGCTGCTGTGAAAGGGCTCCCTACTGCTTCCAGCCTCCCTACCCCTCCAAGAGCGGGTGCCAGAGAAGCCACAGAGGGCAGCGTCAGAGCAGCTCTCAGCTGACTGTCCACCCTCCGCAGAGAGCCTGGTCCTGTGGTCAGCACAGGCGTTGGGGGCTTCTGGGGCTTCTGCTCCCTTCAACTCACCCCCAAACCTGGTACATGCCCCTCGGGATGAAGTGATCTGAATCAGGAACAAGAGTAAGATGGTGACATTTGTCTTCTCTCCCTTCTATCCTCCCCCAGTCCAGATGTAGACTTCAATAACTACAGCTGTGTGAAAGCCCCTGGAATCCCACCCAGGCAGCCCATGGCTGTGAACTAGCCGCGTCCAGAACCTTTCCGTCCAAGTCCAGCTCCCTTTCTACTGCTCCGTCAGCGCTAAGGTAGCGTCCTCTCTCCTCTGCCTTCTAGTTGGGCTCTGACATTTCAGAGCCACCTGCCCAGGTTGCTCTAACCTTAAGACTCTTTTGCTCCAAAAGAATCCTTCCCTGTTCCCAATACTCATCAAAAATCGTTCTCCATGGCAGCCCTCACTTGGCACTTGGGAAGAAAACTGGCAGATGAATCAAAATGAAGAATTGTATGTGCTTTCTAATCAGCTTAGTATATTCATCCTTCCTAGAGTATGTGTGTCTTAGAATACTAATTACTTGTAGTAGATTGAATGGTAGCCCCCAAAAGACATGTCCATGTCCTAACCCCCGAAACCTATGAATGTGACCTTATTTAGAAAAAGGGTGTCTTTGCAGATGTAATTAAGTTAAGGATCTTGAGATGAGATTATCCTGGATTATCCAGGTGGACCCTAAATCCAACGACAAGTGTCCTTATAAGAGACACAAGAGGAGAAAACACAAACACAGAGAAGAAAGCCGTGTGAAGACGGGGACAGAGACTTGGCGTTATGTAGCTACAAACCAAGGAATGCCTGGAGCCCCCAGAAGCTGGAAGAGGTGAGGAAGAATTCTTCCCTAGAGCCTTCTGAGAGAGCAGAGAGAGTCCATCACCTTGATTTTGGATTTCTGACCTCCAGAGCTGTGAGAAAATTAAATTCTGTTATCTTAAGCCACAGAGCCTGTGGTAGTTTGTTATGACAGCCGTAGGAAATGCACACATTTGATAATCAAAAGCAGTTGTATTGCCGCCTCTTGGATGTAACTTGAGATGCATGAAGCAAGAGAACAGAGAACAGTATCATGAATGAAAAAGCCCTGAATTGAGAGTAAATGCCCTGAGTTTAAGTTCCAGTGGTGCTTCTTACCAGTACCTGGCTGGGAATGATTTAACACCTCCAATCCCCAGCTTTTCCATTTGTAAAACTTGCCGTCTGCCTCACAGGATTGGTGTAAGCTCAAAACAGAAGAGTGTATGGGAAAGAGCTTTGGCTCTATACGTTTGTGTAGACCTGGAAGGAATTATTAGATTCAGATAGAGCTGGGTTCAAAGTCCACTACTGCAC
This sequence comes from Phocoena sinus, assembly GCF_008692025.1. NCBI lineage: Eukaryota > Metazoa > Chordata > Mammalia > Artiodactyla > Phocoenidae > Phocoena > Phocoena sinus. The sequence goes on from NC_045763.1 coordinate 132,002,524, forward strand.
AGTCGCTAGATATGTGACTTTGAGCCACAATTCCCTCATCTGTAAAAAAAAAAAAAAAAAAAAAAAACAACAAAAAAAACAAAAAACATAGTAATACTCACTACGTAAGAACATTGTGAGGATTAAATGAAGTCGTAACTACGAATGGTCTGTACCTGGCCTAGAACTTGACAGGCCTTCAATAAATGGTCATCGTAATTATGATAATCATCAGCATCGCCCACCGATAAGTAAGATCAGTCCTATATTTCAAGCTAACCTGAGGCTCTCCTAACATTTTCGCACATGTAGATATGTTCTCTGGAAAGACTCAACTTCTCCTCTTGGCGAGAGTCTCAAAGGATTGCTGGCTGAGTGGAAGCTGCAGGTTTCTGAGAAGTCCCTGGCCCTTACCATAGTAGCCACTGGGAGTAATGGGAAGAAGTCTGTAAGGGCCAAAGGAGCCGGCTGTCTCTGACACTCTTGAAATAACCCATTATATAGGTGATGGTCTGAAGGAGAAGCGCCTCCAGGCCTATAGCCAGGTCTATAGTCTCTCAAAATATGCCTCAGAATCTCATGGAAGGCAGATTTAAAAGGTTATTTTCTTGGAAGCCATGGCAGAGATTCTGACTTATTCTGGACAGGGGACAGAATATACGCACTTTACCAGCATCCCGGGAGATTCTGATGCAGCTTGCCTGCAGCCCACACTCAGAAAGCAAAGCATGCATTCAGGGCTTATCTTCCTCCCTAGGGGAGGGCGCCCAAGTGTTGTGATTTGGGGTGGAGGGAACCTCTCCTACTGGTTCCTAGAGTCTTGTTAGGATCTTTGAAATCCATGGCTTAGATATCCCTTGCTCGAAGGCCACTAGTGAAGAGGTAAAGAGTTAACCATTTTTTTTTTTTTGCCACTGTTAATATTTTAGCTCAGATGTGCTGGGCTGATCGAGTCAGGTATCTAGCTGAGAGCTAGTGAAAAGGGGCACTGGGATTGGAGCGTGCAGCTGCCGTCTGATAGCTGAAGAGCAGGGACTGACAGGCGGGGAGGAGCCACAGAGAAGGGATGGAGACAAACATCCTCTGTAGTTCTTTGCAATTTTGCCCAAGCCTGGCCTGGAGGGAGATGGAAAGAGGAGGCCATTGTCCCCAGTGGTAGTGCCAAGTAGTCAAGCAAAGGAATCGCCAATTCATTCAATTTGTCTATCAGATCCCTCTGGGCCTGCAACCGGGCTTCTGCAGCCATCAAGGTCAAATCGTGGAGAACGCTTATCTAAGGGACTCTGCAGAAAACAAAGGAAATCTCATTTTCTCTCAAATTTAATTTTACCCTGTGCTCTAAGAGTGTGATCCTATCAGGGCTGGAGTGTAATAGCCCAGTTGGAGTGGGTTATATTGGATTTTCGATAGCGCCCACGAGCACCTGCATGGTGTGCACATCCGGCCCCAGCTGTCTGCAGCACTCAGGGACCCTGAGAGTGGAGATGATTTGCCTTTCCTCCATCTTCAGCAACTGATCTTGTTGTCCCTCAGCTTTAGTATGTAGTCAGCTGGACTGAGGTACTAAAACGGTCCTACAGACCCAGGCTAAGATGTTTCTATTACAGGTTCCCAGGGGAAACTGGGTTGTTTGAAAGTTTCTAACTGCTGAATATAATGCCAGGCTCACAGCCCTCATCCTGGGCTTCCAGGAGTAGGCAGGATGTCAGGCCATTATGGTGCACTATAAAGGATCCGTGGCAAACGGCCCGTGGACACAGGAAATGCAGAAATATAGAGGAAGGACGGCAGAGATGAAATGGAGTGAACTGAGCAATGCATTTTATCACTGAGGACAATTTTTCTTGCTATAGAGAGATGAAGGTGTGTCACAAGGCTGGGGTCAGGCACTGAGCATCAGAGGGGTGGAGCTAGGGGGTGGCAAGGGGCTACAAGAGACTGAAAGCCTGAGAAAACTTCAGTGTCTGCCCTGAGAGACCAAAGCCAACACTAAGGTTAAAGGGCTAACATTGAGATTGGGAAGCCAAGAAATTTTATGGGTTGAAAATAAAGTTAGAAGCAAGAACCAGATGATTGCTAAAAAAAATAGCTTTGGGGTGCTAGAAGTTCACCTTTATTCTTGCATTGTCCTAAGAGCTAAAGTAGACAAATACAATCATTAGTAGGGTAAGTGAATGGAAATGCACACGTAATCTGTATAAATATATAGACAATTAAAAGTGTGTATAGAAAAGAACAGTGGCCATAGTTGAGCGTATGGTTCCTCTTTGTGTAGATAAGTTATCAGCTCTCTGGAATGAACTTCAGGTACATACTAAGTCCTAGGGCAGGACTTTCTGATATGACCTCTGCCCAAGGGTCATTCCCCAGGCCACCCCTAATACACAGAGCCCTCCAGGGCTTGGAGGCAACCTTGCATGGCTGCTGAACATCACGCCCAAGTCTCAGAACAAGGGGCTTTCAGCTAGAAGACTCCAGGGACTCTGTGGCTTAAAAAAAAAATTAAAAACATCAGGAGTGGAAGGTTACATGGACTCCAAGGACAGAGCTGACGAGTAGCAAGGTCCCCTTCTTCTTTAGGGAGAAGAGCCTTTGGTTCAGGCATGAAGAAAAGAGAGACTCTTGTCGTATCTCTAGAAACCACAAATCAATAAAGCCTTTCAAGAGAAACGGTCCTGAAATCATAGCTTATTGAAGAAGTGTCTATGAGTAACAAATCACAAGTTGAGAATTTTATGTTGTTTTTGTCACTTAATAATAATAATATCCATCACAATTTATGAAGTGCTCACCATGTAGCAGGCCTGGGGTTAGGTGCTGTGTATACTGCACTGATGGCCCTACAACAACCCTACAAGGGTTAAGGACAAGACTCCAGACTCATCCTCTCTCTTTCCCTCCTCTTTCTTTCTCTTTCATCTTCAGCAAATAGGAGGGTTTGGCAGATAAAGGAGTTTTGGCCTCTGTTTCAAATGTCTCTTCAGGTGTTTAGGGAATCCTTTCCTACCACGGTATTTAGCTTCAGCATTAGGCGTCCTTTTGATGAATAAAACACAACCTTTTAGAGCTGTCAGGGCTACTTCGCACTAAATTTACTTGTGCTTCTAACTCTTCCTGAGAACTCAGCTGAGCCCTGCTGGTAAAACAAAGGTGAGCTGGACAGCTTGTGAATAACGGGCTGAATTCTCGTCAAGCAAGAGTCAGAAGAGGGCCCTGCTTCTGCATGATCTTCTGGCACCCAGACAATGGTCATCTGGCTACCCTGGGGGGAAGGGAGGGGAGCAAGAAGATTAATTTCATTAATGTCTAGTTCTTCCGACTTGTAGAAACTAAAATGATTGACACTATCCAGGACTGGGAAGGCTGTAGGCAAAGGGAGTACTCAAATGTTGATGGTGCAATCTTGGTGGAACATGACCTGGAATGTCCTATTAAAATTGCACAGGTCTGATCAGCAACCCCTTATTATGAATCCTTATTACAGAAATATATGGGTGTATAATATATAGCATATATAGGTCTGTGAGTTATATCTATAGGTCTATAGGTCAGGGGCAAATTATAGGGTAATGTGTAGTGAATTATCTCATTTTCCAAATCAAACAAACAGGAAAATGTGTGTGTGTATGTATAAATGTGTGTGTGTGTTTGTGAACACAGAGAAAGCCGTGGAAGGACACATGCACTGAACTGTGATCTCAGTCGACTGGAACCAGAAGGGTCAGAAGGATATTAGGTCTTTCTTTATACATCTCTACACTGTTTTACATATTCTAAAAAGCACAGAATGCTTTTTGATTAAAAATGAAATTTTAACATGGTGCTTAAACCTATTTAGAAAAACCAGGAGGCGTGTATGGCCATCACCGCCCATCACTGCTACCAGTATCAATATATGATCTGCACTAACACAATTTTGCTCTAGAGATGACAGGGGTGGGATGACATAAATAACACCGAAGTGCCCCAAGGGACCCTGTGAAGAGGAATCTCGGGTTTGTGGAAGCTCCTCAGGCTGGACCTCCAAAGGCAGCATCACCTAAGCTCAACAAAGCCCTTGGAGAGCAGGCTGTTTAGTAAGCACACTCATGCAGCTTCATTATCAGTGGAGCCTCTGAACTTGATGAACTTTGCAAACAGAAGAAAAGCAGGCTTAACAACAAACCTTAAGCAGCTTTGGCAAAAGTGCTCAGCAGATCAGATCATTCTAGATGGTGTGAGCAGAGCTGGTTTCTCTGTTGCCAGTACTCACTAGTTCACTGCGAAGAACTGAGGACTCTATCCGGTGTCCGTGTGGGTTGAAACAGCGGGCCATCCAGGCTCTTACAACATGACCCTTGCTGTCATCCCTGCTCTAACACAAACCCTTATTTCAACATTAAATTATTTGATTTCACTTGGGAAATAGGGCCTGTGAGATTAGACAAGGCCAAACCACAAAACTCTCTAAACATGCTGGTAACCATGCATTTAGGGTTGACATTTGGCTAGAACGTGCAGAGGATATGCAATTCTTTATATTTGTAAAGCGCCTAATACTTTACAAAACTTTTGTTAAAAATAAAAGTAATATTAACCTTTATTAAATGCTATTTAGTGCCATGCACCTTATTTCATTTAGTCCCAAGAATAGCTCTACGAGATCGTATTGGTCTGTTGCACGAGTGACAAAAATGAGATGGGAAATATGTGATTTGCCACGGCCGTACAGATGGTACACGGCGAAGCTAGAATTCAAACCCTCAGCATCTGGTGTCTGCAACACAAATCCAGAACTTCTGATACTAAATTGGGTCTTGTCGCTGTACCATGCTGCTTTCCCACACAAGGTTATGTGTGGGACGACCCTTTCCCTCAGAGGGACAAATAGTCTTGGGTCTAGTTCTTGGCCATGTAACTCCTTACAAGGAAGAAACTCACACCACTCCCCAAGCACCTGTCTGCATGCCTTTGCACAAGCTGTCCCCTCTATCTAGAATGTTCAGTTCCTCTTCTCTGCCTTACAATAATTTATTACTCATCTCAAGACTTGGCTCAGCTCCCCAAACTGAGTAAGGCATATCTTCTGTCATCCGGTATTGCAAAGCTTAGCTTACCCTGAATTGTGATTTTTCATGTCTGGTAAACTCCATTTATCTACAAAGCTTTTGAGAACAGAGCCGTGTATTCATTTATATCCCACAAAACCCAGCACAGTGCCTGACACACAGAAGCTGCTTGACACATGTTTTATGAACCAATGAATGGATAAATGAAACAAACGAATGAATAGCCACAACTCTCAGGTTCCCTTTTAGAGTGAAACCAAAATTCCTCCTAATGGGAAGATGTAGAGAGGGTACAAACTATGGAAGTCAGAAAATACAGATTCCCCAGAGCAGATTCAGAGTCTGGCTTTGAGGTGAGGTTCATGCCGGCCAAGATAGGATGTCAGTTCTTAGCATTCCAGACAAGGCACCTCAGGGAGCCTTCCAGGGCCCTAGAACACCAGAGTCCAAGGAAGATGCTCGGTAGGGGAATGGCAAAAAGGCTGGGGACCCACTAGGTGGGTTTCCCCTCCTGTGCTCCTCATTCGGTTGTGAGCTAAGCCCTATTCCTTAGGCAGGGTTCTGCCTCAGTCAGGTGAGGACACAACCAGGACTATCACAGCTGGCAGTGGGCAAATTCAACTCTCCATGACAGTAGGTGGGCTCGGTGGCACTGGACCTACCAGAAACACCTGGAGAATGGAGCATGGCTCTGCTGTCCTTGTCGAGCTCAGATGGGAAGGTGCAGCATGTGACAGGGAGTTTCCTTGGGTTCAGGACAGACATTTTAGTGATCTGGCATCTACAGGTGCTCAAAAATCTTCGTTGAGTGGATGAGTGAGTGAATAAATGAAAAAGAGGGTAAAGAGAAAAGAAATACAAATCATCTTTAATAGATCCCAAACCTCCTTTTCCTAGGAACTTGCTCCTATTTCTCATTATCCGTACAAATGCTACACACATCTCGAGGCCTGGTTCAAAGCCACCTCCATCCTCTTCAGTGCACTGGGCGTGGGATTATCGTCCACGCGGCCCTTTGTATTCTTCATATTTTAATGTGTTTTTGGATTGTCTCCTCCATCACGTAGGCCAAGACTATGCCTCATGGTCTTCTTTGGTTTCCACTACCCCTAGCACACAGGACTCAGCTGTAGCTGGTACCCTTTGACTGCCTGTGCCTCCAAATACAAGGAAAGAAGGAAGTAAAGACTCCAGGGCTAAGAGGAATGGTGAGAAAGATGGGAAGAAAGAGATGAGTTTTAGTGGCAAAGAAAAACCATGTTTTGTACAATCCAGCTTGTGCTAAAATTAAAATAGAAATGACTTTCAAGATGGCATGTGTAATTACAGTTAATTAAATATTCTGTTACCCAAATTATTTAATTACCAAATCTTTCCACAGCCTCTGAGTTGATTTAATCACAAATGCCAGAAAAATTAGGGAAGTGGTGAATGGATGGTCTCTTCGTACATTCTGTATTATAAATGGAACTTTTGGCCAGAAAAGGGAGGGAGGGAGGCAGAGAAGAAGAGGAATGTGTGAAGCAAAGACCTCCTTATGCTCCAATCTGCTGGGAGCTTTGTCCCAGAAAAGGGGAGGGGGGCAAGACCAGGAAATGCAACAAAACTAATGTGCTGTAGCTGGGAAGTAGGCTGGTTGCAGGAGGGGACAGTGAGAAGGACTGGGGCTTAAGAGTCAGCCAAACCCAGTTCAGCCCAGCAATGGCAGTTACTAGCTGAGTGCACCTTCCTGACTGTGTTTTTCATTCATAGAACTGGAATGATACTAGAAATAAGGCCAACCCATGAGATCACTATGCAGATGAAATAAGCTAAGAGGTGTAAACCACTTGACACAGTGAATGATGGTACACTCAGGGATTGGCAATTCCCCACTTTGATTTTGAAAAACGCTTGCTGCTTCAGTTGGGGGCAGGGAGGAAGCTGGGGAGGAGGCCAGGGCTGTATGTCCCTGCATTTCAGGTCCCTTACATGACTGTCTTTCTGTGTAAGATGATGCCGGCGCTGATGATACACTTGTTCCGCTTGTCACCACTGTGCCTCTTTCCTCCATTCCATTCATCTATCGTCCCAACACCTCTTAGCCCACTCCCGCATCAGCCCTACCCTGTGTCTCACCTGTGGCTCTCTTTGCCTTGTGTGCGGAGCCGTCTGTTCTGCTGGTGGGTCTTCCTCTTCTTTCACATTTTGTTTTCTTGGCTAAATGATTGTCTGTCTATCTCAGGCAAGCGTTTTATCTCCATGGCCCAAGAGTAGAATGTATCAGAGGAAATCTCAAGTGTTCAGTGGAGTGAAAATGTGGGTGTTGGTTGAGGCTTAGTATACGGGGCAAGGGACAGGACTCAGGGACTTGAAATATTAGAGTTAGAAGGGTCCTAACACGTCCTCTAGTCCTCCCTGTGTCTGAGGTGCAGGTGTAGAAACCGAGGCACAGACGTGGAAAATGCCTTTTGCTTATGCTCAATAACTGCTACAGCACCAGGAGTCAGTCCTACATTTTCTCTTCTCATCTAATGCTCTTATTATGATAAACCACTGCTTTTTCAGGGCAGGTTATAATTTTATACAGTGTGTACCAAAAAAAAACCACCCAAGACAAAAATACTCAAAAGGAGGTTGCCATGGCTATTCTAGTTTGCCCCAGCCCTCCTCATTCTCTCAATGGAAACACTCCCACGCGGATCCCCTATTGTCACTGCTCGTTAGCACTGCCACTACTTCTTACTCAGCCACTCCTCTGCCCCTCTGTAGGTGCTGGTGAGGCTGGCTAGGCTCCTAGCCTTGCTTCCTTAGACAGTTAACAAGATCCACAGAAAACAAGAGGTCTGCTGCACGCCAAAGTTAAAGGTATGTGAGAGGGTTCATCCTGCAGGAAGTCCATCCTAGCACTAGGGGTCTGACTCAGAGGCCAGCACCGACTCAGAGGTCTTGATTAGGCCTGACGTATCTGGAAGTTATCCAATTTTGAGCAGCCTGGGCAGTTCCATCTTGAAGATGTTCACCCACATGTGGGTAAACTGAAGGGTCTCTCATTTTTCCCTTTGCCCCAGGACGATGGATGATCTCTAACAGTTTGGAAATTCTCCAGTGGGAATTTGTCCTGGTTTTAAGGTTCACCTGCTACATCAGCCAGGTAATTCCAATATTCAGCAGGAGTGAGTTTTCTTATCATGACTCCAGATCTACATTTGTAGAACACATTTTATCAAGTGCTTGGCAGGAGATATGGAATGGCAAGGAGGTAATTCTCTTGAATTGAACTGATTTGAGAATGTTTAATAAAAACTCCCCCAAATCAAGTTGCATGGATACAGATGGTAGTGTGTGCTTCAGACGGAGTTAATTCAATGGAGGCGGAATTAATTACAGGAGTCCTCCGTAATCCTCCCATCATTCACACACCCATACGATGCTGTGCCCTCCCTGGCTGTAGGAGATCCTCAATCGAACAGCAGATCTTATTCTTCTTGGACTATTACAGTCCATAGAGGCCCATAGGTTACTGAGAAGAGAGTTAACATTGTCCGTGTTTGAATTCCTGAATGTTTATTCTAGAAATATAAAAAAATCAATTTCAATCCAAGAAGATTTATGTTTCCCCACACAGAAATCAGGCATGCTTTGTTTTTTTTTTTTTATTTTGCAGTACGCGGGCCTCTCACTGTTGTGGCCTCTCCCGTTGCGGAGCACAGGCTCCGGACGTGCAGGCTCAGCGGTCATGGCCCACGGGCTCAGCCGCTCCGCAGCATGTGGAATCTTCCCGGACCAGGGCACGAACCCGTGTCCCCCTCATCGGCAGGCGGACTCTCAACCACTGCGCCACCAGGGAGGCCCGGCATGCTCTGTTTTTGAGAGCTATATATTACTTGTGATGGCCTGGGAGCCACCTATTTAGGCTACTCTCAGGCCACATCATGGGGACCAGCCCTGCCTCTCACCTCTCTATCCAGGTCCCCACAACTGGACCTTCTGTTCCCTCCACCTGATGGACCATTCTTGTTCCAATTCCCAGATCAATCCAGAGATGTGAAAGGCAGCAGCTAAAGAGCCTCATGCAAAACAGTTGGGGTTAGCATCCATCACCCAGGGCTGAACTGAAATCAAGGTACTTAGTACTAACCACTTCCTCCTCTGTGGTCAGAAACAGGAGATGGTATTCCTGGGATAGTCACATGAAAATAATAATGGTGGTGATACTACTATCAGCTAACACTTAAAGATGGTTTACTATGTTCTAAGCACTTTATACTTATAAGCACATTTATTTTTCCAATTTTATTTTATTTATTTATACAGCAGGTTCTTATTAGTTATCCATTTTATACATATTAGTGTATATATGTCAACTCTCCCAGTAACAGCTGAATCACAGCTAAGAGCCCCCGCTCTCTTTCCCAGGCTCCAGATCCCAGGACTGGATGCCCGTTTAATTTTTGCTAACTGCCCAATTCTCTTGCTGTTCCTTATCCTCTTCTAGGACTAGAAATCTGCCCCTGCACCCCAGTTCCAAGGCCAGGACCAGTCACCCATGGACAGGATTCCTGCATAATAATTATACTGTCTTCTGCCTGATTTCCCAAACTCCTCTATGTGAGGCCTTTCCTGGGGCCCCAGCCCCTGCTTTTGGAACCACAACACTCTCTGCTGTGTGACTCTTTTTTTTTTTTTTTTTTTTTGCAGTACGCAGGCCTCTCACTGTTGTGGCCTCTCCCATTGCAGAGCACAGGCTCCGGAAGCACAGGCTCAGCAGCCATGGCTCATGGGCCCAACCGCTCCACGGCATGTGGGATCCTCCCGGACCGGGGCACGAACCCGTGTTCCCTGCATCGGCAGGCAGACTCTCAACCACTGCGCCACCAGGGAAGCCCTGCTGTGTGACTCTTCACCAGGGTGGCCTCTCTGTTTGGACACTGAGCCTCATCAGCCCTGACAAACCCATGCTTGTTTGGAATAGGTCTCATCCCAGACCTGATGCTTCAGACCAGAGTCTGGAAAACATGATCATAAGATGGCAAGACTGTCCAACAATGAGTTCCTTCTGGAACCTCCATAGCTAACATGCACTGAGTATGACTTAAAACCAACTCGACTTATACCAACGTGAAGAGAGTGAAAGTGTGGTTCCATTGTGGATCTTACAGATTGGATTCTGAACATTCATAAAAAAGACTAGACTTAGTTTGTATGAATCCAGTTTTTAAGAAAATGTTAATGAAAGATGGCTGGGACATTCAAGGCAGCATTCTGAGCTTGTCTTCGTTTATTTCTCCTGCTCCCCAGCGTCCTGAGTTCTAATGGTCCTTGATAAATGGCATGCTGAAATACGATTACAGAGCAGACATAGTTATTACATGGTGCAGTTGTCCACTGTGCAGCGGTTACTGTGATGTTCGGGGATCCATAATAATAAAAGCAGAAATAACATGGATAATTAAAGCTTGAATCCAATAACATTTTAAACCATTTAGTTTATCCTACACCAGATCCTTTCTCCTAACTCACAAACATATAGACTATATTGAGCTGTTCCTCTTTTTTCTGCTCATACCTACCCTTTGATGGAGGGAGATTGGACCGATTTATAAAATCATCATAGGGACTTCCCTGGTGGTCCAGTGGTAAAGAATCTGCCTTGCAATGCAGGGGATGTGGGTTCAATCCCTGGTCAGGGAACTAAGATCCCGCATGCCGCGGGGCCACTAAGCCCGCGTGCCACAAACTACAGAGCCCACACGCTCTGGAACCCGCGCCACAGCTACAGAGCCCACGTGCCCTGGAGCCTGCACGCCACAACTAGAGAGAAGCCCGCACAGCACCAAGAAAAGATCCCTCATGCTTCAACGGAAATCCCGCGTGCCACAACTAAAACCCAACCTAGCCAAAAATAAATAAATAAATATTTTTAAAAAATCATCATAGGCAGAGAGAAGCAAAAAATTAAAAAAATAAAGAAGCCCTGGTTCATCCACAGCCTGATTAATCATGCCTGAGTGACAATGAGTGAGAGACAGTACATTTATATTTTCATGATAGGTTCATCTTCAGGGGCCAGAGTAAGCCAGGTATCAGTTAATCAGCGCCTGGATAATTAAGAGTTAGATGCACATCAGTGTGGCTCCGAGAAGAAATCTTCCACTAAGGTGGAAATGTCAAATCTGATGTTGTCTGGGCTCCTTTTCATTGTCTAAAGCTTGTCTCAGCTGTGTATTTGGATTAGATCTCTTTGCTCTTTGCCCAGGCTTCTTATCTGCACATGCGGTCTCAGGATCACCATGAGACACTGCTCTACAGAGAAGGAGGTGCTGACTATAATGAGGGGGAAGTAGGTGTCATTCCCCAGAGGTGACAAGCTCCTTTCCCCACCCCCATCTCCAGTGAACCTTAGAAGAGACTCATGGATTTTCAGGGTTCCCCCATCACTTGTCAAGTTGCATACGAGCATCTAATGTCTCTTGTCTACGGAAGCATAACTCTTACAGCTGGGTTGCTGTGTCAGGTTCTTGTGAAACAGGGAGAACAGACCTTTCAGTAACGTACCTAAGACCCTGATGCTGAGACCTCGAGATGGGGTGGAGACACAGAGAACAAACTTCCTTTTATGCAGAGTCCTGCTGGAAGAGATGTCTCACAGGGGTGCTGTTGTTCAACTGGACAGGAGGATGAATTCCATGAGGTGTCTCAGTCATTAACAATAACCAGGTGTGACACTCTTGGGCAGGGACACTCCTCAATGACTTCCAGAGAACGTCCAATGTCTTTCTTGCGGAAATGTCGGGCTCTCTCTCATTCTTGTATTAAGATCCCCAAACCCACTTGGACCAACTCTCCTTCAGATGACTTCACATGAATCGACGCTTATGCATGTGGACTCAGGCTAGGTCTTAGCACAGAAGGACCGCTCAGAAAAATCCCACCCCTGCACTTCAGCCCCAGGGTTGGGGGAAAGGCAAAAACTTATTGAACTAGTTGGTTGCAGGTCACAAAGGCCAACACACTGGAATGTTGGAGGAAGGAAAAGTTAGGGCACCAAAGCCCTCCACCTGAGAGTAGAATGTAACCCAATCATCTTCCACATTTTAGCAGGATCCTGCCTTTGATTGGTTGGAAGATTCTAACAAACAATTATGACTGAGTCCGTCTTCCAACAAATCACTCACCCACAGGGCTGAACTAGGCCATAATCCCTACTTGCTTGCCTCTGAATATTGTTTTTCTAAACAGATGTATCAATTTTCCTTATGTTGTTTTCTTTTAACTCTTACTCTTTCTATGGAAGCCTAGAGTTTTATTAAATGAAATATTTTCTTCTTGACTTCTCTCTCTCAGCACCTACATCAGCAAATTCTACCAATGTTACCTTCAAGATATATCCAGAACCTGATCACTCCCGCACCTCCACTGCACATACTCTGGCCTGAGCCACCAGCATCTCTCCTGGAAACTGATGTCCTTCTTTTCACCCTTGCCTCAAGACAGTCTATTCTCTACACAGCAGCCAGAGTGATTCTTTTAAATCCCAAGTCATATCATGTCACTCCTCTACTTGCTTGCAGGCTCCCATAAAGGAAAGGACGAGGACTTCATAATGACCTGCGAGACCTTCTGTGATCTTGTCCCAGCTAAATTTTCAACCTCACTCAGGATCCCTGGCCAAGACCCCATCCCAGTCACACTGGCCTCCAGGTTCACTCCCACCTTGGGAATCTTAAACTCACTGTTCTTTCAGCCAGGAATGTTCTTCTCCTAGCTCTTCACATAGTTCCCTTCCTCATTTTATTTTGGTCTCTGCTCAAATGTCCTCTATCAGAGAAGGGGACGAGAAAAAGAAACACATGCATATTCCTGGCCCTTCACCATAAGTGGGCTATTTTTTAGATAGATGTTGGCCCTTCAGGTTCAATTCCATAATCACTCTTGACATCCTGGAGATATACTCTAAGTTTTGACAGGAATTATCTCCCACTACATCATCCTCTAGTTAGAAGGCAGTGCTATTGAATGGGAAGTGTTTGGAAGTAGGTACCAGGAGTTCTTGGCCTCTCCTAGGCTATCACTGAGTAATAGTGATATTAGTCACCATAAGTCACCAACATCCTCTGCCTTAGTGTTTTCATATGTAAATGGATATTTGACAAGCCCGCCCATATCACAGAGTCAATGTAAAGGCCAAATACCGTACTTTACTGGATGACGCTTTTAGAATATGTGTACTATGCAAAGGTAAGATCCTGTTACTATTACTAGAGGGGAAAACGAAACAAAGGATGGGAAGAGAGATATAGAAAGGCAAGGGCAATTCTGCAGAACGCAGAGAACTTTAACTATTTCTCCCCTTCTCAGTTTCTTTTCAGTAGGCGATGAAAACTACATGGAAATATGACTGCAGAAGTGCAGCCAAATTCAATACTCATAATATCTATTCAATATTCAGCAATACACATGCAATATTGCAGATAGTTGTGGGATGTGATGGTCTCTTTCCAATAGCTCCAAAGGGGAAAACAAAATGTTGTAAGACAGCAGCCAGTCATTAGATGCATGCTGATTGTTTAGGTGATATGAGAGTCAGCAATCATGTGCAAATTAAAACATAATTATGGGACTTCCCTGGTGGCACAGTGGTTGGGAGTCCGCCTGCCGATGCAGGGGACATGGGTTCGTGCCCCGGTCCGGGAAGATCCCACATGCCGCGGAGCAGCTGGGCCCGTGAGCCATGGCCGCTGAGCCTGCGCGTCCGGAGCCTGTGCTCCGCAACGGGAGAGACCACATCAGTGACAGGCAAAAAACATAATTATGCACGCAGACCCCCCAGGATTAAGTAACATTTCACAGATATCTGCTCAATTACTAAACACTCTTTGAAATAAATTATGACCATCATTTGCTTTTTTCCCAAGTATATTATTACTAAAAAGATCAAAGATGTGTATTGCCTAGTGAGTTAGCAGTATGCATGTTATAAGAGATTGTTTCCCCAAATTTGAGGATGTGTTAGCAACTAAGTAGTCATGTTACCCCACAGGGTCAGTAAACAATTTATGTAGACGTGCACTGAAAGACACACTGGCCAACAAAATGACATTCCTCCCTTGGCAATGCAGACTGTTTAGCTTTGAGGTAGCTAGTGAATTTATTGCAGATCTAATCAGTGCCACCTCATCATAATCCTCAGCTGCGTGTAAGCACGCATTTCTCCATCTCTGGTGTGAGCTGTGTCATTCCTCGGCCCAGCCAGGTCATGGCTGTGGGCAGAAGGGTCAAGAGCATGGGGGTATTGGACTTACTGGTCCAACGATTGGAAAATGAAGAAAGCCTGAGCTGTATGGGGGCATTCTTTATAAAGTAGACCAGTGGTTGACTCCCCATCATCGCCATTCCTCTGCATCCCTTGCCCAGTTCCACAAAGCTGGACAACTCCAAGAGAGAGACGACCCTAATGGCAATGTCCTGGGGCCATTTTGTGAATGGCCTGAGGTCTGTCTGCTTTTCTGTGCAACCCCAGAAGCTAGACCCCTCCCCTCATCTCTGGCTTCCCCTACCTGGCACGGTGCCAGGAACATGGTAAACACTTAATGCATGTTTGCTAAATACAGGAAATCTTTAAGTAGGAGACCCTTTTTCTCGTCTTGAAGTGTCCTTGCACATTAGGAATTCCTACCAGAATCCAGGCCTTCCCTGGTTAAGTCACATTTCTCCTTGCTGTGTCAGATGTCCCACTCATTTGCAGAGGAGGGAGAAAGTGTGTGAAACCTGTCTGTTCTCTCACTTCACATTTATGAATAAACTTTCATTCTTTACATGATTTAAGCTTTCGTCCTTCTTTCAGTGGCTTGGGAATGAGCCATTAGTCAATGATGAAGTGAACAAATTAGCAAGTATTTATTGAGTGCTAACTGAGTGTGAAGCTCTGTGTTAAGTACAGTTGAAAGGTTTCTTAAAAGTTACAATTCCAGCTGAGCAGATTAAAGAGATACAAATGAAGTAATTTGAAAACAATAATAAAATAGCATAACGTATGTTTTTAAATGATCATAAAATGTATGCATAATTTATGTATTGCTTACTTCCAAAACTACTTTAATCAGCATATAATAAAACACATATATGCAGAAAAGAAATAAAACAAAAATGAGTCAACACTAAGAAAATGAAGCAGTAAGATAATTCTGCTCCCAATTTGGGAATGTATCGTTGCTGCCACCAGCATGAATGCGGGCTGTAAGATTCCCAGCAGCCAAGGCAAAAAAGCAAAATGAGGTCTAGCATCTAGCAACTTCATGATCACTTAAGAAGAAGCATTCTACTGTGCTAAGAGAAGCAAATATTTCCCTGATATTAAATTCTAAGAGGGATTTATAACGTGCATCCTTGTGTCAGGAACATTGAACAACATAATGGACAATATCTTCCACAATAGTTTTTAGAGAAAATGGGAAAATGCTCTTCATTTGGCCAATTCTTAAAATGGCCTTCCATAAAAGTCATGGGCATGATAACCAACACAACTGAGTGAAGCTATTTCTGCAGGGAATGAAGTTAATATGGTCCAGGAATACAGCTTCCTGAACAACCCAGCCAGAGTTAGGGAGAGAGCTTAGTAAACAGTAAACAATAAATGATCGGTGTATACTTTGTTCTAACTTAAAATTTATCAGTTAGTTCAACTTGGCTTTTGTCTGGAATTAAAAAGCAGTCTTTTTCGTAGTGAAGACAGGCAAATACTAGAATGTTGAATGAAGAGTCCTATGCTTTAGACGTCAGACATGCAAATAGGACAAAGCGGATATTGTGTTATGAAAGTTAAGAAACCCAACCATTATTCTTGCCTAGACTAAGTAAAGGCCGCTAGAAGGGCTGTGGGCAGTGCCAGATTTTCCCTAATTCCTGGGTGCCAAGGCAAGAAGGTGAGTTTTTGGTAGTATATTAAATGGTGAATGTGTTTGGGGCAGGGAGTTAAAATAAAGATATTCTAGTTGTGTACAATTATATGATCAAAGACTCACCCTACAGTTGTCCCCTCCTCACTTATAACTCACGTGTCTATGAATTCCCCACCTTATGGCCACTAAGGGGGCTCCCATCTGACTCAGGCAGTTGCTTTGTGAAAATGTTACTCAGGACGTAAAGTCAATTCTGCGTGTGGATTTGATTGCACTGAATGGGTCACTTTTTACTAGGAGGAAACCACATAAATAGTGCTGGTCTTATGTGTGGGCAGAGCACCAAACCGCCAAGATGGCATAATCTGTCAGGGGTACAGGCGCAGCGCTGCAAACGACTTTCCCAGTGGCCCATCATAAAGCTTCCAGCTCCCCCATTAGAGACTCACTCTCAGGGCTTCCCGTGTTTAAGAGGTTGCAGTTAAAATACTCAGTAAAGACAGTAGAACCTTTATCCCCTCCCAACTACTGATAGAACCAGAGATGTCACCACTGATAGAGATCACCTAGCCCAGAAGTCCCACACTTAGCACTGTAGGCGAGATAAGGCCTGGAGATGTATTGCTTTTTGTTTTGTTCTAATTTTATTGGAGTAGAGTCGATTTACAATGCTGTGTTACTTTCAGGTGTACAGCAAAGTGATTCAGTTATTCATATACATATATTCATTCTTTTTCAGAGTCTTTTCTCATACAGGTTATCACAGAATATTGAGTACAGTCCCCTGTGCTACGCAGTAGGCCCTTGTTGGTTATGTATCTTATATATAGTAGTGTGTTTCTGGTCATCCCAACCTCCTGATTTATCCCTCCCCCCAACCAATGTTTCCCCTTTGGTAACCATAAGTTTGTTTTCTATGTCTGTAAGTCTGTTTCTGTTTTGTAAACAAGTTCATTTGTATCATTTTTAAATTAGATTCCACATATGAGTGATATCATATGATATTTGTCTCTGCCTGACTTACTTTATTTAGTGTGATAATCTCTAGGTTCATCCATGTTGCTGCAAATGGCACAATTTCATTTCTTTTTATGGCTGAGTAATAGTCCATTGTATATACGTTCTACATCTTCTTTATCCATTCCTCTGTTGATGGATATTTAGGTTGCTTCCACGTCTTGGCTATTGTAAATGTGCTGCAATGAACATTGGGGTGCATGTATCTTTTTGGATTATGGTTTTCTGACCTGGAGATGTATTTGTGTGGCCTGAAGAGTGGTTTGATATGTGATTTTAACATAAAGTTCATATTTTTGGTTCTCTTGAAAAATCAGAAATTCTGACAACACCAGGCTCACTCTACCTATGGCAAGAATCGGCTGGAGTGAACCAGCCCTTGCCCCTTAGTCATGGCAGGCTTCCTCTAGTCTGCCCCAGTCCCCACCACTCCCTGTCTTCTGCCAGGTCTGCTTCACCCGTTTACATGACCTGCTTTGTCCTGGGATCATCATTTGAGTTTTAATCCTTTGTGGTCCAACACCCTCATTTTACGTCCCAAAGAGGAGAAGGGATTTGCTCAAGGTTGTACCTGGTTAATGGCTGAGTCAGAGGCGACCCCACTTTCCCAGACTCCTGGTCCTCTCCATCGCAGCTGTAAGCCCTCAGCAGGCAGGATGGGACCAGTGCTGAGGGAGGTCAGCCCCTGAACAGGGAAGAGGAGTCAGGAAGACACCAGAGTCAAGCTTCCCTCCGTTCACACTGTTTTGCCCCAGGCTGGCTCTGCCTGCAACAATATTTTTACAGCATACTGCAGAAAAATCAACTTGTTTAAAATAGCAACTGATTTCGCCCTGGGTGAAAATGTTTGGCAAATGCAAAAAAAAAAAAGGGAACATTGTGCGTATGTGTTTACGCGGGCCTCTCACTGTTGTGGCCTCTCCCGTTGCGGAGCACAGGCTCCGGACGCGCAGGCTCAGCGGCCATGGCTCACGGGCCCAGCCGCTCCGCGGCATGTGGGATCTTCCCGGACCGGGGCACGAACCCGTGTCCCCTGCATCGGCAGGCGGACTCTCAGCCACTGCGCCACCAGGGAAGCCCGTGCGTATGTGTTTTTAAAGCTCTTTCTAACCTGTGAACAAGTAGAATTTTTCCTCATGCACACAAAAAAATCACTCAAGGGTATTTTCTTGGGGGAGAAACTGATTTAAAATTTAGGAATGTGGGGTTTTATCTAATTCCTTAAGAGCCTTTCTTTCAGCCACATAATGCCTTTCTTTGTTATAATATTCTCAAATACGCTTACGATTTTGTGCTAAATAAAAAAAACGTCGTGGTCCTGAGCTCTCTTTTAGGAGAAAGAAGCAAAGTACAGGGAGGAGGGGAAGCTGGAATAAATGGTTTTGCTTAGATGAAAAAATCACAGGCAGAACATTTCCAAGATGCTAAACACCAGAAGGAGATAACAGGCAATGTGTGAAATGCCAATTACGATGGTAACAGTAATGAAACTAGTCTTAACCTCAGTCCCCACTGTGCTTTGGAGAGCCTCAATTCCTAGGCAGACAGGAGTCCTCCAGTGCTCAGGTGCTCTTGGCAGTGAGGTCTCCCTTACTTGGAAGCTGTGTGATTCCAGGGGCGTGGGTCAGGAATGAGAAGCCCCAAGGTGGCCCCCAAGAGTTCATGCCCCATCAGTCCCTTTGCTTGGGTGCTAATTGGCGTGGTATCTTTTCTAAGGCAGAACCCCCTGGTTTTCTTGCCTTTTCCACTTGAGTCCTTGGCTGATCACCCTCTCCAGCTGTGTGCAGTGCAGATGGCCTGAGTAGTCAGCATTTGCTCACCTTGTTCCCCTTTTAAGAATGTCTTCTCCCTCTTTCACCTGTAGGCAAAATTCCAGCCGCCTTCTCGTCTCCCCAAGCCTGCTCTGATCCATGACACCCTCTGCCCATCGGACTTACATTTAACTTCCTCTCCTGCTAGCTGTTCTCTATAATTCCTTCCTAGCATTTTTTTTTTTTTTTTCTGTCTGGTTTTCGAGGTTTCATTCAGCTGTCACCATCCCTAACTAGGTTGTGAGTTCCTTGAGACCTGAAATAATGCCTCGGCTATGTTTGTACCCTCCGACCTTCAGAGTTTTTGGTCTATAGTAAGCATTCAATAAATGTTTAATGAATGGAAGCCTCCACTCTGAAAAACTGAGTCGCTCTGCTGGAATGAGAAGGCCCCATGTGACACCAGGTAAGATGTAATATAATCATGGGAACACAGACTCAGGTACTCAATCAGTTTCAAACAACTTAAAGGGGTAACCTGGCCCTCACACCGACCCCTCACTCCACTGTCACATGGCAGCAAATGGCTTGGCATCCTAAGAAGACTGGGCACAATTTCAGTTCTCACCATCACAGATGTCTCCCATTCCTTCCCCCTCCCGCCCTCTGACAGCTCACTCCCCTGTCCACGCAACCTGTGTTCCCCTCACCCATCAGCTGCCCCTTCTCACACTTGCCTGTTTAACTTGCCCTGTCCAGTGGCCCTTTCTCCTTCTATTGCACGCAAACTCCATCATCTCCATCCTCCTTATCACCAGCAGGCTCTTCTGCCCACCCGTCCCCCCAGCCTGCTCTACCCTTAATCTTCCCATCTCGGTAAATGTGGAGCTATATACCCAGTTGCTCGGCCTAGAACCTCAGGAGTCATCCTTGATTTCTCCCTTTCCTTCATGCTCTGTCCAAGTCCCATGCTGGGCCATCCTTGTCACCTCCAGAGTACCTCCCCAATCTGCCCACTTCTCTGCCCTCATCTTGTGCCTGGAGCACCACAGCGGTATCCAAACTGGACCCTGGCTTCCACTCTTACCCCATGACCTCCAATCCTCCCCGTCACCACGGGGAGTGTGAAGCATGCTTAGGGGTGTTCCGCCCTGCTTGAAGCCCTCCCAGGGCTCCCCCAGCACACCAGGATGAATCGGAGCCCCCCACCCCCTGCTCCACGCTCCACGCTCCACGCTCACTTCTCCCCTGCTGCCCCGGCCTCCCGGCTTTCCCCTGCGTGCGCCCATCAACTATCCGTCTCAGAGTTGTTTTTTTTTTTGCGGTACGCGGGCCTCTCAGTGTTGTGACCTCTCCCGTTGCGGAGCACAGGCTCCGGACGCACAGGCTCAGCGATCACGGCTCACGGGCCCAGCCGCTCCGCGGCATGTGGGATCTTCCCGGACCGGGGCACGAACCCATGTCCCCTGCATCAGCAGGCAGACTCTCAACCACTGCGCGACCAGGGAAGCCCCGTCTCAGAGTTTTAATCCTCTGTTCCTTCTGCCTCAAAAGCTCTTTCCCAAGCTTTCCTTCTCTGCCTCCGTCTCAGCTTAGAGTCACCTCCCATAGCAGTTCCCTATGGAAAGGACCTGCACCTGCAGTTAGATTTCACGCCATCCCTCTATTTATTTCCTCCTCAGGACTCCATGCTTAATCCCCATGCTTAGAAATTATTACATCACTGTGCTGCTTGCTCACGCAGCGTCCATCCCCACCATTAGGCTGTAAGCTCCATGAGGGCAGACACCACCTTTCTTGTTTCCGGGTGCAGCCACAGCACTTGGTATAGAGCCCAGTAGGCAGATGGGATCTAAACAAGAAGGACCACCCAGAAAAGAGCTTTCCACCCCTAGGTGTCTCTTCTCCACAACCCAGCACTCAGTTCCACGCAGACTGACCTCCCACCCTGCCCCTGCTCTCCCGAAACTGCTTCTAACTGGCCATCCAGCGACCCTCCTGCAGTCCTCACTTTCCCCTGTGTCTCTGTAGCCCTTCGTTCATTCACAGCTCTGTTTCCCACCCTTGCTGCCCATTCTTCATGCACTTGTGTTCTAGAAACCTGCACTGGGTGTTCCTCACGTTCACCCCTGCCCTCTCTTGCCTCCCTATTTTGACGAGGGTCACGTTCTCTGCCTGGATAACCTTCCCTCTTTTTCTTTTAAGCTGGTAAAATATGATTACGTTAACATGTGTTAAGGTTATAAAGGAGTAATATTAAAAGTAAATGGAGGAAAGCCTACATGCAAGTAGAAATCCTTCAAGACGGCTTCTCAAACTGAGATCAGCAGGACCCTAGGGAATTTTAAAATTTTGTAATTTCCTTTTGATAGTAATCTTTCCAAAGTAGTTAATAGAAGGATAATCTGCATTATTGAGTTGGCTACTTCATAACCAAGTATTTGGATGTAACTACAATGCCTGTGTTTGCATCACTGCGTACAGTTACCTTGGCAGCAAGCAGGGCTGGCTTAAGTGACACAGACTAATAAGAAACTAACTGTGGGAACAGTACAGCAACCACCCCTCCCCCAGCTGACCACTGCCCCTCTCCCACCTCATTACTAACACTTCCTCCAGCATCATATTCACAAAGACCAGGGCTAGGCCCTTGGAAGTAAAAGAGAAAGCTGTTGGAAAAGAGCCTTGTTTAACCTGTTCTCTGAGGGGAAGGGTCACAACTGGGGGTGAGGGAAGGAATGAGTAGCAAATGTGGAGAGTCAAACCCATAGAGGCTTTTTCCCCTAAGCTGATGAATGAACGAACGAACGAATGAGTAAATAAAGAAATAATTCACGGAGGGAAATTTGGACACAACAGAATTAAAAATAATAATAATATCAGAATATTTTGACTAGCTATGTTTCAATAAAATTGAAAAAAACTAAAATGGATAGACCTTAAAATATGTAAAATACAATATTTGTGACAGATATTGAAAAGGAAATTTGGAGAACTCCAGTCTTTTATGAGGACCACACAGTTTCCCCATCACTGTCTTGAGGACTGAGACGTGGTATACGTACCCCAAGGTCTGGCGAAAATGGATTATTTCACTCCTCTACATTTGGTACTTGTGTCAAAGTTCTTCCCTCTTCTTGGAATGCTACCTCTTTCCTTTCATCCAGCCTCCATCTGTGAAACCCTTTTAAGATTTATCTCAAGAAGTCTCTTCCACCATTTCCAACTGAGTGTTCCTTCTTCCACCAGTGGCTGTGATCTCTTCCTGCTTTGGTCCCATGCCTCTGTTTTGATGCTGATGGCTGACCCAGGGTTAGGGTGCATTGGGATTGTCATTTCTAAGACCCTGCAGGGCAGGGAAGGTAGCTTGTCCACTGTCGCAGCCCATGCCTGTCACAGTGCTTGATGGAGAGCCTGTGCCCTACAAAGGTCCCATGAAGTGAATCAGAAGCACAGTCCAGTCTCTTTTAGACCCACCGTGTTATACCTCTGCTTCTTCCAGAAAGTTAATTCCTTATTTGGGCTCCATAATTTTTCTTATTAATTCATATTATGTCCAAACCCAGGACCCCCCAAAAAAATTTATTTCATTTTCCCAATAAGCCTATAAAGCAAGTAGTATTGTGCCCATTTTGCAATTAAACTGAGGCTCAGAGAGGCTATAAAACTGTCACTTACGTAGTAATAGTCAAGAGCTGGGGTTCAAACCCAGATCGTCCTGATTCTTCGCTCTCGCCACTGCACTGGGCTGTCCCTCAAAATAGAAAGATGCCAGTGAGGGCTGCGAGATCCTCATTACCATGAGTCCTTTCAAGGAGGATGGGACATGTGTGCAAAAGCACTTTGGATACTGGGAAGGATTATTTGCAATTTAACTATTGTCGTGACGGTTATTATTGCTGCTTCTTCTACCGGTGTTAGCAAAGAGCCAGCTGTAACCTTACATGAGTGTATTGCTTTGGTCATTCCCTGAGTAGGGACAGCTCGGGCATCACACCTCACCGATGTCCTCGCCTTTGAGGGGAAAGGAACAGGGAGGTCTGGGAGAGGTCTGCCCCCTTTGGTTCTGAGCTGTCATTAAAAAGAGCAGTGAGAAGGCTCACTGGGGCTGGGTGGGAGATGATTATGGAGATGTTTGCTCAGCGCTGCCGTGTATAGGCCTGCAAGTTGTGTTGCCCGACATCTCCGGCCTCAGGGGTCAAAGGTGCTGGAATCCAGCCAGTGTTCTGTTCACCAGCCCATGTGTCCTGTGCAGGAGGGTGACCTCCCAGAGAAAGAAGCAGAATGGCACTAAAGCACCAAGTCACGAGTAATCTGCCCAGACAGGGCACCTTTAAAAAATCTGTTCTTTCAGGAGGAGGGGAGAAGGGGGGCTGCAGTGTGTGTGTGTGTGTGTGTGTGTGTGTGTGTGTGTGTGTGTGTGTATGTATGTATCTTTTTCTAATTCATCCCAAACCTCCATCAGCTCCCCAAGCTCTAAGCCAGTCCTGCACCAACCCCGAGGTGCCACACAGACAGACCAGCAATGACCTTGCCTGCATGGTGGGGCAGGCAGGAGAGCCCCCTCCCGCTACCGCAGGAAGACCATTAGCTGTCAGATAAAACTATGTTTCAGTTCCTGCTGACCAGAACTGGGTTTGAACCAGTGACCTCTCAGTAAAAATCTCCCAACTCCATTAACTCAGCTGCCCTGGAGTCCAGCTCCTGGTTACAATTTAGTCCTGAAATCAGAGCTACTGCTCAGGGGTCCTGTGTTTACTGAGGTGCTCAGTTCAGGCATCTACCTGGATAGGCCTCGAGTTGGCTCGCTCACTGCCTGCACGCCCTCCTGTCCCAATTAGCCCAGGCTAGGGGTGGGGGGATCACTGGAGGAGATGTGACTGATCCTCATACAGTGACAGCTCCTCAGAGCAGAGCTGTCCATCATGTCAGCCCTACACCGGGGCTGCCAGAGGCGAGATGAGGATTCTGTGGGCACAGGGGCATTTGTGAGGGAGGGTATGCGTGGCTGTCTGTGTGAGCCTGGAGCTGTGTGCGTGGTGCGTGCATGTGGTTGTATGTAAAAGGATGTGAGTGAGGTTATGCATTAAGGTAATTGTAGGAGAGGATGTATGTGTGCGGTTGTGTGTTTGTTGTAGGAGGCTGTGCTGTGCATACTGAGTGCAAGAATGAGACAGAGAGACAGAAAATTCGAGGAAAGAGGTGAGAAAGAGGAAGATACAGGAGGTAAAGAGGTGTGGGGAAGGAAGAAGAAAAGATGCAGATGGGAGAGATGGAGGGGTTGAGAGGAAGGAGAGGAGCCTGCCCTTCAGGGTGGCTGGTTCTCAGAAGAATCCTGGACCATTCTTATCAGATGGATGTTCGCGGGTTCCAGGTTACTGAGGGGATGGAGAGAAGCAGAAGCAACAGGAAAGCAACTGCCTCCCCTCGGTGCCCCAGCAGCATGCAGATGGCTGAAACTCAACCACTGAGTCACATCACAAGCCCCCAGGGGTCCGAGGCCCCTCTGCACCTGCTCCAGGGCTCCGGCTCTCGGTCAGTGTTCCCACACCTTCAGGTTTGGAGCCAAGGCTGCTGTACTCTCACCTGCAAAGTGTCAGGCCAGCAGCGACCCAGGTGGTGGCTCTCACCTCCCCACAGCCTGACTCTGCCCCTCCAGGCCCAGCTCTCAGCTGTCATGGGGTCAAGGCCAGAATTATGCAACAAGGAGGCGTGACTTCCCTCGGACTTTCCAGGAGGAGAACTGACCACGGAGATGTGAAACCAGTCCACAAGAGTCCACTCACTCCTCTACGTCCCTGAGGACATGAAGGGACAAGCGGGTCTGGAGCTTAGACTTTTAGGGGGGAGACAGCCCTGAGGGTGGGTCAGTTGGTGCTGTGTGCTCTGAGTGGACTGCCAGGAGGACCCAGAGTGACCCACCCCTCCCCACGAGGGGCACAGCCGCTGAATTACCAGTGGCAAAGACCTGACCTGGAACAAGACATTTGTGTGGGGAGGTGCCGAGCAGCTTCTGAAACCTTCCATCAAATAAAGATAACAGTCTCAGGTGGTCTCAGTGGTTAGAACTTGTTCGGAACTGATACCCAGGATCTGATCAGACCTCTTCCCTTTCCCTCCTCCTCCAATGGTTTACATCACTCAAACCCTGTCTGGGCCAGGCCAATTTTCTTTTCTTTTCTTTTCTTTTCTCCTCTTCTCTTCTCTTCTCTTCTCTTCTCTTCTCTTCTCTTCCCTTCCCTTCCCTTCCCTTCCCTTCCCTTCCCTTCCTTTTCCTTCTTTCCTTCCTTCCTTGAGGTAACATTAGTTTATAACATTATATATGTTTCGTGTATACAACATTGTACCTGGACTTCTGTACACACCACAGTGTGCTCACCACCATTAGTTTAGGTGCACTGGTGAGCACAGCTGCCTTCCGACTTTCTGATAAACACATTTCCATTGATTCCTTGAAAGCAGAGGCTCACAAACAGGGAATTCTCCTTACTCCAGAATCAATACCAGGAGACAGAATTTCTCCTTCACTCTCCTGTCAATCCCTGGAGCCCATTTCAGGAAACAGATCAGATTGGAGGAAGAGAGGAAGAACACCAACAAGTCTAAAGCACTGGCTGTGCATGAGGTGCTGTGCTGGGTGCTTGCAAACGCATTTTTCAGGCACCACTGATCTGAGCTGGACCAGAGGAAGCCAGCAAATGTGCAGTGAGGGATTCTCAATCTAAGTGATGCTTGACAGGTTGGGAGAGAGGTTTTTTGTTTTTTGGGTTTTTTTTGCTTTTCTTTCACCCCTTCATCACTACTCTAAATTTTTGTTTCACCAGTTTTTTTCTGAGTATAAATTTTGAAGGTGGATCTGGAGTCCCATCTTACTAGGAGAGAATGCTAGAAAATTGGTGACTCCTGACCCAAATGTATAGTATATGCAGGAGACCTGGCTTCTCCTCCTGGCACTGATACTAACAACCTGAGTGGCTCTGAATCAGTCTTGTGCCCTCCCTGGACTCAGTTTCCACACCTTTAAAATGAGGAGGTTGGGGCTTCCCTGGTGGTGCAGTGGTTGAGAGTCCGCCTGCCGATGCAGGGGACGCGGGTTCGTGCCCCAGTCCGGGAAGATCCCACATGCCGCGGAGCAGCTGGGCCTGTGAGCCATGGCCACTGAGCCTGCGTGTCCGGAGCCTGTGCTCCGCAACGGGAGAGGCCACAACAGTGAGAGGCCCGCGTTCCGGAAAAAAAAAAAAAAAAGGAGGGGCGGTTGAGCTAGCAGAAAGCTCTGATGAAGGGCCACATGAGAGGAGAATGCGACCTCCTGACCAGCGAGTGGACTGCCAGGAGGGCCCAGAGTGTCGGCATGATTGGGAGACTGGGACACAGTGAAACAAATCGATAACTCTGCCATTTGGTCACTAGCTGTTGATTAGCTCCTACAGTGCCCCAGGCAGCATCATGAATGGGAAACAGCTCTCGAGGCAGCCCTGGGCCCTGTGGGAAGGTCACCCACTCAGCCAGCCTAAAGAGAATTTCACCATGGAGCCACTCCTTAATGCCACTGACCTTAAGGTTGTGTGACCTTGAGCAAATCTTTTCACCTTTCTGTGTGCCTCAGTCTCTATCAGTAAAATGCCCAGTATCGCTCCCAGACTCAGATCAAGGAGAATTAAGGGAAGATGGTTACGAAAGCCCTTTAAAAAAAGGCATAGGCCATCCACAAATGCCAAGTTTCTGTTCATTCAATACTTATGGGAATCTCAAAAAAAAAAAAAAAAAATGCCCAGTATTATCATAGACACCTAGGAGGGGATTAGAAGTAAGTAAGAAAGAATTCAAAAAAAAAAAAAAAGCCCAGTATTTTCATAGACACCTAGGAGGGGATTAGAAGTAAGTAAGAAAGAATCCAAAGAACACAGCTCCTTGGTTTCATGGAGCTTCTGACAGATGGCGGAGAGAAGCTAATAATGAGTTCCTGGAATTGGGGGAGAGTTCATTCCCTCCTCTGCTGACTCAGAGGCAGCTTCTAGAAAAAGCAGAACCAGAGGTGGGGCTTCAGAGATAGGGGAGGAGACTCCAGATGACGCAGGGCCCAAGGTGTGAGAGGCATGCTCCTGGGAGTGGCCTTGACGTTGGCTACCCCACAGCTCGCCCCAAAGACACTGGGCCTCTTCCTGACATCATGTGGAACAGAGATGAGCTGTTTCCACTGTCCCTGTCTGAATTCCTGACCCTAGGACTCATGAGAATTGATACAATAGTCACTGTCACAAGCTACTACATTTTGGAAGATATAGAGGTAATGAGATAATGAGACAGGAGCTCCGAGCAGGGGTTGGGGTGGGGGGGCATTGGAGGAGCGCTTTCTTTCAGGGACATCACGGAAAGCTTCCCTGACAAGGTGGATTTGGGCTGGGCATCAAGAGAGGAGAAGGGTACCAAGACCTTCTCCTCATATGCTTTGCTCTGCACAGCCAGCCCCACCGAGAGAGAGGCCACCCTCGGTTTGACAGCAAAGCAGGAGTGAAGCAAATGTCTTCCCAGAGCAAGGGACTTTGCTGCAAATCCCTAATCGATGAGGACAAATTTAAAGAGCTTAAGGCAGCTCACACACACACACACACACACACACACACACACACACACACGCACAGCACACATCTTCCCTCCCTTGCCCCTGCTGGACGCTTGTTTCCTCTGACTTTAACTTTCTCCCTCTCTATTTCCACCCCCTCCACACACACACCTACCTGTTCTTTCTCCCTCCTTCCTCCCCTTCCCCATCTTTCTCCTCGTCCCTCCAGGATCCTTTCCTCTCCTGTGCCTCTTTACCACCCTCTCATTCTCCAGCCTGTCTGTCTTCCCTGCCAGCCTACTTCCCACCCTCACATTCCACCTGCTGCTGAGGCTTTTTATTTTTCCTCGACAGCAACTCTCTGGTCTTGAGGGGATGCTTTCACTGTTTGTAAATTTAGGACCAGACAAAGCTACTCTTTCGACAAGCCCAGAGGGAGACGTTCCTGTTTCCATCCCCAGCCCTGATACCACCCAACTCTAGAGGTAAATATCCTGAAGAACTTGGTCTCCCAAGACCTTCCCTCTCCATGTTTTAGGAGCAAGAGACTGGGATTGAAGCAGGGGGGTTAGGACCGGAAACCACAGGGGAGCGAGGAGGGACGATGGATTCAGGATCTGGATTTAGGTAAGAACGACCATGATATTATATAACATTTAATAACACCTTGCACTTACTGCGTGACTCTTTTGGTGTCCAAAGCACCCTTACATATGTCTTGTTTCCCTCTTCCTGTAGACTCTCCCCACAATTGCTCTAACCTTCATATCATAACCCATCCACCCATCAGGACCTACTGTGAGTCCCACCTATTCCACAAAACCTGGTGAACTAATTCCTATAGCTCTGAGCACCCACTTCTCGGAATTGGACTCCTGGTAATTTACTGTCATGTTTCTTTCTTTTGTTGTTTCTGGTGTGTCAGTCTTGTATCCCAACTAGGGCCCTGTTGGGCTCAGACCTAGCCTCATGCTTCTGCTACGTGGCTCAGGTTCTGGCTTGCTGCTGAGTATCTGGTAGGGGGTTAGTAGTAAATTATTGATCAATTGATTATGTCTCATACCCGCCTGTGAGGCAGGCAGGAATGGACATCCTTCTTTCTCTCTCTATGATGTCTAACAGAATGAAGTTGGAGGGTATGTCTTACCTGTCCTCTGGGTCCAAGGAAGGCATTTATTCCATTAATCCTGCAAGACTTGCCACAGTCTGGGTGTAGGGGGCAGGGGAGTGGGAGGCAAGAGGGTCTATGACGGTTTCCTCTCGCATTCTTGTATGCCTCAGGGTCTCACCTTGCTCAGCTGCTTGGAATAGAACTCATGTCTACAGAGTGAACACTTACAGTGTTCCAAGTAGAATGGCTAAGATTTGAGGTTTGATTTCAGACAGAACTGTGTTCAAATCCCAATTAGACTAGCAATATCTTCAAACCTCACTTTTCTCATCTGTGAAGTGGGTTTAATTTTTACCTAGTTGATTTTTTAAAAGGATTGAATGACTTAGTTTACGTAAAGCCGTTAGCATAGCATTCAGCCCTTGGTAACTGCTCAAAAAATGACAGATGCTATTATTCTTTGACATTACTAGGCTCCATGCTGCCTGAACCTCATTGTCAAGGAGATATTAGAATCCAGGAGCCAGAGAGGCCTCCTTTGGCTCCGCAAGCAGCCCTCTTGACCGAGGATCTGCCCCGAGTGAGGGGTCAGAACCCAGGGGCTCTGGCCCCTCACTCAGGGCATTACCCCCTTCCTTCCCCCTCAGAGAATTACAGTTGAGGCTCCAGTACCAACGAGACCAGTTCATAGCTAGAGCTTGTTCCAAAAGGAGTGTGAAGAAGAAGAGAAGACTCTAGAAGCTGGGGGCAGGGGGAATCTACTAACGAAGTCTCTTGTAGTACATGCACAGGCTGCCCTGAACTGCTAATTTACTAGCAATACAAGAAAGGTGAAGCAAACTGTTCAAGTAAAAGATGAAGGAGGAATGGCTTGTCGGCAGCACATAGAGAAAAGGCATAAGTGTTTTCATTGACTGTGAGTTCACTATAAACCAATGATGTGATGTGGTATCAAACACACACACACACACACACACACACACACACACACACACACACACATATAGGGGCAGGGAAAAGCTTGAATGGTTCTAGATTGGATATTATACAGTGACTCGAAGAAGGGAGGTGACAGTTCTATGCAATTCTGTGTTGGACTGTGGTTTTCAAGCCTGGATCTCACCCTTTCAATGGCACAGGAGACAAAAAGTATGTTCAGAAGAGAATGCCCAGAGAAGTGGGAACTGTGACTTACAGGGATCAGCTGAAAAAACAAAATGCTTTTAGCCTGAGGAACTGAAGACTCAGAGTCCAAGGGCATCCACATGAAATAATGGAAGGGATGCCTTCAAATAATTGAAGGATTTCATTCTTCTGTGGGATCCCAGAGTACACATCGATTGGAGAAGTGTGTCTGCATGGAGATGGACTCCTGCCTAAAATAAAGGTGAACTCACCAGTATTTAGAACTGTCCAAGGATGGGCCTCTGAGGCAGGCAGCAGGCTCACGTGGGTAGCGTGTGAGTTGCCATTGGACCTCACCAGGGTGAGGATGGAGATGTGGTCACTCTTGTGTTTGGAGGGAGGCTTGACAATGTGATCTGAGAGGTCCCTCCTAACCCTCAATAACTATCTGTTGAATAGTCAATTCTTTCTGGTTTTCCCCTTGACCAATTGCAGCCAGCCTGCCTCTGGGAAAAAACCTGGACCTACACTCCCTCCATGTGTTGGGTGGTCAGGCTGTCTCTGAGGGAAGAGTCTGGCTTCGTCATCTGCCCTATCTGCGGTTAGTTCCCATCAGAAAGAAGCAGGTGTCGTGTCCAAGAGGAGGCTGGAGAGGCCTCTCTGCCGAACACCCACCGTACCAGATATGACATTGCTGGTTGGAGTATGGAGGGATGGAAGGAAGGAAGAGGAGGGAGCAGTAGGGGTGAACTGGCTTAACAGCTGCTGTGAGCATTTCTGAGACAGGGAATTAGGGAGAGGGGAAGGGGAGGTGGTCAGGGCAAAACTCCTTTGAGCCATGGCAGGCTATTCTGAGGAAACTGGAGACTTCAGAATTTCTGGGACCATCTGGAACCTTTGTGAGTCTTCTATTTTTTACAATTACCAAGGCTCCCTACAATTGAGTGAACTTTCCCCAAACAAACTGTCTGCTCTAATAAGCACAGGAAAAGGGTGTCAACACTTCAGATAACAACCAATGAAAATATTCAGGCTAGGCCAAGTCTTCTGTTTATTGTATCCAGAATATGATTTTGTAAATGTGATCGGCATAGATCGCCAAAAATCAAAGGCAAAAGCAAAGAAGCTGGAGTGTGAGGTTGACAGGCAGCAAAAGCCCTAAAATATCAAAACCAAGCAAATGTAACAGGAGGGAAGATACTCCCAGCGAAGGCCCAAAGATAACACACCTGAGCGAGTTTGCTTAGTGAAGGTAAATGAAACTTCCAGACAGAAATATAAAACTGTCAAAAGGATAGGATTTGAAGAGAGTGGAGAGGACTTTCTCTGCACCTAAGAGTGTGAATGACATAATTAATATCCACACTAGCAGAAACGTTAGCTGCTTGAGGCTGACGTTATCCAGTTTGATCTTCTAAACGCTGGGCATTGCTTTGAAACAAATAAATGATTGTGGCATGGTTCCTCCTCCTCCCAGCCCTGGGTAGTAACCCTAATATGCTGTCATTACCCTGTGGGGCTTCTGTTTAACATCAGGAAGTTGCATGAGGCTACTTGACCTCTATAGTTTCTTTTGAGTCCTCGTGTTCTAACTGTATGACTGAAACCTGAGCTATCTGTGAACTGGTTTCCCTCTATGTGAAGACACCGTTGCCTTTGGGTGGGGAACCCCAGGACGGCTGTGGTGTTCCTTGGGGTCCAGGGGGCAGGCAGAGTGTGTGAGATGGAGGAAGAAGCCAGTACTTTTCCCACCTTGTCTACTCATGTCCTGGAGGGGCCTTCAGAGGACCACTGCTGGAGAGCAAGTTTCCAAGAGGGGCTCCCTTCTCTCCAACCGGGTGGGAATAAGAACGTTAACACAGAGTTTTGGAGTCACCTCACAGCACAGAGCATTTGTTCTGGGAAGCAGTGAGAATGATTCTATGGATGAAAAGGTGAATTTCTCTCACTCAGTCTTTTACTCCCTTGCTTATTGATTTTTTCATCAAGCATTTATTGAGTGTCTCCCATGTGCCA
The DNA here is from genome assembly GCF_008692025.1 of Phocoena sinus. Taxonomy (NCBI): domain Eukaryota; kingdom Metazoa; phylum Chordata; class Mammalia; order Artiodactyla; family Phocoenidae; genus Phocoena; species Phocoena sinus. Next base: position 132,034,014 of record NC_045763.1, read on the forward strand.
GGCACTGTGTTGGTCACTGGAGATGATGGGGAAAGCATTCCCTTCACCTCTTTCTGTCCTAAGTACTTTAGAGTCCAGTGGGGAAGGCAGGTCATAAATAACAAGTGCCCAGGCATCATTACCCCAATGGTGCAATGGAACCTGGAGATGGAGTGCCTAAGCCTGTTGAAGAAAGCCCAGCACGGCTAACCTTAGGAACTCCTAGTCACCCAGTACCTACCACGTGCCAGAGTTCCACTAATGACAAAGGTCATTTCTCCCTCTTGGAAGGGACCAGTTCTTTGGGGAAGCCCTCCTACTTTACCAGGAGTGAATAAAAATAATGAAAATGGTCAGGTATTAAAGTTCTACTGAATACCTGTCCTATCTTAAGGCTTTACATGTATAATTGAACTTGAGCTTCATACGCCTCTGAGAGGTAAGTAATATTTATTATACCCATTTACAGATAAGGACACTAAGACTCAGAGAAGTTATGGGGCCTGCCCAAAGTGGACTGGGGCAATTCTTGTCTACAGTGTCTCTTGTAAGATGGGGCATTGGCCAATTTCACCTGTCTTTCTGCAAAGAAGTTGGTTCTTTGCCTTCCTGCTTCTTCTTTCATATGGACCTGCCAGGAGTGGCCAGGAATGGCTACCAAGGGCAGCTGGTCCTGCACAGCTGTATGGAGCAGCTTTCAGACGTGCTGTCATGGAACTAGAGCCCCCTATGTCTCCTAGACTCCTCTTAGAAGCCCAGTTTCCAAACCCCAGTGCTCTAGGTCAACCTTGGGTCCCTGAAGAAGGCTCCAGACCCCACAGAGTGAGGCCAGTCATCCTCGTCAATTCTCTCCGTCCTCATCGCAGGTCCTGATGGCTCCAGAAAGCACCTCACAGCTGCCTGGCATTTTAGTCTAATGTAGCTGGGAAATCAGGACATCAAGGTGCGTGCTGTCAAGTATCTCATCAGTAAATCCTGCTTCCTCGCTCCTAGCAGGATAAGGGTCTGGCTGGCTGGGACTGAGGTTGCCTTAACAGAATATTCAGTTCTCACACCTTTGGAAGTCCACTCTGGATGCTTCAGAGCCCTGTTTTTTAATCAAAACTTGCCCAGCTCCATGCTTTTACCACACGGTTCCTGCTTCCTGAATGCTTCTTCACCATTTGAAAACCTGCCCATCTTTCAAGGCCTGAACCGTACACCACCTTCTCTATACCACCTTCCCCCACTCCTCAGGCCAGATCTTGTCCCTCCGTCTTCTGAGCTCTCCCAAGCCAAGGCCCACGCTGTTCATTATGGACAGCGGGTCTCCCCATGAGCCTAGAAACCCCTTGACAGCAATGACCATGTTTTATCTTTTAGTTTACACCCCAGTCCACACCTAACCCTTTATAAAACGTTATAGAACACAAGTGAATAAAGGAGCCGGAAAGTGAAACCCATCCAGCTTGTATGTGGGTAAGTCATCTATTATTCATTCATGGACATTTCTTAAGCACCTACTATGTGCCAAGCATTATGTCATGTGCTGGGAACACAAAGTGGAATAAGATCCTTTTTTGAGAGCTTTCAGTCTAATTGGTGAGACATACAAGTAAAGAGGTAATTCCAGTACAGAAACACTGAGGAGGAAAACCTAATTCAAACTGGGAAATGAGTCAGAGAGAGAAGAGAGGGTTGTCGAGGAGTCTGCTCAGAGCAGATGCCGTGTGAGATGCTCCCGGCACAGAGAGCTCTGGGTCCTGTTTCTCTCCTCTGACGCCCCTGCCTGACTGTGCCTGCAGCCCACTTGCCTCTCTCCTCCCGCCTGCACACTTTTGGTCAGATATTCCTTTCTCTTATATTGCAAAGGGATCTGACCACCCTTAGCTGCTGGGAATGGGAGGACAAGTTGGAAGAACTTGAGAGAGAGAGCCAGTCAGCAGAAGGTCAGCCAAGGAGACACAGTCCACCCATCCCTGGCTCCTCAAAGTATGGCCATGTATCAGCATCATCCGCATCACCAGGGAGGTTGTTAGAAATGCAGATTCTCAGGCCCTGCCCTGGACCTAATGCATCCAAAGCTGCATTTTTAACGAGAGCCCCAAGTGATTCATATGCTTATCCTTGACACTTGAAAGACACTGGTCTAATCTATACCTTCAACTTTTTTCATTTTGTTTTGGTTTTTTTTTTTGCCAAGCAACTCGGCATGCAGGATCTTAGTTCCCAGACCAGGGATCAAACCCATGCCCCCTGAAGTGGAAGCACGGAGTCTTAACCACTGGACTGCCAGGGAAGTCCTTAATCCATAACTTTAGATCAGCCTTCTCTGGATGGGATTCAGGGTCCTTCTTCATAGGAATGGGGGCTGGGGGCCTGTCTTGTGTACCGTCTACTGAAGAAGTTTGTACAAGTGAAATTAACATATAAAGCATCTCACCAGAGAAAAGAAGTGAGAAGGAGAGACACACGCTTTGCTGGACCTGGTGAATTTCAGGTTACTTGTTGGAGGAGAGATGACTCCTGTCACCCTCAGCCCCAGTGTCTGCCTCCTGCTGACCTGCTCGGGGAGTGGGGGGGAATGCTTTCACTGAGCTGAGACTCGCCTATTGGGTCGTGGGGATGCATCCCACCCTGGAAGAGTGACTTGACTCTCCTAGGACAGGGCAAAGGGGAGAAGCAAGTCTTGCTGTCAGTCATAGATGTTGCCACCTGGCATCTCAAAAAGAGTCAGGGACTGACACTGGACACAGCTGTAATAAGCATAATAATTGCATTTATTGAATACTTCCCATGACCAGCACCGTGTTAACATGACACACATTCTCTCTAATGATCTCAATGACTCTACAAAGAAAACAGCATCACCTCCCTTTTAAAACTGAACCGACAGAGGCAAAAGAAACAAGTAACTTGCACAAGTTCACACAGATGGCAAGAGGCGGGCTGGGAATTGGAACTCAGATCTATTTACACCAGAGCCTGCCACCTTTCCACTGCCCCAGCTTCCTCAGCCCGGTGTGCATAAGCTTCCTGGGATGGCAGGTCCTTTTGCTCTGTGTCTACAGCAGAGGTGGCTCCAGGGGCTGAGTGAGACCTGCGCTAGGGGCCAGCCCCTCGCAGAAGCCTGCTCATCGGCTCCCACGGCTTCCTCAGTCAGAAGCCAGCCCATCAGCTTGTACCTCAGTTTCCCTGCCTTTTCTCAGCAGGCAGCAGTACACGATAATTAATTATCTCTCTAGTGCTGAAGAGATAATGACAGTAAAGCTTTTGGAAGATAAAATGCAGTAACCATTATAATGATTGCTTCCACTAGAACTCCCCTCTTCCTTGTAATGGAGAGGAGGAAACTTTCTCTGGGAAGGTCTATTGCCAAGCACGGTACCTGGCACTCAGCATGGCTCCTGAATGAACACATGAACGAAAACCCCACAGCTTGTCTGATCGCACTGCTGGCTCCCCTCTGAATGCACACTCTGTCACCCACATAAAATAGGGCAGCCACGGAGCGGTCGACACTCTGGGATCACTTCCCACCCCTCCACAGAGCACCCTGCGTCCCAGTTCAGGGATAAACTGTTCATCATTTTATTAGTAAAACTGTAGGCGCGTCTGTTGTAGGACATGTAATTACCCAGTTGGAATTTTATCAAGTAGAAACCCAGTTCCCGTTTTTGAAAATAGGCTCTATAAGAGTGTTAATGTTGACCACCAACTGAGCTGGGGTTTCCAGAGGGAGTCACGTGTGAGGGTGGAGAGGAAAACTCTAAGATCTTCTATGTGGAGTCTTAGAGTTGACTTCGGGAAGGGGGCTCTGGGTGGCGGGTGGGAAAAGAGGAGGAAGGGCTGGTCCCCTCAGAACACAGCAATCTGAGTCATTGGCTTTATGCCCCAGAAATGAATGACCCCTTTGCCGCTCACCTGTCTGGTATCTGAGCACCTTCAACTCAGAAACTCAGGGGCAGGGACTCTCAGGGTCTGCCTTCTCCCAGCACTTGGCAGAGGAAGAATCTCAGGGGCCAGATTGGGCCCTCCTGGACAGCATGTCATCATATGGCTCACGCTGTGCCAAGCTTTCTGGTCTTTTCAGCCCGACCCACAGTCTCACCTCCACTTTTATCCTCTCCTCTCTCCTGAGCCCAGTCAGCCAAGTGTAACGGCAACGTGCCCCCTCAGAGTCTGGGGAAATCTACATGGGCACCAGAATGAGGTCATGAAGTTCATTTCACTGATACTGTGACCTCTGCCCCAGCAATATTTCCTGCCTGGAGGGGCACAAAGTTGGTTACTTCATTAACCCCTGAGAGCTGTCACAGCCCATTTGGGAATGTCCATAACGTTAGGATCTAGCCATTCCAGGTCTGAGAATCACAAATCCAGGGCATGAAGCCTAGCAGGAGAAATCTTGTGGATGGCTGGTCCTGCCGTCTCACACCGAAGGGAGGGAAAGGGGCTTGCATCTGAACAAACAGAGGGAAATGGAAGTGGTTTTAGCCTAGGTTGGCGTTTTGTGAACCCAGAGAATTGGTAGTAAATAAATTTTCAGTCTTGTGATTACGTATTCATTTTCTTATTCAGCTACGGTTTATTGAGCACCTACCGTGTATAGGCACAGGGCTTCCTACAGGAGTAAACAGCCAAATACACCAGTGTGATAAGCGAGTAGCTGAGCATGCCCAGGGTGCTGGGGGAATCCAGAGAAACATCTACATAACCTCTGAATGAGGGAAGGCTTCCTGGAGGAGGAGATGACATTGACCTGAATTTTGAAGGACAAAGTTAAGAAAGAGCATGATACGTTCAGGAAAGTGCAATGGTTTCAGATGGATGGAGAGAGGGCTGAAGATGGGAAAAGAGTAGGATGGGTCTAAAGACGTATGGGGGAGGGGAGCAAATCATCAAAGGCTCATATACTAAGCCAACGATCTTAACACTATTTTAACAGGGGACCAGTGGCAATCTGAATACAGGCAAGTGTACAATCAGGTTTATATCTTGGAAGAATCACCCTGAGTGTGCACCACGGGAGCTGGATTGGAAAAAGAGTGAGTTAGAAGTTGTTCAAATAATTGAGGTGAGGAATGAAGATGGCTGGAACTCAGGCTACTACCTGGAGTTGAGGAGAGGAGGATAGGATGGAGAGATGTGAAGAAGGAAAGAGACAGCACGTGGTTACTGAATAACTGGCGTGTTTCTAGAAAGAGGGAATGGCCAAAGTTTCTAGCTCAGGTGAGCCATTCACCACTATAAGAAACAAGGTGAGAGTTAACGAATTTGAGGAAAAGATGGCAGGTCAGTTTTGGACATACTGAGTTTGCAGTTTGAGGAGTCTAGCCATCCAGGTGGAGGTGTCTGCTGAGCTCCCCCTCCACCATCCCATGCCCAGTTCTCAGGAGCCAGGAGAAGGAGGGACAGAGCCCCACCCAGGAGCTGACCCTGCAGAGCCAGGCAGATTGGCTGCCTTGTGGGAAAGCTGGCCACGCTGAGAGTTACTGGGACCAGTGCCTTTGGAGTCGGCAGAGGCTGTTTAGTAGCCCTGGCCCTTCCACCCCCTTGCCAGGACTCCTGAGTAGATATGGAGATGCTGTCCTTTACTCAGCACCATGGCAGTGACAGCTGGCGAGGAGGTGAGGCTCGCAGTTACATTTCAGTCTCAGATAAACAACAAAACTTTTTTAGTATAAGTATGTCCCAAATACTGCATGGGATACACTTGTACTAAAAAATTGGTTCATTGTTTATCTGAACTTCAAATTTTTTTTTTTTTTTTTTTGCGGTATGTGGACCTCTCACTGTTGTGGCCTCTCCCGTTGCAGAGCACAGGCTCCGGATGCGCAGGCTCAGTGGCCATGGCTCACGGGCCCAGCCGCTCCGCGGCATATGGGATCTTCCCGGACTGGGGCACGAACCTGTGTCCCCTGCATCGGCAGGCAGATTCTCAACCACTGCGCCACCAGGGAGGCCCCGAACTTCAAACTTAACTGGGGGTCCTGTATTTTTATTAACCCTACAACGGGGTGAAGCAGGACTCACCTCCATGTCCTGATTCTACTAGGCTTGAAAACTTAGATTTGTCCTAGCAGCAAAATAAATACTCGGGGCAGCCCTGGCCAGATCTGTTGGCCCTGTCACGTGCTCTCCTTATCCAAGGAAGCCTGAGAGCCTGTTGATCTTCCACTAAAGGGCATCAGCACAGTGGCCAGGCACTGTGGAGGGCTCCTAGTAGACTCTCAACATATATTTTGAATAAAGAGATAGATAGAAAGATTCAGATTCTTGCTCCACACAGAATGACCTTGGACAAGTTACTTATCTCACAGCTTCAATTTCCTCATTAGGAAAATAGAGATAATAAAACCTTGCAGACCTATTGTGAAGATGCAATGAAGTAACTCAGGTAGAATGTCAAGTGCAGGCCCTCAAGAAATGCTCCTTGTTGGCCCTGCCTGCCTGGTCTGTCGGTGCTCATCCCCAGCCTTATGTGTGTGTCCTACATGGACATGAAGGAGATTCCCCCTGGCCTGGCATCCTTATTCAGCAGCCACCCTGACCTCGGCCTCCCACTCAGGACGATCCAGGGGCTGGTGCTGCAGTAGGAAAAGAGATGTGCTGAGTTCCATCACTGATTTTACGTTTTTAGTGCAGTGAGTCAAAGGTGGGACAGTCCTAAGTGTTGCTCTTCTCCCTGAGTGAGGATAAACTGTCTTCGTCCCTTAATATCCATTGGCTGGTAGCCCATCACTTCCGCACCAGAGGAAGTTGCTGCATGCCTTCTCAGTGAGGCCAGCCTGTGTTCAGGCCAAAACCCCATGAATTCACAGAGGTGGATTCTAACCAGGTCAGAAGACACCCCACAAATCCTTCTGCTGGTAGCACCTGAAAACCTTCCAAATGTCTCCCTGGTGCCAAGTGACCCTGGGTACCCAGCTAGCTCAAGGTTTGCGATGGAGAAAGAAGCAGGTGCATCCTGCAGACCTTGGGTCTGATTTACCATTGTCATCAGTTCCCATTCATATTCCCTTTCAGTTCTGAAATGCTGCTTCCCACTAGGCTAGTCTCCACTCTTTTCCTGCAATCAACACACTTACTTCTGATTCCAAGTCTGCACACCTCATGCTCAGCCTGGAAAGAACGTCCTGCCCCAGCACTGTCCCAGGGCCTCCCATCTCCCGAGTTCCAGCTCAGGCTGTGAAGCATCCTCTGAGCACTGGAACCATGGGGCCCTCGCACGTCTCTGAGTTCCTAAAGCACGTCTGTCTGCATCATTCACTGGGGTCCCTTAATTTAATTAATTAATTTAATTTTGCTGTGTTGCGTCTTCATTTCTGTGCGAGGGCTTTCTCTAGTTGTGGCAAGCAGGGGCCACTCTTCATCGCGGTGCGCGGGCCTCTCACTGTTGCGGCCTCTCTTATTGCAGAGCACAGGCTCCAGACGCACAGGCTCAGTAGTTGTGGCTCACGGGCCTAGTTGCTCCGCGGCATGTGGGATCCTCCCAGACCAGGGCTCGAACCCGTGTCCCCTGCATTAGCAGGCAGATTCTCAACCACTGTGCCACCAGGGAAGCCCCTGGGGTCCCTTAATTCAAATCTGCCTTGATTTGCTGCTTCACTGTTTCCTGTGAATGTCTTGTCCCCTCAACCGGATTGTAAGCTCTTGGAGGGAAAGGCAGAATGTGACATTTCTTTCCTGTCCTCCTCAAGCCTAAGCTTGTCCTGGCTCAGGATGTTAGCACATGCTGGATGGTTAAGGACCAAATGAAAGAATGAAGGACGTTCATTTGTCCGGAGACTTAGCATGGCTCCTAGTCTTGTCGGGAGACAATTAAGCACACAGGGGTCTTGCCCTTCAGGGATTTATAAGCTAAGGTAGACAAGGTGATTCTGATAGAGAAGGTAGAAGCATTCAGAAGGATGAGTAGGTGCTGGACCAATATATATATATTTTTTGTGGTACGCGGGCCTCTCACTGTTGTGGCCTCTCCCGTTGCAGAGCACAGGCTCCGGACGCGCAGGCTCAGCGGCCACGGCTCACGGGCCCAGCCGCTCTGCGGCATGTGGGATCCTCCCGGACCGGGGCACGAACCCGTGTCCCTTGCATCGGCAGGCAGATTCTCAACCACTGCGCCACCAGGGAAGCCCTGGACCAATATTTAAATGTTTGCTTTATGCAGAAGCAGAGGGGCGAGCATATTTGGGGCCCTGAAGAATAACAAATGGTGTCTTGAATGTGAGCTCGTTCATTTAGTCAGTCAACAAATGCTTTTAAGTGCCTCCTATGAGCCTCCTGTCCATGCTGAGAGCTGAGGGTATACAGATGAATGAGTCATGCTTCCTGCCCCACAGGACCTCACAGCTGAGTGAGTAAACACTTTCCCTTGGCCAGGTAAATCCAGACAGTCTTCTTAGAAGGTTGAATTTTAAGATCTGCTGGTATGGGTGGGGGTTTGGAATTAGAAAGAATTGCGGGTGAAAAGACATTTAGGGCATGCCAATCATAAGAAGCACCAATTGTATAGTCATCACTGGTTAACAGAGCTACAAAAGATACGCGCAAGGAACAAGAAACTCAGAAAATACATCAGGAGACTAGACGTGGTAAAGCACACAGAATGACTAAGGCTGGGAGGTGCTGGGGGTACCTCACCCCTTTCACTATCTCACCGTGGGGCCCAGCTCTGTAGATTAACAATGCTGTATGCCTCCTCTCTTCCCCATCCTGGCTCCAAGAGGAAGTGGGGGACTTGGCGTGATGTGCAGGGAACTGGGGACACTAAAACTGGCCGTCGATTCAACTGTCAGGGAGCCGGGAGATGTGTGTGGGTCCAGCCTAGCCAGGGAGGACCAGAGGGAGGGCTCCCACCTGGGGAAAGGTTTAAGGAAAAGGAGAAAGGGCCAAGGAAGCACAGGAAGAAAGACTGGAAACCCAGGGCTGAATGCTCAGCTTTCTTTTCTTTTTCCCACGACATAGCTCTCCTCCTGAGCAAGTCTCTTTAAATGGAATAGATGGCACAGTTCTGAACAGCAGCTCTGGCCTAGAGCTGGACCCCTGGAAGCCACAGCCTCACTCCATCAAATTCCTTTCTTTATGCTTGAGCCAAAAGCCCTCCCATCAGGCTTAAGCCATCAATCTTTCCCTTCTCCATCATAGCACACCCAACCCATAGCACACGTGCCCATGCATGCAAACACACACACACACACACACACACACACACACACACACACACCACTGGCCTTACCCCATTGCCCTTTGGGGCTAGGGGAAGCTCTGATGCTGTAGGCTAGGTGACCAACCACCCCCTTTGAGACAGTTCCAGGCAACCTGGGATGGCTGATCGACCTACGATAGTCTGAATACTCCACGCATTAGGGATGTTCAGACTGTCCTTGCTCCAGACCAGGCGGCCTCCCTGAGCAGCCCCTCCCCCAGGTACCCCTGGCATTTTTTTTTTTTTGCAGTACGCGGGCCTCTCACTGTTGTGGCCTCTCCCGTTGAGGAGCACAGGCTCCGGACGCGCAGGCTCAGCGGCCATGGCTCACGGGCCCAACCGCTCCGCGGCATGTGGGATCTTCCTGGACCGGGGCACGAACCCGTGTCCCCTGCATCGGCAGGCGGACTCTCAACCACTGCGCCACCAGGGAAGCCCCACCCCTGGCTTTTGTGGCCACCTGCCCCTCTGGCCCTCTGGGTTCTGCTTCTCTTACCCATCCCCTGGCAGAGAGGAAGGCACCAGGAGCCCCGGCATCAATCGGCCGGACCTCGGAGAACCTGTCTTACTGTGATGGATTTTTTAATTGGATTGTGACAAACATTTAATACCTAATAGAGCTCTTACCAGCACAGTTAATTAAGAATGTGACTAATCTCATTCAGTGAGAGCTCAGAAAGAGAGAAAGGAAGGGAAAGGGAGAATGGGGAGAGGAATTTGGGGAGATGGGGGTGGAAAATGACTACTGAGCCTGTGTTTTCTGTGCGGCGAGGGATTCCAGACACATAGCGCAGGGAGACTGCATCAAGTTTACAAGGGAGAAGCAGAACATCGTCCGAGCAGTCAGGGGGACAAGGACCCTCTTCTCAGCCTCTCACACTGTCCCATTTTGCACGTCGGCTTGTCGCCTCTGGCTTGTTAACAATGCCTGAGCGAAAGGGGCTTTGTGGATGCCCTAAAGCTGTATGGGTAACTGCAGAGTGTTATAAGCCTTTTTACTGAAACTGCCTCACCGAGGGTGGCACGGCTTGGCACTGCTAACCCAGGGCCATGGGCCCTTCACCCTTCCTGAACCCCAGTGTCACGCAGATAGCAGTTGGAACACAAGTATTGTGTTCATATCTCCTCTGAACCACACAGGTACACTCACGAATGTGCAGCATGTACACGCTCCCACGCACATGCTGTCTACACAGGCACGCAGGTGTCACTGTGGGTCTACACAGCAGAAATGCACGCACACACACAAGATGCAGGTACAGATGAAATCGCTAGCACTGATGTGCAAACGCAGCACATCCGCAAACACCCGGGACGCTGGACTGGCACGTGGACACCCTCCTGTCTAAATAGAGGCTTGTCTCCTGCAGGGCCTTGCTGCTATCCGAGCAGGGAAATCCCACCATCCTCCTGAGGTCCTGATAGGAGCCTGCAGTAGCTGTTAGACAGCTGTCACTTCCATTCTGGCAGGTGGCCCCGTGCACGGGAGTGTGCAGAGAGGCTGTGGGAGGACACTGGGCCAGGTTTCTGGGTAAGTGGTGTCACTCTGGGGGATGACAGCTGTCCCGGAAACACTGGATGCCGTCGACATCGCACCCAATTGTGGGCGGATGCAAAAGGGAAGGCTCAGTGTCAGAGTTAATGCTCAAGGCGGTGGTGCGGGGGTATTAATCCCTATGTGCAGGGTGCCATAGTAACTGCTGGGAAGGAGAACTATTCTGAGTTTCTCTGCAGCAACACAGTGGCAGGTACCGCGCTGAGCCTTACAAATCTGACTCTTTCATATTCTGGTCTTTAATGGCAGGTGATAAGATTAGGGCAAGAAAGCTGTGATTTAGCAGTTCCGAGGTACCTGATATCTCACCGAGGGCTCAGCCACTCTTCGTCTGCATTAATCTCTGTAGGAAACCTGTGAGGCGGGTAGGCTAGGTTAAACTACCTTTTGTCTCCGGAGAGAGAAAGTCAGGCCTCTTGAAGCAGGACACGGACCTCACCCCTCCTCGCTGAGCTCCAGCCCACTAGAGGCTGTGTGGTGATGACCACTGATGGAGAGGCCCGGGGAACTCCTAACTAACCCGGTGAGTGACAGGACCATGCACACCTGGCTATGTGCAGAGGGTGGGACAGCTGGCAGGGCCACTCTCTTTGGGACTGAAACAATGATGGGTCCCCTGATTGGACTCGAAAGAGAGACTGACGATGAGAGTCACCGCTGGAAAGGCCAGAGTACCCATCAGCCACAAACAAAAAAGCTGAACAAGAGGAAAGTCCACCAAGAAGTGAATGGAGGCTCTCTCTCCCTCTCCTTCACTTGTCTACTTCACTTGTCTATCATTAATTAATATATTAATGATATATTAATCATTCCTTACATTTGTACGACACTTTCCATTCTCAGGGACTCTCACGTATATAGAACAGTTCAGTGCTCATGTCAGAAGGAACCTGGGACTTTCCTGCACAAGGAGTTATGCAATAGTTAGATGGAGCCCCGAGGAGGACCCAGATCTCCTAGATCTTAAGCAAGCGCTAGCTCCTCTGCACATGACCTCACACCCACCATGGCACTGGGAGGCAGCTACCACTGTCCCCATTTTACAGGTGAGGAGACTGAGGTTCTGTGGGTAAGTGTCCAGTTATGCCTAAGGCCACTCAGGTCTTAGGTAGCAGAGACAGTAGCAGAGACAGGCCTTGGGGTCAAGCATGTGGATTCCCAATGGTGTGATTTCCCACTTCCCCACATTGTGCTTTTTCATTAAAAAGAGTGGTATGAGGGGAGACCCAGAAAGAAGAGTTGAAATGCAGGCAGGAATCTAAAGGCACCGATTCCTCAACTGCCAGAGGGCATATGGAGCTGGAACGCAAAGTCAGGGGGACAGTGTCCAAAATGCGGCCAGAGGACATTCAGTGAGGCTTTCTCATGTGTATTTTCTACTCCCTCTTGGGCTACTCGGAGCCCTTCTTCCTTGATTTCCCTCCATTGCCTCTTTACACTTCTGCCCTGGGCAACAGTGTCCCTCTTTAGTTGGGCAGGCGAGTGGCCCTCTGCCATTGTGGTCTTACTTTCTTGTAGCAGCCACAGCAGGAGAAACGTCCCCATGTCAGAGCACATCACTCCTTCGCTGCTCTGGGCCACACCAGGGTCAGGCCCTTCCACCGCATCACATGCAGGCCTTTCACTGCAGCAGAAAACCTCTGAACAATTGTTTGTCTGACAATTTTATCCTGGGAGGAAAAGCCAAGGCAGCAGGGAGGGGGAGGAGTTCCAGGAAAAGGCCTAAGAGAGGCAGAGCCCCGGCAGTGGGCAGAGCAGAGCCTCGGGTGAGGAGAGCAGAGCCCGTATTCACTACTTACCGCTAAAGTGACCTTACCAGAGTCATTGAATGTTTTTGAACTTCTCATTGAATGTTTTTGAACTTCATCTGTTAACTGGGAATTAAAAATCTCTGCACGCCTCGCTGGATTGTTGTTGGGAAGAAATAATACATAGGAAAGAGGTTTGAAAGCTGTAAGAGGCTACAGAAACGAAAGGTAAATGAAAGGTATTTTTTATTAGGTAGAATAAGGAAGATAAGAGTGACAAAGGAAGAGGAGGGAAGAAGCCAGAGGGCCAGGAGTAAGTGTCAGCGGAAGTGAATGCTTTCCCACAGAGAAATGCATTAGGCACCTTCGAATGTTCATTTTTTTCTTGAAGAACATAAAGAAAAAGCTATTCCTAATGGACATCAATTATAAGACTTAAGAGGTACTTCATGACATTTTTTTTTTTTTTCTGAAGGACCTAGGGGTAAGATGGGAATAAAGACACAGACCTACTAGAGCATGGACTTGAGGATATGGGGAGGGGGAAGGGTAAGCTGTGACAAAGTGAGACAGTGGCATGGACATATATACACTACCAAACGTAAAATAGATAGCTAGTGGGAAGCAGCCGCAGAGCACAGGGAGATCAGCTCAGAGATTTGTGACCACCTAGAAGGGTGGGAGAGGGGGGTTGGGAGGGAGGGAGACGCAAGAGGGGGGAGATATGGGGATATATGTATATGTATAACTGATTTACTTTGTTATAAAGCAGAAACTAACACACCATTATAAAGCAATTATACTCCAATAAAGATGTTAAAAAAAAAAGAAGACTTAAGAGGTAGCTGCTCACGGCGCCTGTGATTGATTGGTGGCTATCATGGTGACTCTTTCAATTATTTCCCCAATCCAGTCTGATACACAAAATCTCTTCTTTCTTATCCTCAGCCATCCTAAAAAGGGCAGTACTGAGGATGGGTGAAGTATATAAGTGAGGGAGGAGCTAATTGATGCCCGTCTCCCACCCCCTCCCACCCCAGGGAGGTGAGCTGGGGGAGAAATGAGTAATTCCTGTGCCTCCCAGACACAGGTCAACCTGGATGTGGGGGGAGGTTAGTGGGCGGTTGGGTGCAATTTTATTTATTTATTTATTTATTTGATTCCAGTTGAAATCTTTTTTTTGGCCTTTTGAAATTTCATTTTACTGAATCCATTTTACTTAATAGTTAGGACTATTTATAATATATCGTTGTCATCTTTTTATTTTTGACACACACACACTGTATTTTATTTTTACAAGAGATAAATAAACTGACACCAAGCATTGTAAATGGATGACCACAACAGAAGCAACAATGATTGCAATTACCAAACACGAAACACACGCATACTGTGTCATAATATTGACATTCAGTCCAGGAATCCTCCACTGCAACAGCTCCTTTACTTTGCAGTGAAAACTGATTTGTATATTTTTTGCCTCTGAGTCCTTGTGGGATTTTTTTTTTATTCAAACAGAAAGTCACAAAAATTATAATCATCCTCACCAGTTCACTCAGTCCCATGTAATTAATTTTTTTTCCTCTTGATCTTTTGTTAGCACTTTTATGAATTCATCAGTTTTCCATTAGAGCTCTGAAAATGCTTATTCATTCAGTTAGGCAGTATAGTCAGTTACCAGAAACCTGGACTTGTCAGAGTCTTTTCCATGAATTCCTTGAAGATTTTAAACATTAGATTCCCTTTCCCTACCTTGGATCTACTGAAATAAAAACCCCAAGGTGGGGCCCTGGCATCTGTATTTTTTTAAACATGCCCCAGGTCATTTTTATGCATGGCCAGGTTTGAAAACCACTGCTCTATCTCCTGCCCTCCCAGCCATAGGGACCAGTCTACAGGCTTGGCCACCTTCCTGCCCCTCCTCAATTCACAGAGAGGGGTCCCTGCTGGAGGACACGGTGCTGCGATGATCTTGCGTCCCTGCTTCCCTACCTCTCCTGTCTGATTTCTCATGCCCTCCATTCCTCTCCCAACCCTGAGACAATCCTGGGAGAAGCACCTAGGAATGGGCTAGCTTGCAGCTACAGGGCACTGGGCAAAGGGAGATCTCGAAGACAGCATCCAGGGGCAAAGATGGCACTGATGATCAAATAAACACGACAGGCCTACAACCGAGGGCTTGGCAGAGACAGGAAGGCCATGTAGGAAACCACAGTGGTTTGGGTTGGAGAGCTAGAGAGAAAAGCCATGTGGGGCAGTGGCCTTGCACTTCTGGGAAGGCAGAGAGACTAGGAAACACATTCAGGCAAGATCACCCACACCAACAGAGTACAGGGGGTCGACTGGTGTGGGTGGCTGTGCTGCCCTCCCATTTCCAGAGTGACTAGTTTCCTCCCTTCTCCCCACGACTGTGTCTGTCCATATTCCCAGTGAATCTCTGAGTCAGGTGGGTCTGTTCTGGTGCTCAGGAAAAGAGAACTCTTCCAGCTAATTCTGTATATTTTACTATTGATAAATTTTGTTCTTAAGGGTCAGGGTAAAATAAGGGGGGCCTTTTTGCAGTCTTGCTTAAACAGCCCCAGCCTACATTGCCGGTGCCTGGGAGCAAAGCTGCAACACTGCTGAGGCTGGGCTGAAGCTTGCTAGACATCACGCGTCCTCCCTGTGCCGTGGGACAGGATGCTGGGCCTGACACCCAGGGCGCTGGTGAGAGGTCTCCAAGTTTCTGGCCAGGTGCAGGCCCTCTGGAGCATTTACTGAACACCTACTGGGTGCTGGATGCTAGACTAACTGTAAGAGAAGGGGGAGGGACAACATTAATAGAAGACATGATGCCACCATCAAAATACCCAAGTTCAATCATGGTGGGCCATGTGCCGGGTTACAGGTGCATTCTATCGTGAGGTACTATCCCCAGCCATGACGACAATGTCACAGACCATTATCAATAAGACACAGACTAAAAACAAAGGACTGCATGGGAGTGGGGGGACAGTACTGAGGAAAGAAGGGATTGGAGTGAGGCTGGAAGATTCGAAGATTTTTTGGAAGAGGCCAGGGTCAAGCAACTAAATGTAAGTAGGTTCCACTCAAGGCCACCCATGTGAGGACCGCGGAGGAGCAGAGAATTCTCCAGAGGGAGGAGAAAGTCCTGGAATCTGCTTCCAACTCGAGTTGTTTTCTTGTTCTGGCTTCAGTGTCTTACCTGCACCGGTGATACGGATACGAGTCACTGCCCTCCATGAAATCCATAGCTCCTCCATCATCCTACCTCTGTCTGCCTGAGGGCACTGGGGGAAGATAGATCTACGCTGTGATGACTCTAGCCTCCACCTAAACACAACCTGGCCTTGGCTTTGAGAGGAGGTCCTAGCCGAGAACCACATAGGCCCCCAATTGGACTCAATCACCAGCCAGCTGCTCCGTCTGTATGCGGGTCACTCCCCAGCCCCAGAGTTTATAAATAAACCAAGAGAAGTCATTTTCTCCTAAGAGACCGGGATGTCTCTTGAAATACAGAGATGTTCTGTCTTGTGCCTCCATGGTTCCTGAGTTATTCTTTGGCAAGGAACAGGGCTTGGATTGAACCTGGTTCCCATCTACAGCTGAGAGTCTCAGCGTGGGGAGAAGAGGGCGGAGCGGGGTAGACAGGGGCACAGACAGAGACGCTCTTGGTTGCATCCTGATGTAATAAATGGGGCCATTAAATGAACAAGAGGGGGAGACAGAAGAGAAGTGTGGCAGAGAGGGAACGAGGAGAAGGCAGGAGGGTGTTGAGATGGGAAAGGGACAGTGAGAGAAAGAGATATTGACAGAGACATAGAGGAGAAATGCTGGCAGACTAACAGCTGAAACATCCATGCCAAGGCAGGGGAGAGAGAGACAGGGAGACTAGGAGATTGTACCAAGGCAGACAGCTTGCAGCAAAGCGCTGGGACTGTGGAAATGCAAGAGGGACAGAGGCAGAGCACAGCGCGGCAAGGAGTGGGAGAGAGACACAGTGAAGGAGAGCGGAGGAGGGGGCAGGAACAGAGAGGACAGGCGGGTATAAAGGGCACTGTGTGCACATGGGGCCTGAGTGTGAGGACTAAATGCCCACGTGTGTCTAGAAACAAAAGAGCAGCATTGTCTGTCTTGTATGCATCCTTGTGTAAAGAAACGGATTCGCGTGGACCCTGGGACAAGACCGTCTGGGTCTAAATCCTGGCGCTACCAATTGCTAGTGGTGCAGCTTTTAACAAATTAGGGGACTGATCTGAACCTCGGTTTCCCTTCTGTGCAAATGGGGATAATGTGAGTACTCCCTCATGGGGCTGTCATGAAGACTGAAGCCTTATAGATAATATGTAAACACTTGGTACAGTGCTCAGTACATAGGAAGACCTTCGGGGGGCTACAGGTGCGGAAGGATGCAGGTGCACACAGACAAAAGGGAACAAGAAGGATGGGGGCAGGGAGAAGCAATGGCCAAGGGTGAGCCCCCCTTTTTATTTACAAATCTATTATTTGGAGTCAACACCATTTTGTTGTGAGCAGTGGGGCTAAGGAGAGAACAACCCCCAGCAATGGATCAGCCCAAAAGGCAGAGTCTAAGCCAATAAAGGAGAGGGGCCAGGAGACACAGGCCAGTGTCAAAATAGACTCTGAAGCTGCAAAGGGTGGTAGACGTGCTGGGGATGCCAGCAGGACCCAGAGGAGGCTCAAGCCAAAGACAGCCATGGAAGAGCTGGCTCTCCTGGTGAGCTGCACCACCACAGAGGGAGCAGGGGTTGGGGAGGTGCCCAGGAAGGCAGCTAAAGCTCCAACTGTGAGGGAAGTCTGCAGATCACGCTGTTGCTGTTCTGTCATAAAGCCCAGGAAGGGGAGTTGAATTCAATGTGCCATCCCTCACACAGCATGCTTTTCTCCCCTGCCATCCAGAGGATGGGCTTTTTTTATTCTTCCCAAAGTGATGTGAAACTTAAGAAATGACTTCCTCTGGAAAAGATGTCACACACCACTAACTGGATACAGGAAGGTCACTGGGGCAGAGTCACAGGCTACTACTTTTTCTGGGAGGAAAGGCGAGGATGTAAGGAGAAAGGTGGAAGGGACTGGAGCGTGTTCTGCTGCAGGGCCCCCCCCCTCAACCTGAGGCTGGCTCTCCGGAGCTCAGGGTGGGCCAAAGGTAGGGAGCTGAGGACGGACGCCTCTCTCCATCCACCCTCGCCGAACGGAGCTACTGCTAACGCAAGGGTCCCGGCACACCTGAGCAGTCTCCTTGCGCCCAGCAGGCGCTGCTCACTGAGTGGCATTTTGTCACCAGAGATGGTTCCTGAATCACATGAGGCTCCCCCCAAGGAGAGTTTTAATCCTGAGGAAAAAAAAAAAGTAGGAATCCAGGATCTTAAATCTCCAGTTTGCTAAACTAGGCTCTCGGTGCTGGAATTAAGCCTGGAGCAACAAACAGAAGAACACGTTGAAAGAGTTAAAACGTATTAATTACTGCCTATGCTCATCTGGTTATGAATATCATAATCATAGCTATCACTTGCTGCGAGCCTCCCCAGGGCCCAAGTCCTTATACACATAAGCTCGTAAATCCGCACAATGACCCTACTGAGCAGGGATTAGGATTCTGTGTTCTAGACAAAGACACAGGCTCGAAGAGGTGAGGAAAGCTTACACTCAGAGCAGCTCAGAGCCTCCCCTCTTCCCACATCTAAATCTACGTCGGGTTTTCTTAAGGGGCATGGATTTCCTTTAATTCCAGATTCTACTTTAAATGTACTTTCACTGGAAGGCAGTTCATCCCTCCCCTGACTCCCACCATCTTCTGCGTAGGATGGAGTGACGGGTTCAGTTGAGACTGTCCTTGTGAATAAGACATGATCCCAGAACTGTGGCAGAGAGGATAACCCTTCTGAAAGGTGCTTGCCCAGAGATGGATGTCTGTTCTACTCCCGCACAGACTGCTGGGACTCCTGCAGGGCAGGGGTGGGCAGAAGAGGGGTGTACCAAGGAATCATCCTCTCAAACTCTTGTGGCAATAGGAGGGGTGCAGGAACCTGCTGCCCTTTGCCTCTGGAGACCCACACACATTACATGAGGGTGGTGCAATGATACGGATTCCCGCTTCTGATTGTCCAAAAGTTTACTGCTCCAAGAAGCATTCCATGTGTAGCTAGAGCTATAGTGAAAGCCCACAAAATAATAAGGCCACCGTTTTCTCTGTTTGCAACAAGATTCAAACTGCTCCAGAGTACTGCTCCCAGAAACAAGGGATGAGTTTGGGGGCAAGGGGTTGACACCAACAGGGCAGGGGTCTATGGGCCCATGACAGCTGGTCCTGCTTTCCCCTTTCTCCATTTACTTGAGTGACTTCATGTAGCGCTCATAGCATCCCAAAGAAGGTGTCTTAGTCTGTTCAGGCTGCTGTAACAGAATACCATGAATGAGGTGCCTTATAAACTGATTTATTTCACACAGCTCTGGAGGCTGGGAATTCCAAGATCAAGGTGCTGGCAGATTCGGTGTCTAGTGAGAGCTGGCTTCCTGAGACATAGATGGCCATCCTTTCACTGTGTCCTCACGTGGTAGAAGAGGCAAGGGAGCTCTCTGGGGTCTCTTTCATAAGGGCACTAATCTCTCTCATTAGAGTTCTGTCCTTATGACCTAATAACTTCCCTAAGGGCCCACCTCCTAATATAATCACCTTGGAGGTAGGATTCAACATGAATTTTAGGAGGACATAAACATTCAGTCTGTAGATCGTCTGCTACAGAACAAGCTGCCGTGCTCTTCTCTCCTTACTAACCTCACACACGCACGAACACACACACACACACACACACACACACACACACACACACAGCTTATTCCCATAAGAGAGCAAGGAGCTCACAGAGGTCTAATAGAGAAAGATAATAAAGTCTTTTCCTAGAAAAATCAGGTTAATACTCAGGTCCTTACAGGCAGTAAGTGGCAATGTGTTACCAATACTGATCAAATGCAGTCTGGATGTGACCAACCCCACAATCTCCAAGTCAGAGCTGCTTTTACTGGAACAATTTTCCTAAAGGAGTGATTCTACTGCCACCACCCTTCTCCAGAAAAGACCCTGAAAACACCTAAACTGGTCAAGGGTGAGCTGGCAGATGGAACTGAGCTGCCTTCTCTGTCCAATCCCGTCCAGCACGAGGCAGGCAGTCACGCCCCATCTTCTGGACATTCACAGAGAGACCTGTACAGGTGCCATTCCAGCACCCCTCTGGCTGTCTTCCCCCTCAGGCCAAATGCCTGCAGTGGGAGGGAAGGTATGAGAGTTGGGAAGCAAAAAGGGAAGGGAAGATGGAAAGGACAGACCGAGGAAAGTGGCATGAGACCGTGTGTTGGTGTGGGTCTGGGGAAACCCCGGGAGATCGGCTTCCAACAGTGATTAATTTAGTGACAGAAAATAGATTCTCGCTTCCAGCCACCAAGTCTGCAGAGGCTGACAATGAAGCAGTCAGCCCTGCGTTCAGGCAGCTCTGGTCTTATGAGAAGGAAATTTGTGAACTTCGTGCTCTTGCACAAACAGGAGAGTGACTGTGGGAGCCACAGTCCCAGGGTGGAGAGGGAGCCACCCTGGTCCTAAAGATGAAGATGCTAACTCTTTCTAGAGCCTGCCTCTAGCCTCTGGGAGACTCAGGAAGCTAGAGGTGCAAGGGTCCCTATGCACACCAATGCCTGGCCAGCCCTGCCCGGGAGAGTGTCCACGTGGCACCTCTGTGCTGGACGTGTGTCACGTGGCACCTCTGTGCTGGACGTGTGTATCAGCCTGACTCCACTGCCGGAGGAACGCTGAAAGTCCATCTCCTTTTCTGGCAGGCATGACATGATGGCTTATGAAATATGAAGCCACTCATTCATTCATTCAACCTAATGTACCACACTTCTACTGTGTCTCCACCCCGTGTAAAGCGCTATGGTTCTGACAGCGCAGATAAAATAGAAACAGACCCTGCCTTCCCAAAACTTACAGTTTAGTGAGGGAGACAGAAAATCAATTAAGTGATGAATGGATTTCACCCATCCATCCCATTATGTACACATGGTTCCAAATAATCGAAGGGAACTGATTGGAAAGATAAAGCCTGAGATAAGATAAGAGTTCAATATCATCTAGCTCATCATAATTTGGCATGTGAGGGAATGGAAGCCCAGAGAGGTTGCATAATGTCCAAAATCACACAGGTAGCAGGTGGCAAGGGCAAGGACCAGAACTTTCATTCCCTCTTTAATGTTTTCCCTGTCATACCACACTGCCACAATCCAAAGAGACCCAACATGAATGAAGCATACTCAAAGTTTCCTGAAGTATTTCTTCGAATAACCACTCTGTCAAACGCTCCATGAAAAAAGTGTTCTATCATCAACTAAGTTTGTGAAATGCCAGCACTGTATCTTCCTTATGGAGGCTCACAGGGCTCGTGATTGTATTAAAGGCTCTGAGGTCTGTGGGAAACGACTCTGTTCATCATTGTCTAAACCACTGTTTCACAAACGGCTCTGAACACGGAAGCCCTTTTATTCACGTGATGCATCTTAACACCGCACAGCGGCATCCCTCAGGACTTTGGGAAATCCCAAATCAGTTAAAGTTCTGTGGATTTTAGACATGTGACCCTCCTTTGCTGCCTTTTTTCCTGTTTTCTTATTATGTCAAGCAGCCTTGGTTCTTCCCCTCTAAGTTACATTGCAGGGACTTCCCTGGTGGTGCAGT
Source organism: Phocoena sinus (assembly GCF_008692025.1). NCBI lineage: Eukaryota > Metazoa > Chordata > Mammalia > Artiodactyla > Phocoenidae > Phocoena > Phocoena sinus. The sequence goes on from NC_045763.1 coordinate 132,055,229, forward strand.
GGTTAAGAACCTGCCTTCCAATGCAGGGGACAAGGGTTTGATCCCTGGTCCGGGAGGATCCCATATGCCACAGAGCAACTAAGCCCGTGTGCCACAACTACTGAGCCTGCGCGCCACAACTACTGAGCCTGTGAACCACAAGTACTGAACCCACGTGCCTAGACCCCGTGCTCTGCAATAAGAGAAGCCACCGCAATGAGAAGCCTGCGCACCGCAACGAAGAGTAGCCCCCGCTCGCCGCAACTAGAGAAAGCCCGCGCGCAGCAACGAAGACCCAACGCAGCCAAAAATAAAATAAATAGATAAATAAATGTACAAGTTACATTGCATCTGAGTCTTCATTCTCTTTCAGCTCTCTGAGACTCCACATTTCTGGGTATCCCTTTTCCCTGGAATTCTGGAGTTCCCTCTTCTCTTGAATTTCTTCATTTTGCTCTCTGAGAGAATGTACTTCTTTCTGTCCCTCAGTAACTGATCTTCAATCTACTTTGAGCTTGCTTTTTCCTAGGTAGTCAAGGAAAGCACTTGAAACTTCACCAATCATCTTCTTACACACAATCCAATAACTGACCTATGACCTTTCTCCACCACGCTTTGCTTCTCCACTTAACAGTTCATTCATCTGTTTGAACAATGCCTATTGAATGCTGATGCACAGGTTACACTGAAGGCCACTTTCCCAGTCATCTCTGCCTGGTTAACTCCACTGGTTAGAGAACTGTGGGAATATGGTTAAGTTCATAAGTTTGACCGCTTTGGAGCCCATGAGTTTTATTCTGCCCATGACCTTGAATCCTGGCCAATATTCTCTCAAGTGGGTGCCTTTGGGCATGAAGGGGACAGGAAAATGGAGTGTGGCTGGCTAGGTTCGATTTGTGACTTCTACTGGAAAAAACATTCAAAGTCCATGCCCCGGAACTGGAGGCATCGTCACATTAAATGTGTCCAAGTGACGGTTGATTCCTCCCTAAATCAGCCATCCACCCAGTTCTCTCAGATTCCTAATCATCTCTGAAACCATCTCCCACTGTTAAAGGGTGTCATTAATTCATCAGGAAATAGCTAACACGTGTCTTTTATTCCTGTTTACTCAAACAAACCTAATGTTTGCTTCTATTGACTGACGTTTCTTTATTCTCCCTGACACTGTGGTTCATGTGCATTGCTCAGAGATTTCACTTGGACCTGAAGGAATGAGACAAGTGGCCTTGAAAAACACTCGCTGTCTGGCAGGAGGATTACCAGCAATATGGTCCCTTTCGCAAGAAACTTGCTACCACCAGGTGTGCAGCTGGGTCTAAATTTTGACTGCATATAGGCACGCACACACACCACACATACACATACACACACACACACACACACACACACACACACACAGTAGTTTTCCGTAAGAAGAAAAACTCAGAAGTTGATTTTTCTATGCATCTAAGTTTTTGTGGAATCCTTTGAGGAATTATTTTCATGGAATACTATTTATTACTCCTGCTTTCCCAATACTCAGGAATATTTAAAATATAAGACAAATAATACTCTTACCATAGAGTCATCAAAAAGTGTCATAGAAAACACTACCAACACTTATACCAATCATTAATTTAAAAGACCAAATACAGACACAGAGACTTCCTAACCAACCTTAGATTGCAAAGCTCACAGCCTTCATCTGCTATCAGGACTCTTGATTCTTTTCCCTGAGTGAGTAGGAGAGACCTCGTGGTGCTCGGCTCTGCCTTCCCCGGTCCCTCTCTCCTCTCCACTGCACCCTTCTCTTGCCTCTGATGGCCCCATTCATACCCTGAGTCCTACAACAACACTTCTGCCCACTCTGTCCTCCACCACTCTGCCTCTATCCCTGCATTATGGTCTTGTTACAGACACTTATTTTTCCAAAAGCTTGGTCTGCGTTACCCTTGTCAACTCCTTACACCCACAGAAAGGAAGTATGCTGTAACAGAAAGAACACAGCATTCAAAATAAACCAACATGTTCTTTTCCTTCCTTTCCTTTATTTTCCTTGTTTTCTCCCAGGCAACCTCCAGTTCGCCTCTTCTCCCATCTCTGAACCTTTCTCAACATAGGCAGGTGGTGGTTAACCCCCAGATGAATAAGACATGAGACGTGCCGAGATTCTTCCTTCCCAGACACATCTTTCACGCCCTTCCTTTCTTTCCCGATCAAGTCCCTGCTCCCCGCACCAAGAAAACATGAGCCAAAGACAATGAGAGACAGATACCCCTGATAGGATCCCATGCTTCAAGCGAGACACAGCCCAGATGGCTCAGGCTGAGGACTCCCTGGCCCTCCTCATCTTCTGCTGTCAGTCCCCCACACATCCCCTCCCCTCCCCCAGAACACGCAAACCTTCCAACAAGTCGGGCATGAATACAGCAGCCATCTCAAACACCCAGGGATTTGGGCAAAGTGTTAAGAAGGAATGTAAACAATACATACTAATTGCTGCTGTGACATAAATTATAAATTAAATTAGATGGGCCAGAGTGCTGAGCTCTCCTCCCCCAGCTTCCACCATGAGCACGATGGTAGAGCAGGTATCTCAGAGACTGGAAGCTAATTTCTCACGAGCACCTTTCGATATTTCAGTAACTAGGCCCCTGGATGCTTTGTGCCAAGGTCTCCCCTAGCTCTGCTGTGTGCCGGGGTTCCAGGGCATCCTAGGTTGGTGCAGGGAGGAGCCCTCATCCAGAGGTGGACTGCAGCAGACAAGCACCCCTGCAGCTCCCTGCTTTCCACTGGAGTTGCAGCCTCAGAGAGTGAGAACTTCAGAATCAGCCCTGCCTTGTAGAAGTGGCCTGGAGGAAAAGAGGTGGTGAGCTCTCTAAATAACTATGATGAAGCCTGCTGTTCCTTTTTGTGTGACTGCTTGGTAAATCTCTGGGCCTGGAGCAAGGCAGATGCTAAAGGAACATTAGTTGAGTAGACGAATAAATGAACGAATGAGTAAGAGAACAAGTGAGTCTGTTGTGGACCCCCAATGCCTTTACTTTTCGCAGACCCATGTTTTGTTCCATTTCGTTCACTGAATAGAGGGAGGTGGGAACCAGTTGGAGGGGGAGGAAATGGCAGCCCATTGGTTGGGCCTGGGAGGTCTTGCCTTTGCCACAGGCAATGCTTAAAGCTGGCTCAATTCAACATAGTCCAGAGGCAGCGGTGAGGGTTTACTGTTCAGTTAAATCAGAATGGGGTGGGGACCAGACCCTAGGTTTCTGTTAGTTTTTTTCAGTAACTCTCCACCCACGGGACAGTTCTCTCTGAGTCACTGGCATCCTCACCTTTCTACCCCTCTCAGAGAGTTATTTCCATGCTACAAGGCCAAGGCTTATCTTCTGTATAGAAGCCAGAGAGGATGTTGTCAAAGTCTATGCATTTACCCAACAAACATCAAAAAGTGACCTGTGGGGGCTTCCCTGGTGGCGCAGTGGTTGAGAGTCCGCCTGCCGATGCAGGGGACACGGGTTCGTGCCCCGGTCTGGGAAGATCCCACATGCCGCGGAGCGGCTGGGCCCGTGAGCCATGGCCGCTGAGCCTGCGCGTCCGGAGCCTGTCCTCCGCAACGGGAGAGGCCACAACAGTGAGAGGCCCGCGTAACGCATAAAAAAAAAAAAAAAAAAAAGTGACCTGTGGGTGCCTGACACCGTGCTGGGCTCTGGGGATCCAGAGGTGAACCGAGTCAGAGTTGCTGACTTCAAGGGGCTCACAGTCTAGTAGGGACAAGGCAAGCAAACAGATAATGACAATCCTGGGCTCCCTGTGGGCCTCACAGCCCAGGATGTCTCCATGAAACATCAGGGACCTTGTCACCAATGACAAGGATAAATCCCAGAGAGCACCAGAGCTGGGTTCACAGCTCTTCTGGGACCTCTCCTGGTTCCCACCTGGAGCTCTTTGCTCTCCAGTAAACTGTGCAGCAGCTTGGCCACCCAGAGCTCCCTGGGGCGGCATTCCAGTGCCTCTCTGTTATGTCCCTTCTATTGAGAACCTGCCACAAAGAGCACCCGTTCCCCCAGGGACACCAGGAGCATGGCCAAATACCTTTGCCCACCTTGGTCTTTATTCCATTGTTTTCATCGATATAAATCCAAAGTGCTAACTACCTTAGATTGGAGGCCTGCAGTGGTCTCCACGGAAGGAGACCACAGTGGGAGGGGGCTATTTCTGTGCTTTCATTAAAGCAGACAGTTGCTTGTCGGGCTGCCAGCACCTCTGAATGCATGTCTTCCTGGGGTGACAGAGAATCAATTGGCTTGATGCAACTTCTGGATCCTTGTTCCAGCCCTGGCTTGGGTCCCACGGAGGCCCTCAGACAGACATCAATAATCTTGTCTCTCATTGCCTTTATCAGCCTCCATCCAGTGCCATTAGAATGCGCCAATATTTATGTATATTTGAACGGCACTGCCAGCAGCGGCATTACAACAGGGTGTCCAGCCAGGGGGAGGCTATAGGCTGAGTTTTCTCTCCCTCACTCTGCTTTTGTTCGGTCTCAGGCCAGAGGGCTTCTCTATCCCCAGGTCCTTCTCTCCATCACATGAGGTCGCAGTTTTCATTGCCACTCAGAGGCTCAACATTAATAAAAATAGGTAATATTTTGGGGGGATCCATGATGGTCAGGATACGCTGTTTTACGTGCCTTCATCATCTCATGTAATCATCTCAAAATTCAGCACAGTAAGTGGTATTGCTACGTAACAGATGAATGAATCAAGGCTCAGAATGGTTGAGGAAGCTCAAGGTCATACAGCTGTTACCAGGGTTACAGGCAGGGTAACAAGGTCACACAGAAAGAACCTGGCTTTAGCTTATATCTGGACCAAAATGCTATGTACTTTTACTCAATTATATTTCCTTGTGTTTTTTAAAATTCAATAAGTGTAAAATATAGTTATTGAGTACCTACTATGTGCCAGATACCATGATAGGTGGAAGATATTCAAGTGACTAAGACAGATGAGGTCTCTGTTCTAGTGTGGGGGCATTGTAAGACAACAAACAAACACACCCACAAGAAAATATTGCCTGGTGATAAGTGTGTGCAAAGAGTTAATATAGGTTGATGTGAAAGTGAATGATTGGGAGGCTACTTTTAGATGGAGCGACTGGAAGTCCTCTTGAGGAGGTGACATTCAGAATGAGTCATGACTGGCAAGGAGAAGCTGGCCACATGACCCTCACAGGCAGTTACTAGTAACCCTAGGGTGGGAATGAGTGGGGTGGGTTTGAGGAAAGGGAGGAAGACCAGTGTGGCTGAAACTTAGCAGCTGATGGAGTGAAATGTGGGAGATGAGGTGGGAGAGGTAGGCAGAGCTGGGTCCTCCTGGCTTATATGCCAGAGGAAGCCATTTGTATTTAATTGTGATGAGAAGTCACTGGACTCTATCAGATACAATTGAAGTTCCCTCTGATTTTTTGTGGAGAAGGGTTGGAGTAGAACAAAGGGAGAAACGGGTGTTAGGAGATTGCTGTGACAGTAGCTTAGGGAGGGGTGGAGTCACTGAGGGAATGACAGACATGAACACAGGCTTAGGAAGTAGGTAAATTGGACTGGCTGATGGATTGCATATGGGGTGTAAGGGAGAGAGAAGAATCAAGAAAGTCTCCCAGGTTTTGGAACTGAGGAACCTGGTGAATCATGGTGCCATTTATGAAAAGAGGAAGGGTTGAATGAGAAACTGATTGGAATGCTTGGGGTAGGGAGTCAAGGGTTATGTTTGGGCCATTTTAAAGACCTAGATGTTAATTAAACCTCCATATAAATAATTGGATATCATCTTGGAGAATGTACAGATGTAGATGACAAGGATGTCCAGGTCTATTCCTGCCACACCTTAATATTCAGAGGTAGAGCAGAGTAAGGGAAGTCTGAGAAAGAGAGGTCAGTAGGGCAAGAAGAAAATCTGGGGGTTGTGATGTCCAGGAAGCAGAGAGATGAAACATTTTCAGAATAATCATTATGATGATGATGATGATGATGATGATTGAAGAAGGAGGAAGAGGAAAAGAAGGGGAAGAAGAAAAAGAAGGAGAAGAGGGAGAAGGAGGAGAGGGGGAGGAAGAGGAAGAAGTAGAAGAAGAAGAAGGGGAAGGGGAAGGAGAAGAAGAAAAAGAAAAGAGGGAGACACTGTTATTCTCTCTGCTTTATAGATGAGAAAACCTAGGTACAGAGAGGCTACTTAAAAGTGAAATCAATGGTATTTCTTCCTCTGTGTTCATTGAATAAGCAATGCCCAGTTCCTTCCTTCTGTGCCCTACAAATCAGCTTCTGAGCCTCAAACAGGTCCTGACTGAGTTCTCTGGAGGTCCTGTCCTTTTTCAGCCCTGAACTTGGTTTATTAATCTCCTTGTCAGTTTCAATGCACAGATCAGGGGAAACCTGCTAGCTTAGCTGACAGACAAGCAGGCTGCAGCTGTGGAGAGTAATCAGGTTTCCTATTTGGATCTATTCTCCTATAGAAACGTTTTCTTCAGGCTCATCCCCTCCCCAGTTGCTAAACACATCACATGATACCTGGGCCATCCCTTGCCACCCAAAACTGCACCAAATCCCTTCTTGAGACCTCATCCAACTTTTACCGCTTCTGAGGGGGCTTCCCTGAGACACCTACCCTATTCATCTCTGCAGTACCTCAGAAATTATTTCATATATAATTAATTTTCTTTCCTAATTAGGCTTAATTTTGCACTTTCTGTTGGCAAAGTATTTGGGATCCCATGACATACTTCACAGTCAAAAAAGTTATTACCAAGCAGAAACAAGAAGAACAACAATCCTGCAGCCTGTGGAACAAAAACTACATTCACAAAAACATAGACAAGATGAAAAGGCAGGAGGCTATGTACCAGATGAAGGAAAAAGATAAAACCCCAGAAAAACAACTAAATGAAATGGAGATAGGCAATCTTCCAGAAAAAGAATTCAGAATGATAGTGAAGATGATCCAGAACCTCGGAAAAAGAATGGAGGCAAAGATCGAGAAGATGCAAGAAATGTTTAACAAAGATCTAGAAGAATTAAAGAACAAACAAACAGAGATGAACAATACAATAACTGAAATGAAAAATACACTAGAAGGAATCAATAGCATAATAACTGAGGCAGAAGAACGGGGAAGTGACCTGGGAGACAGAATGGTAGAATTCACTGCTGCAGAACAGAATAAAGAAAAAAGAATGAAAAGAAATGAAGACAGCCTAAGAGACCTCTGGGACAACATTAAATGCAACAACATTTGCATTATAGGGGTCCCAGAAGGAGAAGAGAGGAAGAAAGTGCCCGAGAAAATATTTGAAAAGATTATAGTCGAAAACTTCCCTAACATGGGAAAGCAAATAGCCACCCAAGTCCAGTAAGCACAGAAAGTCCCATACATGATAAACCCAAGGAGAAACACGCCGAGACACATAGTAATCAAATTGGCAAAAGTTAAAGACAAAGAAAAATTATTGAAAGAAGCAAGGGGAAAATGACAAATAATATACAAGGGAACTCCCATAAGGTTAACAGCTGATTTCTCAGCAGAAACTCTACAAGCCAGTAGGGAGTGGCATGATATACTTAAAGTGATGAAAGGGAAGAACGTACAAAAAGGTTACTCTACCCAGCAAGGATCTCATTCAGATTCGATGGAGAAATCAAAAGCTTTACAGACAAGCAAAAGCGAAGAGAATTCAGCACCACAAAACCAGCTCTACAGCAAATGCTAAAGGAACTGCTCTAAGTGGGAAACACAAGAGAAGAAAAGGACCTAAAAAAACAAACACCCCAAAATTAAGAAAATGGTAATAGGAACATACATATTGATAATTACCTTAAATGTGAATGGATTAAATGCTCCAACCAAAAGGCTTGCTAAATGGATACAAAAACAAGACCCATATATAAGCTGTCTACAAGAGACCCACTACAGACCTAGGGACACATACAGACTGAAAGTGAGGGGATGGAAAAAGATATTCCATGCAAATGGAAATCAAAAGAAAGCTGGAGTAGCAATACTCATATCAGATAGAATAGACTTTAAAATAAAGAATGTTACAAGAGACAAGGAAGGACACTATGTAATGATCAAGGGATCAATCCAAGAAGAAGATATAACAATTATAAATATATATGCACCCAACATAGGAGCGCCTCAATAAAAAAGGCACCTGCTAACAGCTCTAAAAGAGGAAATCGACAGTAACACAGTAATAGTGGGGGACTTTAACACCTCACTTACACCAATGGACAGATCATCCTGAGAGAAAATTAATAAGGAAACACAAGCTTTAAATGACACAATAGACCAGAGAGATTTAATTGACATTTATAGGACATTCCATCCCAAACCAGTAGATTACACTTTCTTCTCAAGTGCGCATGGAACATTCTCCAGGATAGATCACATCTTGGGTCACAAATCAAGCCTCAGTACGTTTAAGAAAGCATCATTTCTGACCACAAAGGTATGAGATTAGAAATAAATTACAGGGAAAAACACATAAAAAACACAAACACATAGAGGCTAAACAATACGTTACTAAATAACCAAGAGATCACTAAAGAAATCAAAGAGGAAATGAAAAAATACCTAGAGACAAATGACAATGAAAACACGATGATCCAAAACCTATGGGATGCAGCAAAAGCAGTTCTAAGAGGGAAGTTTATAGCTATACAAGCCTACCTCAAGAAACAAGAAAAATCTCAAATAAACAATGTAACCTTACACCTAAAGGAACTAGAGAAGGAAGAACAAACAAAACCCAAAGTTAGCAGAAGGAAAGAAATCATAAAGATCAGAGAAGAAATAAATGAAATAGAAACAAAGAAAACAGTAACAAAGATCAATAAAACTAAAATCTGGTTCTTTGAGAAGATAAACAAAATTGATAAACCATTAGCCAGACTCATCAAGAAAAAGAGGAAGAGGACTCAAATCAATAAAATTAGAAATGAAAAAGGAGAGGTTACAACAGACACGGCAAAAATACAAAGCATCATAAGAGACTACTACAAGCAACTCTATGCCAATAAAATGGACAACCTGGAAGAAATGGACAAATTCTTAGAAAGGTATAACCTTCTAAGACTGAACCAGGAAGAAACAGAAAATATGAACAGATCAAACACAAGTAATGAAATTGAAACTGTGATTAAAAATCTTTCAACAAACAAAAGTCCAGGACCAGATGGCTTCACAGGTGAATTCTATCAAACATTTAGAGAAGAGTTAACACCCATCCTTCTCAAACTCTTCCAAAAAATTGCAGAGGAAGCAACACTCCCAAACTCATTCTATGAGGCCACCATCACCCTGATACCAAAACCAGACAGAGATACTACAAAAAAAGAAAATTACAGACCAATATCACTGATGAATATAGATGCAAAAATCCTCAACAAAATACTAGCAAACAGAATCCAACAACACATTACAAGGATCATACAACATGATCAAGTGGGATTTATCCCAGAGATGCAAGGATTCTTCAATATACACAAATCAATGTGATACACCATATTAACAAATTGAAGAACAAAAACCATATGATCATCTCAATAGATGCAGAAAAAGCTTTTGACAAAATTCAACACCGCTTTATGATAAAAACTGTCCAGAAAGTGGGCATAGAGGGAAACTACCTCAACATAATGAAGGCCATATATGACAAACCCACAGCAAACATCATTCTCAATGGTGAAAAATTGAAAGCATGTCCTCTAAGATCAGGAACAAGACAAGGATGTCCACTCTCACACTATTATTCAACATAGTTTTGGAAGTCCTAGCCATAGCAATCAGAGAAGAAAAAAAATAAAAGGAATACAAACTGGAAAAGAAGAATTAAAAGTGTCACTGTTTGCAGATGACATGATACTATACATAGAGAATCCTAAAGATGCCACCAGAAAACTACTAGAGCTAATCAATGAATTTGGTAAAGTTGCAGGATACAAAATTAATGCACAGAAATCTCTTGCATTCCTATACACTAATGATGAAAACTCTGAAAGAGAAATTAAGGAAACACTCCCATTTACCACTGCAACAAAAAGAATAAAATACCTAGGAATAAACTTACCTAGGGAAACAAAAGACCTGTATGCAGAAAACTGTAAGACACTAATGAAAGATATTGAAGATGATACAAGATGATACCAACAGATGGAGAATATACCATGTTCTTGGATTGGAAGAATTAACATTGTGAAAATGACTATACTACCCAAAGCAATCTACAGATTCAATGCAATCCTTATCAAATTACCAATGGCATTTTTTACAGAACTAGAACAAAAAATCTTAAAATTTGTATGGAGACACAAAAGACCTCAAATAGCCAAAGCAGTATTGAGGGAAAAAAACAGAGCTGTAGGAATCAGACTCCCTGACTTCAGACTATACTACAAAGCTACAGTAATCAAGACAATATGGTACTGGCACAAAAATAGAAATATAGATTGATGGAACAGGATAGAAAGCCCAGAGATAAACCCATGTCCATATGGTCACCTTATTTTTGATAAAGAAGGCAAGAATATACAATGGAGAAAAGACAGCCTCTTCAATAAGTGGTGCTGGGAAGACTGGACAGCTACATGTAAAAGAATGAAATTAGAACACTCCCTAACACTATACACAAAAATAAACTCAAAATGGATTAGAGACCTAAATATAATACCAGGCACTAGAGAACTCTTAGAGGAAAACATAGGAAGAACACTCTGACATAAATCACAGCAAGATATTTTTTGATCCACCTCCAAGAGTAATGGAAATAAAAAAAAAAATAAACAAAGGGGACCTAATGAAACTTAAAAGCTTTTGCACAGCAAAGGAAACCATAAACAAGAAGAAAAGACAACCCTCAGAATGGGAGAAAATATTTGCAAATGCATCATCGGACACAGGATTAATCTCCAAAATATATAAACAGCTCATGCAGCTCAATATTATAAAAACAAACAACCCAATCCCAAAATGGGCAGGAGACCTAAATAGACATTTCTCCATAGAAGACATACAGATGGCCAAGAAGCACATGAAGAGCTGCTCAACATCACTAATTATTAGAGAAATGCAAACCAAAACTACAATGAGGTATCACCTCACACCAGTTAGAATGGGCATTATCAGAAAATCTACAGACAACTAATGCTGGAGAGGGTGTGGAGAAAAGGCAACCCTCTTGCACTGTTGCAAGGTGGGAATGTAAATTGATACAGCCACTATGGAGAACAGTATGGAGGTTCCTTAAAGAACTAAAAATAGAATTACCATATAACCCAGCAATCCTACTACTGGGCATATACCCAGAGAAAACCATAATTCATAAAGACACGGCAGCCCAGTTTTTATTGTAGCACTATTTACAATAGCCAGGTCATGGAAGCAACCTAAGTGCCCATCGACAGACAAATGGATAAAGAAGTTGTGGTACATATATACAATGGAATATTACTCAGCCAGAGAAAGGAATGAAATTGGGTCATTTGTAGAGATGTGGATGCATCTAGAGACTGTCATACAGAGTGAAGTAAGTCAGAAAGAGAAAAACAAATATTGTATGTTAATGCATATATGTGGAACCTGAAAATGGTACAGGTGAACTGGTTTGCAGAGCAGAAATTGAGACACAGATGTAGAGAACACACATATGGACACCAAGGGGTAAAAGCGGCAGGTGGGGAGGGGGTTGTGGTGTGACGAATTGGGAGATTGGGATTGACATGTATACACTGATGTGTATAAAAAGGGTAACTAATAAGAAAATAAATAAATTTTTAAAAATAAGTAAAAAAAAAAAACAACTTTATTACCAGAGGTGAAAATAACAATGAAAGGAGGGAAATGTAACCCTGGGTGTCTGAAAAGGGGCTAGGAGAGAAAAATAATCTGAGATGCCAATTAACTTTGGAGCAGAGGTATGCAAGAGCAGGGGACATCAAGGAAAGCCTGTAGGTAGGGGTGAGGGTGAATGTGGTCTGGGGCAGAACACTCCAGGTCCTAAAAAAGACCCAGGCTCTCTGCCACTGGATATGCTCAGAACATGATCTTGTGCAGCTAGACATGGCCCTGGCTGGTCCTCCAGGGAGCAGGCGCAGGAACAGGGCCATATGGGAAGTGAGCCTGGCTGCAGCATCCCTTCTGTTCTGGTTCTGTCACATCCATCTGAAATGGACCAAGTACGTCTGCACATGGAACGTGCCCTAGCAATGGTCAACATAATTGAAGAGTGCCTCAAGTTCCCTCTACCAATCTTCCCGTCTGCTTAGAGTACAAAATTTGTATACCTGAAGAACAAAGCTTTTAATTTTGCAGCTATAAACAAGGGAGCTCATTTTCAAGAGCACAGTGGGGAATGGTGAGTTACACAAGGGGTAGGCAGGTGTGGAAGTAGCCAGATGAGATTCTGCCCTAACCGGGATCATCAGTGGGGGAGCAAAGGGGAAGGTCTCATAAAAAAGGCATGAGAGACATGGAAAGAAGTGTAATGAATTTCACAAGCCCCTGGGATAGGCCCTATTTTCCTCCAATGTATGTAGACAGAGACAAATAGGGTAAAGAGAGACCCCTTCTTATGCACTGGTGAGGCCCTGTAGAGCTGCCCCCACATATAGGGAGACCCACCTCCATCCTGCTTCATGGAAGTCTGAAGAATGTTCATTCAGTCATTCAGCAAATATTTATTGAACATCTATTATGTGCAGCCCCCATTCTAGGTGCTTGAAATACATCATTGAACAAAGACACAGACCCCTGCATTTGTGGAGCATATATTCAAAGTGATAGGACTCAGGCACCAAACTACAACATGATAAATGGTAACATATATGTGATGTTAGAGGTAATTCAAGCCAAGTCCTTGAAAGAGCCTATCTTTCCCAAAGTGTGCACTCCCCTAAATTCCGTATTCTCATGTACAGCCTAGGTATATTCTCTGTTATCTCATCAGAAATCTCTGAGGCCACAGTTGCCACAATTCCTACTTCTTTCTTATTCCAACAAGCATCTTCCTCCACGCATGACTTGTCCTACACACATATTGGACACAGACAGGGTGCTCAACCCCACGTGTGACATTGAATCAGTCATCGTCGTTTGGGAGCACAGATTCTGTCCCCTGACAGAAATCCTCTTCTGAAATGATCTGTTCACCCTAGAGTCCCTTTTCCACAGATCCTTCCCTGTGGCACATTTGGCAAATGTGGTGATCCAAGGAGGGTTGGTCTAACTTGGGGAGAAAAGAGAAAAACCTCATTCCTATTATGATTGATTTCCCTTCCTGTCAGGCTTAGGTCTCCCAGGAGCCCCATCTCCACTCATAACCCACAAAGCTCCCTTTCCTGGATCACTCCTGACCCAGAAGAAGAGTTGGGGATGAGGCAAACGCTGTATCCTTACCTGTCTCCCACGGGTGACTGTTCTAAAATTTTCCAGATTGAATGTCTGAGAACACTTTGATTTCATCTCATTTTTAGCACATATGCATACATGCATGAAAGGGAGAAAACAGCATCTTTCCATGTGCCCAGCACTAGGGGAGGTGGGGAGAAATATTCTTGGGTAGTAGATCATGGACCAAGCTGAAATACCTCTAGACTGCTCTCTTGCCCTTCACCTCTTCTCCTATGTATTGTATCAAGTTCCATAAAGACATAGCTAAGCTGTACTTTCAAATTCAGTGTATGTGAAAAGTAGAAGAATAAGGCTTAAAAATCCAGTGCTCAGATGCACCAGAGTTCTTTGAGGTCAGTCTTAGGCCCCTTTCTCTTCTCACTCATACGTTAGTTCTCTCCAACCTCACCTATGTCCTCTCTTCAGGTACTACCTCTCTGCCCATGACTCACAGGCTTGTCTTTGCAGTCAGATGTCTCTGAGTCTTAGAACTGAGCAGCCCACAACATCCCAAGGGATATTTCTCCTTGGTTCACTACCAGGTTCCTCAACACCGCACAACCATAACAAACTCATAATCCTCCTACAACCACCTCCAAGCCTGGACCTCTTCCATCATTTTTTATCTCAGCAATAGCTTCACCACCACCCAGGGGTACAAGCCAAAAATCCAAGCATCACTGTTGGCTCTCACGCTCATAGTAAATCTAGCCACAGTCCTAACAATTTTGCCTCCCAAAGTCTCTTGGATCTATCTACCTCCCTTTGTCTCTGTTGCCACCACCTTAATCCCCAAACCCATGCCCTCTCACTTGGACCACGTTAAGATTTCCAGGCAACCTTTACCTGGCTCCCTCTCTAATCAGATTCTCATATTGCAACCTGAGGAATTTCTAAATGTAAATCTGGGGGTGCCCCACGCCCTCACCACACCTACATTTACTTCAATAGTTTCCTGTTGCTCCAAGAATAAATACCAAAATCCTTGTGTTGTGAGCTGAATGGTGTCCCCGCCAAAATTCATATGGTGAAGTCACACCGCACCCTGTATCTCAGAATATGATTGTCTTTGGACATAGTGTCTTTAAAGAAGCAATTCAGTTAAAATGAGGTCATTAGGGTGGCTCCCTTAGTCACTATGACTGGCGTTCTTATAAAAAGAGGAAATTTGGACCCAGACAGGCAGAGGGCCAACCAGGGAGAAGACTCAGGGAGAAGAAGACCATTTACAAGCCAAGGAGAGGTCTCAGGAGACGTGAACCCTGCTGACACCTTGATCTCAGACTTCTAGCCTCTGAAATTGTGAGATAATAAATTTCTAATGTTTAAGCCATTGTGTCTGAGGTGCTTTTGTTATGGCAGCCCTAGTAAATGAATGCATCTTAATAGGGCTGCAAAGTCCTCCATGGCTTGTGGGTAATTTTAAAATATATTCACAGAATTTTTGATCCTCTCCCTTCAAAAGGCGGAGCCTAATTCTCCTCCCTTTGAGTGTGGACTATACTTAATAGGTCGCCTCTAACAAATAGAACTTAATGGAAGTGACAGTGAGTGACTTCCCAAATTAGGACTTAAAAGGCATTGTGGCTTCCTTCTTCTTCTCTTGCTCTCGGATCACTGCTCTGTGGGAAACCAGCTGCTGTATCGTGAGGACCCTCAAGGAGCCCTATGGAGAGGTGACATGGGGAGGACTGAGGCCTCCTGCCAACAGCCATGTAAGCGAGCTATCTTGTAAGCAGATCCTGTAGTACCAAACAGAACTTCAGATGACTGCAGCCCTTGCCAAGGTCTTGACTGTGAGTTCATGAGAGACCCTCAAGCAGAACCATTCAGCTAAGCTGCTCCTGAATTCCTGACCCACCGAGACTGATGAAAAGAAGACCAAAGAGAAACATTGGTTATGAATTGGATAATCCTTCCTTATATAGACAATAACATGGGTAGCTCAGTACCTGACAGATATAGTGACCCTAGAAGAGAAAGCCCCAACCCATTTTTAAAAGTAAATATCATAATTTTAAATAAAAATACATGCTTTTAAATCCAAGCACTTTGTTTAATCAGACTGCTTAGCTGCACTCAGGCTGCTTTGCCCTAGTTTGAATCTGTGTTGTTTGTAAGTGTATTTTATGAATGACATTTCTTTAAAGGAAAAAAAAAAAAACCCACCAGAAACCTATTTATCTTAAGTCTCTTTATCTCAGGTTATTTTGCATGTATATGTATGTACATATATCTGTAATTTCTCCCTAGCACCATGAAGGCCAGACTTGGGAAGAGCTTTTATTCATTATTTAATCAAGGAAAGAGCTTTAAGTCAAACAAGAGCAGGGAAGGGAAGGGTTGGGGCGGGGGGTGGAGGGGGGAGACGTCCAGGCAGGAGCAAAAGAGTCTGGGCAAGAGAGAACATTTTTATAAACAGACTCTCAAGATAAAAACCTGAACAAAGAGCAACAAACAGCTCCTTTCTACATCTTTTTTTTTCTTTCTTGAAGCTCCTGACAGACTCAATTCCCTTCCTGCATAATCTCCTCTCCTTTTTTTCTTTCTGGAGCAATGTCAGTGTTCTGAATACAGAAATGCATCACTACTTGTTTCCCTTAAGGTGGATCCTTCCTCTGGCTACAAACAGAGGAGGGAAAAGCCCAGCCCAGCCACCAGTGGGCTGAGTGTGCCTGCCACCTCATTCTCTGCTACAGGGATTTCAAATCTTGCAAACTTCTCCACCCTGGGGACTCTTTCTCTTACCTAGAGGGTTCTCCCTGGTTTCATTAATTTTGCAAGAAGCAGATGGTGGCTGATAGTCAGCCTCAGTTCCACCTTGGGTAAATCAGAGGGACTTGGCCCACAGTAACCTGGAGAGGTAGGTTACTCCCACCCACATTTTGCAGCTAAGGGGACTGAGGCTCAGAGAGACAGCTTCATGTTCGTAGAAGGAATCCGGACTTTGGGAGCAGCCCTGCCTTTCTACCATGATGAACTCTGACTCTCTACCCCTGTGTTTCTTGCCTTTCCCTATGGAAATATTCCTTTGTGGTCTAAATCTTCCCCCTTTTGTATTTCTCCCATCAGCTCAATCCCATCATCTCTTTCAACTTTCTTTAATTCATTACTTCAACAACTATTTATGGAGCATCTCCTGTGTGAAGAAATGAAACTACTCTTGTGGAATTTACATTCTAGCTAAGGAAGATAGTTAACAAACAAGCAAACATGTCCCATGTCAGTGGTGATCAGTGCTAAGTAAGGAGAGAAGACCAGGCAGGGCATAGAGGGTAGGGAATGCTCCTGTGGGAAGGAGGGCCTTGCTCTTCTATAATGGGTAGTCAGGGTGGTCTCATGGAAAGGTGACACTTAAAAGCAGACATGAAGGAATGGAGGAATTCGATTGGGGGTGGGGTTCTAGGAGGAGGGAGCAGGAAGTGCAAAGATGCTGAAGTCTTTGGTGTGTTTGAGGAAAAGTGAGAAGGCCAGTGTGGCTGGAGTTAAGGGTCAAGGAGGCGTGGCAGATAAGGCTAGAGAAGAAAGAACAAATTGGGTCAGGAGCAAGGGATCAGATTAGTGCCATGAGGAGGAGAGCATGAGGGCCTTCTGATGTAACAGCTTTGGTTTTTACTCTAAGTGAGCCAGAAAGTTATTGGAGGGTTATCAGCAGGAGATCGAACTTGATCACTCCGGTAGTGTGCTAAAAATAGACTGGGGGTAGGGAGGCAAGTTTGGAGGAAGGAAGACCCATTAGGAGGCACTGCAGGAAGCCAGGTGCAAGTTGATGGAGACAGACGAAGGGATGAGACTGGTTAGATTTTGGAGACATTTAGAGGATGGAATCAATGGGGTTTGCTCACGGCTTGATGGAGGACGTAAGACGAAGAGAAATCAAGGATGACTTCAAGGTTTGGCCGTAGTAACTGGAAGAATGGAGCTGCCAAAACTGAGAGGGAGCAGACTGTGAGAGAAGGAAAATCAGTGATAGTAAAGAGGGAGGGGGGAAGTTTGCAAAGAGAAGAGGTGAGAGATTGTCATGTAGGAGAGAAGGAGAGTGAATGGACTAGGAAAATGCAGTAGTATTGCCCAGCAGAGTTAAGGGCTAACTTGAGGTCTGTGGCAATGAATGTAAAGTGACATCATTGCTGGGTTTGGGGGGTCTTTTGTCCAGCCATCTTAAGCTGCATTTATATAAGTGTGGAGTAGGCAGAGAGTTGGATTTAACCAAGGTTGGGGATTTGCTGGCCAGGACACTGGAAGACAAGATGTGGGAAGGAATTGAGCTTATGCATGGGAGGGATGGCAATGACGATCAAGGGCACCCAAGCAGGATAGGAGGGGAGCACGGCAGGAGGGGCGAGAAGAGTGCAAAGTTAGCGGGATCGATAGGTTGTACGCTCTGGAAAAGGTGGAAGAATTGTTAGTATGGGGATGCAAAAGGGGGTGAGCTGGGAAGTCAGGGGGTGGTGGTCAGAGATGGAAAGGCTTAAAATGGAGATTATGGATGGGTGTAGAAATTGGAGGTTCAAGGGAATGAGAATGGGAGTGGGTGACTCCCAGAATCATCTACCCTGACACCTCCCATATCTGGGGCTCCCCTCCTTCTCTTCTACCTGTGTGCTTTTCCAAGAACCCTTTCCCTTTCTAATATTTACAGTGTTAACTGATACAAATGTGGCTCATTCCCTCTGGCCTTATTGGTCCCCTCTTGTGTTCATGTGGGTCCTCGGAGAAACGGAAGTCACAAGACTAAACACACAAGAATTTCATTAAGGGAGATGTCTGAGAGAGGGAATGGGGAGAGAGATGGGTGAGGCTGGGAGAATTGTCTGACCACCATGCAAGAGAGTAGGTTGAGTGGAAGCATTTAGATAGCTGGGCAATCTAACAAAGGTTTAAAGTTGGCAAGCCTGTCAGGGAGTCCTCTACCTGGAAGCAACTATCAGAGACCTGTAAGAAACAGGAACTGGTCTGCCTTGGCATCCTCATGCCAGGCATGGGCTGGGAGCAGCCCGTGGGCAGCATGGGCTCCAGCTAAGGTACCAAAAGATTTCAAGGAGTGCATCATCTGTGGTCCTTGGTCAATTATGCTGTCCATAATTGGGTTTCTATGAAGTCCATTTCCATAGATGCCACAGTAATCCAGCTACAGGACCAAGCTCAGGAGTGAAGTCACTGCTTTTTAGTTTACTATCCTGTAACTTTTAGCTCTTTGCTAAGATCTGGGTGCTGCTACCTTAGAGAGAAGTGTGAGGGCAAAGTGCAGCTGCCTGGTTTCCTCCACACGCAGGGACTCTCCACATGGACTAAACTCCAAAGAAGTTTCTATGCTTTCAGGAAGCCTGCACTGCGCACGCTGCCTGTCCAGCGGCCACTGTTAACGTGGCCACAGGCACGGGGTTTGCAAGAGCTGGGCTTGGAGAGCATTGGGGCAAGCAGACCACGGAGGTGGTACCGGGGCCTCCTTTGATCCCATTTATCGCACCTCTGCTGACACCAGCAGGCTCCATGTCTCCCACTGAAGGGCTCTTTTCTTCTATCCATTTGGCATTCTTCACATACAGCCTGATTCTCTCTGTCCCATATTTCCCACTCATCGATACCTGAAAATTCAGCCTTCACAAAACATCACCTCAAAGGCTTCGTTCTCCTCCCCCAGCCTGATTTCTCAGGCCTCCCAACCAAATAAACACCATTTCAGTCCCTGGCAGTTTGCATCTTTGATTTCTCCTTCCCCCTGCAATTCTTTTCACCCCACGTCCCTTGATAAAACCTGACATGTCATCCGTGCACTTTCTCTCCAGTCTATCCCTATACTTTTCTGCTTCTGCCAAAACATTGGTTCATGCTTCACCTATCGCCTTCTGCAACTAGCACCAGCTCCTACTTTCTGCTTTTGCAGTGCCCTTTTTCCATCTTTCTCCTCGTCCTTCCCTCTCACTGTGCTCTTGTCTCATCCCTTGTCTCACACCTCCTCTTCTCACTCTCCTCTCTCCACCATCAGAAGGGACTTCACGGATCCACTCACCCCACCCACACGTCCTCTCACCCTGGTCTTGAATAAGGCCCCAGTGCACACTTCTCAAGATGGTTTCTCCTAAAACAGAAATCAAAACCAAAACCAAAAAAATATTCCTTCCAACAGTGGGACCATTTAGAGCAAAGCCTTCC
Source organism: Phocoena sinus (assembly GCF_008692025.1). NCBI lineage: Eukaryota > Metazoa > Chordata > Mammalia > Artiodactyla > Phocoenidae > Phocoena > Phocoena sinus. The sequence goes on from NC_045763.1 coordinate 132,074,785, forward strand.
TTCAAGCAGTCCTGCATCCCCAGCCCCCAGCAGGCCTGCAGAGATCCCACTGGATGCATCCGCAAGAGGTGGGGATTTTAGAGCTAAGGGCTGAGGCTGAAGTGGGAGTAATAAGGAGGTTTGGAGCAGGGATTCTACAGGTGGTTTCCTGAAGGTTACCCACTAGTGAGTGGCAAAGCTAGAACCCAGGTATAGTGACACTCAATCCAATATTCTTTCAACTTTTTATTAACGGTGCTTCCAATTAAGAAGAAATTCCAACACTGGGTGAGAACCTGGGCTCTGAACAGCCCTAGTGCGCTGGTAGGGGAGCAGCATCGTTAAAGCTCAGCAGGGAGCTTGTTGGAAATGCAGAGTCTGGGCTCCACTCAGACCCATGGAGTCACCACCTGCATTTTTACAGGATCCCCAGGTGACTCCGATACATATTAAAATATGAGAAGCACTGATCCAGAGACCCTCAGGCCTGCCTCCCAATTCCAAGACTGTGACTTCACTTGGGGCCAGACTACAGGCCTCAGAACACAGGTATTTGGCAGTCAGTCTATAGTGCAGTACAGAGAGCTCCCTGTAACACAAAATATGCTAAGTCAATTTTGTTTCCTGACAGACTGATTAAACAGTCCTATCCCTGAATTAAACAGTCCTATCCCTGAATTATTTTGTCTGGTGTCAGCAGAGGTGCGATAAATGGGATCAAAGGAGGCCCCGGTACCACCTCCGTGGTCTGCTTGCCCCAAGCAGCAATTCATTTTCCAGGGATATTTTCAAAGGAAGATACTCTAAGGGCGACTCCAAAGCACACTTTGTGGCTATTACATCTTCCACGTACACTAAATGACACCACACTGGGACCCCACAGTGCAGGTCATGAGATGCACGTGGTGAGAAGAAGCAAGTAAATACAGGAGCCCTGTTCTCAGCGCCACTCCACCCACTGAGATGCCCGCACAGTGCCTCAAGCTATTCTTAGACTGACGTGCCACCTCTGGCTTGTCACCCAGACAGCTTTCTTTGTACTCTAAAGAAAGAGAGTCCCTGGAAACATTGATCTTGGGGATCCATGAGTAGCATCCTTCCTCCAGATCCACGGACCGGGAGAAAGGCATCCTTGGCAAAAGACCAGGCAGACTGGACTGACCCTCTTGGTAGATGAGGGGCAGGACAACTAAAATGGAGAGTGGGGCAGTGTCTGGTTATCTCCTGCTGAGACGAGGTAAAGGGTCAGAAATACACTCCCAATAACCCTACCTCTAGGCACAGCAGGTGCATGTGCACGCAGAGTGGGTACTGAAAAAGAGCTTCCAGGAAAAAAGGATATTCCCATCTGAATGGCAGGGTCTGCACCGCAGTTCCGGGAGATTTCAGGTTGGATTTGGATGCACCTGCCCAATACACATAGATAAACATCTGGAGCCATTAAATGTTCTGTATTTCGGGGCTGCTCTGGATCCATACCAAATGAGGATGTAGCTTTCTTCTTTCTGCTTGGGATAAAAACGTGCTTGAAAGACGTAGAATCCTTTGGATCTGCTCTCACTTAAAAAGCACAGTTCTTCCTAAAGTTTTCAGTTTGCTACCACAGACAGTTTCCTGCTCAAATATAGTCATCCAAAATATACATCCATAATTCTTAGCATCTGCTCTGTACAGAGAAGCATATTTTGATAATCCAGGAAATTTTTTTAAATAAGGAAGGAAAGAAAAGAAAAAGAAAAAAGTTAGGAAAGAAGGGAGAGAGGATTAAAATAAATGTTCTCTGAGAGTAATTTCCTCTCTGAAAGGCTAAAAATATATAAACTTTAATATTTACATTGGCAGATTCTTATGTTAGTTGACAGTCTCCATATTTTTAGTAGAGGATCATTGACAAAAGCAGGTGAAAACACTTAGTAATGCATTCATTATAGATCAATTTAGTAAAGGTTAATAGCTCTTTGTTTTAAATAAGATTTCTACTAACCCTTCTGTGATGTGTGTTGTTCCTTTGTACAGCGCAATTTGAAAAGTTATTCAATGAATGAATGACAGAATGTTCACGTTTATATGAAAATGTCTTGAATGTCTGCAAGAATGTTTGAATTTCATTTATCCTGCCTTTCACTCAGGTAGAGTCTAGGCTCAGTCAACACTTGGCTTACTGATCATTTTAATTAAAGGTACAAATAATGATCCTTCACCAAAGAAATCAGACAGAGCCATTTCTTCAACTGCAAATCAATAAACCATCCAATAGGAAAAGGAGCAACAGACAGGAATAGGCAATACACAAAAAGAAAAAATTCAGACGGCTAACAAACATATGAAAAGATGCTCCCTCTAACTAGCAATCGAGAAAATGCAAATACAAGCACCCAGGAGACACCGTGTTTAACCCATTAGATGGGCAGCAATCAGATAAAATTACATTGTGGGTAAGGGCATGGGATCAGAAGACAGGCTATCAGGGTTTGCATCCTGACTCTACCACTTTGCCAATGTTTGCCCCAGGACAAGATTCTTAACTTCTCTGGGTCTATCTCTATGTAGCTGTTAAAAATAATGAGGTAGATTTCTAGGCACTGACATGGAATGATCTTCAAGACATATGGCTGAGTGGAAATAGCAAGTATCAGAACAGTGACACGATATCATTGTGAATATCACTGACGATGTGATATTTGATATGATACATTTGGGTATGTATCATTTGTGTAAATGCTACATACAAAACCTTATATTATATTTATGTATAGAGGTAAGTGCAGTCATTAACTCTAAGGGAGGTATTGGTGTTGGGTGTGATAGTTAAAAGCGGACTTCACCGTATTTGTACTATTTTTAATGCAAACATTATTTAGTACAAACATTATTCATTTTTACAGTGCATTCCTTTGTTATTTGTATAATTTAAATTAGGGAAGGGGAAATAGGGAGTTATTGTTTAATGGGTATAGGGTTTCAGTTTGGGATGAAGAAAATGTTCTGCAGGTGGATAGACGTGATGGTTGCACAACCATGTGAGTGTACTTAAGGTCACAGAGCTGTATGTTAGAAATTGTTAAAATAATAAGTTGTATGTTCTGCCTATTTTACCACAATAACAATTTTTATTTCAGTTAAAAATTCTTTATACCATAACATGACACAACGGGACTACTCAAGTCAAGGATTAGTGTGTGCTAGAGTGTGCAGAAGCTGAGCCTTTCAAGAACCCCGGAATTTGGGTGGGGGAGAGTTGGAGAGTGGCACAGAGGCTTGGCAAGGAGAGGCAATGGAATGGCCCGTCTTCCCAGAGAAGGAAAGTCTTGAAAAAAGATGAGAAATAAAATTAGACATTCAGTGGAAAGTCAAGCAGTGCCCAACTGATGGAACTTGGCCTTGATCTGCTGGGAAGGAGAGAACGAATTCCCCTAACTCCCTGTTCCCCTGTCTCTCGCCAGTCAAAAGCCCTCGAGAGATAAATTCACAGATGGGGAGGGGCGGGGAAAGTGGTACAGAAGGAAGAAAAGGGTCATGAAAAGTGGAATCTCATAATGGCTTGTATTTTTGCTGCAACAGCTCCTCTTTCAAAGAGCTTCCACACACCTGGAGGGAACTTGATTTCCTTCTGAGAATATGCCTTTCAAGTAGATTAAAAACTATTTTCATGAGTTGTGGCTGTTTACATGCAAACCTGTCATTCAGATGATGTGTGCCTTTACAGACACCCACGGAGGCTTATCAAGAGCTCCCTTCTGTTGTGGGATAATTTCATTTAGGTTCTTACGTAGTCTGTCTGGACAAAGGAGGAAGGTGAAGGAACCAGAGGGCATTTTATTTCTTCAACAAGGTGAAAACGAAAATACCAAGAGCTTAATGGGGGTGGGGCTGGAGCAAGAGTCCAGAGGGCAGGACGGTCTCAGAAGCTGGTCATCCAGTGCTGAGCTCGTCCAGTGCTTAAGACGGACAAGGTCCACACTAGTCTACAGATTTAGCAATTTCTCACCATCACTCACTCCCAAGTTTCATGGTTTCTGCCACCCATTCCCCAGTCGAACCTAATACCGAAGCCACACGCTAAGAGAGAAAGTCTATCTGGTGAAAAGCACATTGGCTTTGGGAAATTTGGGGAGGCACAGTAAAGCCTTGAACTCAGCTATTGTAGATTCCCAAATTCTAGAACAAAGTTTAAAACATATTCTGAATTGAATTTTTGTTTATTTGCCAAAATCTTTTTAAAAGCAATTATTAAACAACTTTGTTGTAGAAGCTACATTGTTTTCTAGAATTCTTTGCACTGAGGATTGATCTAAATTCTAAAAGGATAAAGAGATGGCTTGTGAGCCTTTGGAAATGAAAAGTTGATCCACTCAAGCCAACATAAGACAAAAATAGATAACAAACCAATGTGTGTGTATGTGTGTGTGTGTATGTGTATGTGTTTGAAGGATTGGCAAGATTTTTAATAATGTTTCAAGGACAAAGTGGAAAAATGTGGTCAGGATATTAACATAGATAGGTTGGTTTGTAACTGGCCAAACAACATTGCCCCAAGATTATTCATTTAGTAAATATAGAAATTCTTTATCTGTACAATTAAAAAGTTGAATTATACACCCACTAAGGTCTTCTCCACCTCTTCAACTTCTGATTGTTTTACCTGGAGGAAGGTCTCAAGATTTGCCAAATTCTGTCCTACCTTGGGATGAATATGTAGGCACATGCCTACAAAACCAGAGAAGACACAAAGCGGGGGGGGGGGGGTACTTATTGCCTTAGAGTATAGAATCAGCATTTAAAATTACCCATTCCCTCTCCCAAGCCAATAACATCATAGTTTGAAGCTAATGAGATAAAATATAATCGTATAAATTTCTGATTTTTAAAAATCCATTCTACAAGGTCATTGGAGATCTATCTTGGTAACAGTTCAGATAGGGAATTCGCAGGGATCCGGTTGACTTTAAATTCAGTATCAAACATCAGAATGGCATATTTCAGGCCTGGGTGCAAAGGAGGACTTGGTATGGGCTAAGTTATACAGTAAGTCCCCTATATATGGATGACTTCTGCGTTCGTAAGTCCAATTTTGTTCGTAAGTCCAACAAAGTTAGCATAGGTATCCAATTAACACAATTGGCTGTATAGTACTGTACTATAATAATAAGTTAATAATATTTTAATTACTTTAAGTATTAATAAGTTAATAATACTTTTCACACAAATAATACTAAAAGATAAAACATTTTTCATCTCACAGGACAGTACCTTGAAAAGTACAGTAGTACAGCACAACAGCTGGCATTCGGGGGCTGGCATCAAGGGAACAGGCAAGAAGAGTTACTGACTGGAGGAGGGAGAGAAGGTGGGAGACGGTAGAGCTGAAGGATCATCAGCAATAGGAGACGGAGGGCAAGCTGCCATTTCACCCACGCCTGACGCTGATGGAACGCACGTTCGCATCTTTGAAAGTTCGCAACTTGAAGGTCCATATGTAGGGGACTTACTGTATTTAAAGTCTGGGGTCCAAATCAAAAGGCAGCATTGCCTACTCAATACTCTGCCCTGGATCTGGAAAACCATGTTCAGACATGTTTAAGGGTGTGGCTTTAATATGAGGGCTCCTCTAGCTACCCCACCCCCGACCATCTTGCCATCATCCCACTGCACCTGGCTTAGCTCTTTTTTTTTTTTTTTTTTTTGTGGTACGCGGGCCTCTCACTGCTGTGGCCTCTCCGGTTGCGGAGCACAGGCTCCGGACGCGCAGGCTCAGTGGCCATGGCTCACGGGGCCAGCCGCTCCGCGGCATGTGGGATCCTCCTGGACCGGGGCACGAACCCGTGTCCCCTGCATCGGCAGGCGGGCTCCCAACCACTGCACCACCAGGGAAGCCCTGGCTCAGCTCTTTTAAGTCATCGCTGCACTGTGGATGTCAGTCCTTGCTTGAACGTGTTAGCGTGAGAACACACCGTTTCCTGGTGTACTAAGAAATTTCATCCTTATCGTGGATGGAGATCTCATTATCTATGACTCTCCCACCCATTGTTCCCTGACACCCTGGGATCACACAGGTCAATTTTAATCCCTCTTCTACATACACAGCACCTCAAATGAGTCAAGAGTATGGCTGGTCACCTCCAAGAAACCTTTCCAAGTAAAACTGGGCTGTTTTTAAAGTTTAATCCTCAAGGTCCTTTTCCTGGCTCTTTGCGCCTCAGGATTAGACGGCTGTCTCTTCCAGAGATGAAGGCTCTACTGCTATTCTTTCCTCCTTGCAGGGATCAGAAGCAAACACACGTAGTGAGGAGCTCATGTTGGCTTGGCCTCACTAGTATCGCTCCCAGCCTGTCATCTAAGACCTAGAGATGCTCAAAAAGTGGAGCAATGATCCCTAATTGTGACTTTTCGATACTTCAGTGTATTTCCAATTTACACAAAATTCATAGAACACTCTTATAGCTCACATTAATTTTAAAAATAAACAGATGCCCTAGAGCATTGTAGGAACACTCAAAATTCCAGGTTGCAATTTCAGAAAGTTGAAAATCACTGGCTCATTTAGCCATTTTTCTTCTACTTCCCAAATACTTTAGTTCTCTTACCTTTAAAAAACAATCCTCTGGGGCTTCCCTGGTGGCGCAGTGGTTGCGAGTCTGCCTGCTGATGCAGGGGACACGGGTTCGTGTCCTGGTCCGGGAAAATCCCACATGCTGCGGAGCGGCTGGGCCCGTAAGCCATGGCCGCTGAGCCTGCGCGTCCGGAGCCTGTGCTCCGCCACAGGAGAGGCCACAGCAGTGAGAGGCCCGCGTACCACAAAAAAAAAAAAAAAAAAAAAAAATCCTCTGAATGCTATTGATTCCTATTCTGTATTTGACAGACATGCATATTTTTTAAGTGCTGCTGCTGGTATTGCTGTATATTTTCTTTTATCTGGTATTTACTTGAGTGCCTGCTATGTATGTGACACCTCAAAGTACGTGGCAAACAAGAACCAAACCAAAAAGCAGGGGATCAGCTTGTCCATACCACAATATGGAACAAAATGCCTCATTGATGAAGAAACAATGATACAGGACAGTTTGGGTGACTTGCTTTCAGAGGGTGTCAGAACTAAAACCACTCCCCACAGGTTCACAGACCTGAAAAAGACCACAAAGTCCTGTTGGGGTCTCTTCATTGATATTTTATGACCTCATTTTGAAACGCAATTTGTTCAAAGTAAATAAAATGTTGTTTGTGTAAGTAATTAATCAAGAACTACATGGAAGGTTTTTAAGAAGCCAATAGCAAGCAGTCTCCTGAGGCACTCAGCAAACTCTGTCTTTCAGTAAATAATTACTTTAGTTAAAATTATTTACTAAATTAAGTCATTCCTTTTGTGATATCTCTAAGACTTCAAGTAATTGATTGGGTTCACTTTAGTTTGGTGTTTTATAAAGGAGAAAAACACTGCTACATAATGAATTAATTGTGCAATTAACTAGAAATTTAGCACTCCAGAAACACATTTTTAATGACTAAGAACAGGTACAAAGAGCCCTGAATCGTTTTTTGTTGACCTTGTTTTTAAACCTAGATATAATTTTCCATCCTGTTTAATGCAGCAATGCTGGGAAAGTGTTAGCACAGCGTCACATTCTTTTCTGTTTACCAAGAGTCAGCAACACGGAAAACCCATTTCAAGCAGAGCTGTAGCCACAGGCCCCTGCCCTGGGTTCACAGCGGGAACTTGTTTGACCTCTAGGCAGGTTCACCTCCGTCCTTTCGGCTCCCAGCATAAGGACAGGGTCTCGTGACAGCAGCACTTTCCCCGTACCCTCCTGCGGTTAGGCAGGGAGAGTAATGATCTGCCGCCAAGGGCTTTCTCCCTCCGAACCACACTTCCCTGTTCTAATTATGAGAGAAATAACCAAGAGTAAAACCTGGGCTAACTAACACATTTAATGAACTATTTTGTTGTGTCCTTAATTTTTAGGAATAAAATACAAATCATTGGGTTTTAGGAGCAAGGAAGAAAACTCAATTCCCCTCATTAAACACTGGTACCTTGCAAGGATAGATGCTATCACTTTATGTTTTTGCCCACATTTCTGTGTTCCCAGCCTCAGAATAGGAAGTAAGCATCCATCACGTGCCAGGCCCCATGCTGCAGGGTCTTTCAAGCATGTTATCTCACGCCGTCCTCACGACCACTCCATGATGTCCGTGTGGCAAGTGTCACCTCACCAATACTTTTCCAATACCATGTACCTTCTTTGTAACACAAGACCCCCTCCCTCACCTTCGCCCACACACATACTCTCTCCAAGGAGAAATCAAGAGTTTCTTTTAAATGCTGTCTAGGATACCTCCTCCACCTTTGCTTCAAACAGAATGACCAGAGTCCACATGACCCTAAAACTCCAGAAAAATCTATCATTTATTAACTAGTTGGATTTCTGTAGTTAGTACAGTTTCTAAAGGCAGGAAAGTAAACACATTTGTTGGAGAAAGAAAGAATTTTACCAGTAAGCATTGAAAATAAATGTACTTGGAGCTTCACCCTAAGTAAACACCATACCTATCAATCTATCTCTTATTGGTTCTGTTGCTCTGGAAAACAATGACTAATACACCCTCCCCTATACTGAAAGACGTGACCTCCACTCTGAGAGCTCAAGAGTTATCAGGTGACAGCAACTCACTCTAATGCAAAGTGAGGAAGAGACAGAGATGGGTTGAGATGCTTTGAAGCCATATTAAGGATTTAGCAGATTTTTCTAAGGACAATGGGAAGCTGTTGGTGTGTTTTAGTAGGAAAAAATGGTATGACTAGGTTTGCATTGCTCAGAGATCTCTCAGTCTATATTAAAAATAAATAAATAACACGTCACTAGAGTGAATGGACTGGAGGATGTCAAGAGAAGGAAGATCAGGTAGGAGGTTACTGCAGTTGTCTAGGGAAGAGAAAGTGGCTGCCAGGCCTCCAGTAGTGGCAGGAGAGACAAAGAAGTGGGTAGGTTTCATAGATGTAGAAGGCATGATTGGCAGGACTTGGTGAGCGAATGGCGACAGGAAGGGAAGGACATAGGATGACTTCACAGTTCCTGGCTGGACAGCCTTCCTTGAGCCATGGGGGTAGAAGGGGTGGAGATAATGAGTTCAGCCCCATACCTGCTGAGCATGAGGTCCCTGTGAGGTCTCCCAAGGAGCTGCTTAGGAAATGTCCATGGGTGAGGGGCAGATCACAGCTAGAGTTACCTATGTGGGAGTTGTGGCAATATGGCTGATGGCTGAAGTCATGGGAATGGCCGAGATCCCACTGGGAGAGTGCGCAGGGTGACAAGAGAAGAGGTCTTAGTGCAGAGCCCTCCAGACAGCCCTCCTGAGACCCACCAGTTACCCAGCCCTCTAAATGATCATAGAGCTACAGCAGGTCCCTCACCCTGTCCCTATTTGCATTCCTCACTCCAAGTTCAGGCCCTAACCACTTCTTAGAGACCAGGGCAATAGTCTGGTCTCAGACTATCTCCCTTTTATTTACTTTTTTTTTTTGGCCATGCCACGAGGCATGCGGGATCTTGATTTTCCCACCAGGGATCGAACCTGTACCCCCTGCAGTGGAAGCACAGAGTCTTAACCACTGGACCGCCAGGGAAGTCCCCAATTTACCTTTCTTATCACTGCCAAACTAGTTTTCTTAAAGCTTTGACTTCTGTCATGTTACTTTTCTCCTCAAAAACTTCAATATTGCCCATTCCCTACCAAATAAGGTATAATCACTTCCTCCTGGGGCCCAGGCCTTCTATAAGATGGCCTCAGACAACACAGACATAGCTTCACGGCTGGCCTTTATTTCTTCTGCTCTCCATCAAAGGTGATGCACAGCATGTGACCTTGCATAAGTCATTTAACCTTCTTCTCCTCCACTTTTCCACCTCTTACTTCCTATGGGGGATGTCAAAGGGGTTCACTGCCCTAAATAAAAGGACATGCCTCAGGGCTCAGAGACAGATGTCCACCTCTGACATTGGTTTACCCCATGCTTCAAGATCTGTTGCTGTGACATCAACAGACAAATGAACTGTGGACTTGGTGGAGAGGTAATGGGGGCATGCTTCGGCCCTTGAGAGGGAAGTGTTTCGGTGGCCAGCCAACCATTTCAGACAAATGGAGCTTTAGTCCATTTGGAAGGAACTTTAGGAAAGAAAATTCTATTTGCATCTTTAATCGTATAAGTTACTTACAATCAGTGCATTAATATATTTATCTATAGAACTGTGAGCCAGCCCTGGAGGAGAAATGGAACTTGCAGTTTTAGAGAAATAGATGTAAACAAAGGTCTCAATGTGCACGAAAGAGAGTTCTTTGGAATAGAATACTGGTGCTGGAGGGCAGTCTGAATGGTAAAAGACTCATTCAACAAGATTTGTTGAGCATCTACTATGTGCTAGACACTATTCTATACACTGAATAAAACAGTGAACAAATGAGACAAAAATCAGTGCTCTCCTGGAACTTACACTCTACAGGAAGGAGATAGGTTTTTAAAAATAATAAATAAGTAGATTGTATACTATGTTAGAAGGTGTTAAGTGCTGTGTAGAAAAGAGAACCAAGTAAGGCAGGTTGAGAGTGATGGAGTAGGGGTTGCTATTTTATATAAGCCCACCAGAACAGGTGTCATTCGAGCCAAGGACTTGAAGGTGATGACAGTGAGGCATGTGGACATCTGGGGAAAGAGTGTTTCATGCAGAGGGAGGAATGACCAGTGGAAAGCCCTAGGCAGGAGCTTGTCTAACACATTGGAGAAACAGGAAGGAGGCCAGTTTGGCTAGAACAGAGTGACCAGGGGCCAGGCAGTAGGAGATGAAGTTAGGGGTGAAGGGTCAGATTGAGAAGTGTCTTGGAATGGCCCCACTGGAAGGTCTGGGGGCAGAGGAGTGATTCCAATTCTGCTGTGAAAACAGCCCTCTGGCTGCTGTGAAGACAGTAAAGTATGAAGGGGTCGGGACTGGAGCGGGAGGGCCGGGGAGGAGGCCATTGCCACAATCCAGGCAGGAAGACGGTGGCTGAGACCAGAGCCTGAGCAGTAAAAGCGGTGAGAATGGATGGATTCTGGATAGATTCTGAATGTACAGACAAGGGGATTTACAGATGGGTTGGATATGGAGGATGAAAGAAAGAGAGCCATCAAGGCTTTTGCTCTGAGCTACTGGCGGGAAAGAATTGTCATTTTCTGAGTTGGGAAAAGCTGAGGATAGAGCATGTATGGGCAGGTAGATTATGAGGAGTTCAACTGTTAACTTAAATTTGGGATGTCCATTAGACACACACACACACACACACACACACACACACACACGTCTAAATCTGGAGTTCGGGGGAAAAATCAAAGCTGGAAATATATATTTAGCTCCAGATCATAAAGACTTTCCTCCACAATAAGAACAATGAAATGCAGCTCTTCCTCTTCTCTCCATCACCACCATCTACTCCTCCCACTACTGGTAATTTCCACATGCCCAGCCATGTGATCACATCACTCACATCATCTCATTTACTTCTCACAATGGCCCCAGGAGGCAACCATGACAATCCCCGTTTTGCAGATGTGGAATCTTAGGCTTAGCAAACTTGCATATCTTGCCCAAGCTCGCACAGCTGGAAAGGATTTTACTCTGCAGCCAGTGAGGAGCTAATAAAAATTGAGAATAACATTGTTAGGTGTTTATTTGGGGTACATTACTCAGAGGACAGCACAGAAGTCCAAAAGGGGTGAATTGAGCAGAGTGAGGGGGCCAGTACAATAACCCAAGAGTCCAAAAAAGAGGTGATGTGGGAGTGAGGGTCTAAGAGTGACCAGGTAGCACGACAAGGCTGGGCAACCCATTGAATTGGGGTCATCAGGGAAAAATCCACGATGGCAGGGGGACTGGGGGAAGGGTGGTGCCGCTTGCTTAGGTGGAGAACACAGTGGGATGGTTGGGACCTGGCAGGCTGATGCAAAAGGAGCACATCAGGAAGCAAGTGGATGATGCTGGCACAGGCTGGGATCAACCAAGGAAGGTCTTTCTTATGAGGCTTTGGAACTTAACTTTGCAGACTAGAGACCCACTGAGATTTGAGTCAGATAAATATGGTCACACATAAGACCGAAGCCCTATAGTCCTCTGTGCTTTGTGAGGGCAGGACCAGGGCCTCTGCGTGCAGTCCACTGTACAACCATCTGTACGCTGCGGCTACTTAACACAAGATACCACCCTCTCAGCTCCACCCCCGCCCCTGTTGGCCATTTATCGTGCATACTCGCAGAAAACTTTTTTCCAATGCAAGCACATTGTGCAATGAGGTTGAATACGTTGAATAAATCCAGTCAGTATTCCTATAGGATTTTTTTTTAAATCCAGCTTACAACAAGTAACAGCCCACTTACTTCTCCACAACTCATGACTCCCCACCACCCCATTGTCTGCCCTGACTGGGATAATGGGTAACTGTGTTCCAACGCGCATGAGGCTAAAATGCTTCTCTTTGCCCAGCTTCAATCATTCTCAAAACCCAGATCCTAATCGCTCTTCATTATCATTAAGCAGCTACAGCAGTGAAGAGAGGGGAAAGGAACAGGCTGGGGAGACGAGAAACATTTCTCCAAGAAACAAAAGAATCTCATCCTTGATCAAGTGACCCAGCATGACAGGAGGAAGAGAGAGCTCCCGGAGCTGACTAAAATAAAATTGCCGGTCAGGCTTTCTTCTCATTAGTTTCTCTTTCATACTTCACATTACCTCAGTGAAAGGATGATGAATTCAGAGTTAAATGCCCCAAAATAACTTAAGCAATCTTTAAATAAGACTTAAATGTGCTTTACATTTCCACCAAAAACCCTCTTCCTGTTTCATGTGCCTCTCTTTCTTTTTTTTTTTAATTTTAATTTTTATTGGGGTATATGCTTTACCGTGTTGTGTTAGTTTCTGCTGTACAGTGAAGTGAGTCAGCTATACGTATACGTATATCTCCTCTTTTTGGATTTCCTTCCCATTTAGGTCACCATGGAGCACTGAGTAGAATTCCCTGTGCTATACAGTAGGTTCTCATTAGGTACCTATTTTATACATAGTATGTGTATATATATATATATATATATATATATATATATATATATATAAATTCCAATCTCCCAATTCATGCCACCCCACTTTCTCCCAATAACTTGGTGTCCATACCTTTGCTCTCTATGTCTGTGCCTCTATTTCTGCTTTGCAAATAGGTTCATCTTACCACAACACTATTTACAATAGGCAGGACATGGAAGCAACCTAAATGTCCATCAACAGAGGAATGGATAAAGAAGATGTGGAATGTATATACAGTGGAATATTACTCAGCCATAAAACGGAATGAAATCGTGCCATTTGCAGAGATGTGGATGGACCTAGAGACTGTCATACAGAGTGGACCTCTCTTTCTCCCTCTCTCATGGCCCTTTTCTCCCATCTTCTCTCCAGGTTCTGCTGTGTCCTCTGCTTGTATAGTTTCTTTTCTCCAATGGCTGGCTTGGTCCTCTCCTTGAGACCCCTCCCACCCTCCGCCCCGGTCAGCCTCCAGGACCCTCTTTGTATCCAGTCCCGCAGGACTTGCCCTCAGCCCGCAGGACTTGCCCTCAGCCCTTTGTCTGTGACCTTCCTTTCCCCTCCCCAATCCCCCTCTCCCCAGCCCATGATTGCAGGTGTCTGGCCTCAGGTGCCACCAGAAGCCAAATTCCTAGTGATAGAAAAGCCCATCGTTGCCCCATGGAGGCAGATGATATACATGAGGCAATTGCTTCGACTCATAATTAAAAGAAGCCAACTGAAGCAGCAAAACAAGACAGATTCATGGTTTGGAGAGCTAAAGATGAACTCTTTGCAGAAGACAGCCCTTCTTCCCCTATTCTGCTGTTACTACGCCCCAGAAGCATATTGACTAGCTGATCAATTCTCACATTCTAGGTAGATGGGCCAGTGATAAATGATTACCTCACAGTCCCTCCTCAGTGACTGCAGGCCCAGCGAATGCACCCTGAACCATCCCCCGTTTCGAAATACCTTGCCTGGATTGTTTATCTCACTCCCCTCCAGACTTTTGTTTCCAGCTACAGGGAACTCCTAAGTAGAAAATCAATAGGCACTTTAATTACTGGCCCCCAATTCATCAGGGCCTCAACTGTAATTACTCAGCCTGAGCCAGAAGCCTCAGCATCCAATAAACTGAGACAGCCAGGCACTGGGTAATGCGCACAATGATGAGAAGCTGGAGGCTGTGACTCAGCCTGGGCGGAGCCTTCTGAAATCACCTGCCCACGTTCCTGCCACCTCCTTCCCAGGTCCCTTTCCTTGGTCGGCACTGGGGGGAGGCAGTCCCAAAAAGGGCAGGTGGGGGGCAGAGCCAGTGGGGGGCATGGCTGGACACAAAGCCAACCCTTTTTCTGTCTCCCTGACTTTTATTCAGTCAACTGCCTCTAAGACCTTGCTACTCAAAGTGTAGTCTGTGGACCAGTGTCTTCAGCATCCTCTGAGAAAATGTTATTGGTGTAGATGCTCAAGCCCCAACACAGAGGTACTGAGCTGGATGCTGTGCTTAGCAAGATGCCCACATTAAAAAACGGGAAGTATTCCTTTAAAATCACACTGGTGTGTGTTTGCTTGGCTAGGCTGATGGAGAGGTGGAACAGTGTTCCTGGTACCCATTCCATGGCCCCTCAGATTTCATGCTGCCCCCAAAGGCTTCCCCAAACTCTTTTTAGGTTATGAGAGGCCCATAGATGCTATAATGTTCTTTCTCCCTCCATGGCATATTCATTCTTTTCCTTCCACTTCCTCAGCTCTTCCCAAAGTCAGGTAATCTGAGGGTCTGAGAGTTGATGGTCCCTCTGTTGACCTCCAGACGAAGCCTGATAGGCCATCTGCCTAGACTTGGGGTCCTGTTCCCTGGCCCCAAGCCCCTTAAGGCTGACAAGCTCCTGATTACTGCCCTTATCATCTCTGCTGCCAGAGTTCATCCATCCTCAAAGGATGGATCTCAGGGAAATCCTCAGTGTCCCTTCCAGGGACTATGTAGGATGACGCTGGGATAAGAAATGCTCTCACGGAATCCCCTTCAAATAGCCAGGTCTGATGGAATTTTCTCCCTCAGGACAACAGGAATTCATCCTTGGGATGGCTCAGAATAAAGGACTTCTTTGTGATGGGTGAATTCATAACCTGTGTGGGTCTGGAGTTGATTCCTCCTTCAGGCTACTGGGGTTTAGAGGCCAAGGATGATGGCAAAGTGAGCTGAGCTGCTGAGCACAGAGCTCTTGACTGAGCTGATCAATTTTCGAGTCGCAGGTAGCCAGGCCCATGAAAAATGACTCTGTTGCCCATCACCCGACCCAACCCAGACATTGGCTAATACAAATGAAACAGCTATTTAGGAGTGGCTTCTAAGCTTCTCTCTGTCCTTCTGCCTCCCACACATAGGCATTCCCAGCTGAGCCCTCTGCTCTTCTCTCTCTCTGTTTTCTCTCCAAGTTCGCTCACTCCTTCCATCTCAACCACCACTTCTGCCGAGGGGAATTCTCAAGATTCCCCGTTTCCAGGTCTGGGCCCAAGCTTTACACTCACGTGGCTCTAGCTGGGCGTTCCTGTCTGATAGCCCAGAATTATTACCCTTAAACTTGAGATATCTAAGAGTAAAACCATCCTCCTCCCACGCTCTGCCCACTGCAACCTCATTGGTTTCCATCCTATAACTCTCATTCTTGTGAATGGCACCCAGGCTCCAACCTCAGTCATTCTGACTTACACAATCCCTCGGGCAATCAAGCCTAGAGGCACTGCCTTTCAAGGAACTCTCTCCCATTCTTTTCCCACTGTTATCACCTTTATTCAGAGCCTGTTTATACTGAACCTGGATGCTTGTGATAGCCTCTATTTGGAACACCCCAGTCCTTCCTCAGCTTAACCCAAACTGCACAATAGAATCATCCAGGGAGCTTTTAGAAAACAACAATGATGAGACCAAAGACTAAGACCCATTAAACCAGAATAGCTGGATGTGGGCCCCAGGTGCTCGCCATTTGAGAGGCTACCATGGTGACTCTAATACAGAATGCTACCCCAGCCAACCTGGACTATTTGCTATGTGCAATCACCCTCCGTCCATTCTTCCCTCTGTAATTAAACCCCACCCTTCCTTCTACCTAAGGTGACCTCAACATTTCCCTCCGAGGGTGGAAACGCTCCCGATCCTTCCAGGTTCAGTCCAAATATCATTTCGTGGAACCTTTCCGGATCCCTCCCCAGAACTCCTACAGTATTTATTCACATACTACTCATGAGATACGCCCTGGTCTTCCTTGTGCTGTGGTCTACAGTCTTATTCTATCCCCTTTATCTACTTGTCATCTCCTTGAAAGACCAAAACCATTCCTTGGAGCATCTGACTTGGAGCCAGAAGAGGTAAGTTTGCATTCTGACACCTCCGGAATAAAACTTTGGCTATGAAAGTCTGGACAGATTATTCAAAATCTCAGTTTCCTATTCTGCAGAATGGCAATCATGGTTCCTATCCATTTCATGGAAGTGTTAATAATTATTACTGTTAATTTAAAATAACAATTTTTGCCTTTCATGTCACTCATGTGGCTTGGAAAAATTAACTGCTTAATAAGTGAATGTTGAATAAAGGAATGAATATATTTGGATTTTTATCATAGATTTTTTTTTTTACTCCTCCTAAAAATAATTCCAAATTAGAAAACCAATTCGCTAAGAAGTGTGGCACTTAGGGTAATGGGCCCAGCCCCTTCTACTGTGTAGTCAAACACAGAGACATCTGCTTTCCTAACTACCCTTGTCACAGGCCCTTGCTGCGACATTTAAACCATGTCCTTTTGTCAAGTGTCAAAGCCAAGAGCATGGATGTCACAGTTTCACTGTGTTCACGCAACTGGCCTTATGGGTGTATGCGAGTGAGTGCACACCACACACACACACACACACACACACACACACAGCTAACGAAGTGTGCTGCCCTCTCATGGTTACCTGCCTAATCAAGAAAGCCAGCTTCCCCAGCAGACATTCTCAGAGCCATCACTCCAGGAACAAGGCCTGGGCCTCGAGATCCTGTCTACACCCCTCTATAATGCATGGCAGAGGGTTCTGTACGGGAAGTACCAAAGGTGCCTATTGTCTGTGTGTAGCAGCTGGTCCCTTCTAGGACAGCTACCTAATGAATTAACAAAATATATTTCGCAAGAGAGGAGCACGAGCCTGGGGAATTCTGGAGCAAAAAATTTGGAACTTCAAGGAGCCATTCATCCCCAGCACAGTTTTTCTAATGAGGGATGCTGGGGTTTGGACATCTTGGCTGCAAGACTGTAGTCATTTCCAGATGAGCAGCCGGGGGCCAGGCAAGAAAAACAGCGAAATTAATGAACAGTTTTTTGAATACTTACTTTGTTGCAGGACTATTCTAAGTGCTTTCTGTGTATTAACTTCTTGCATCCTCATATCGGTTGCCTCACGTTGATGGGAAAACTAAGGGAGGTGAAGTAACCTACCTACGTTCTCGCAGCTGGTAATGACAGCTGTGAACCTCAGATTTGAACTTTGCAGACAAGACCTTAACCACTGCGCCATGCTGCCTCAGCTTCATGGCATCTGCTGTTGAGTGCATCTTCCAATGGGAGTGTTGCAAAGGGCGGTTTGAGGACCTCTGCTAAGCAATAGTAGCCTGGTTTTTTTAGATCATGCCCTGACTCCCCTATTATACCCCTGTCTGAAGCCCAGCAGGTGGGTTGCAGCCTGGACAGAGCTGCCAACTCTTCTGATGCTTGGGGTTCTAGGCAGGCGGGCTGGTCTCTGCCCCACATCCTCCCCTTTTGGGCTTTTCCTCACCCAAGGTTTTGTAGGGTGAGGGCCAGAGACAAGGAGGGATGTGGGACCAGAGGAGAATGGAGAGAGAGACACAAGGAAGAGAGAGGACAGGGAAATGAGACCACAGCAACAAACAACTACAGACTCCCGTGACCTCCTTATCTGCAACTGTGCAGGCTGCAGGCCTTGAGAGAAGGGGGCAAATACACGTCCCTGATAGTAAAATTCAGGGAAGCCCTTGGTCAGGAACATTCCTCTTACCAAGTGTCCTGAGATGGTGATGGAAATGGAGACATGAACTCTGTTATAGGGGTGATGCTTGCATCCTGAAGATGCACTGGATGGACTCAGGCGACCTGGTTCTAGACCCAGCTTGGCCTTTAACAATCCCCCATGTCTCAGCCCCTCCCCAGTCACCCCTCTGCCACAGTCTTCAGTGGCCTGCATTCCCCAGCTTCCATGCTCATCTAAATGCTCATTTATGTTTCTGGGTGAATAATCTCTGAAAGCAACTAGATTAGACGAGTCCTTTATCCTGACTCACAGCACTTGCGCTCTAAGGAGCACTAGTAATTAAAAAACATTATCTTGTTCATCCCATAAAACCCAGGAAAGGAAGGCAGGTGGCAAGGATCACCCCTGCCCCTTTGAAGTGGAGGAACTAAAGGCCTGGGTGGGGAATGAGGCAGCCAATGTCACAGACAAAAGCAAGGGGCAGAGCAGACAGAACCCACAGTGCTGGTCACTGGAGGCAGCTTTTCAAGGCTGGGCAGTTAACTAAGCTGAATTGGCCTGGGAGCTTGACAAAGTCATGGAGACTTTTCTTCTCTCCTTGATGGGTGGATTAACACTCTTACCCCATCCTAAATAAGAGGTAAACTGAGACTCCAGTACCACAGGGGTCAGACAAACCCAGAACCTTGTAAGAGTTAGAAGGGGCTTGGAAATTGGTCACATGGCTGCTTCATTTAAAATAAAGCCCAGGGAGATTATGATTTATCCAAGGTTACAGGGGTTGTAGGATATAGACCAACTTTTCCTTCCTACTCCACTCTCCCAACACCCTCTCCATTATTAAAAGTAGTGCCCAGACAAGGATCTGATTCTCCTTATTTGCCCCATGGTGGACGCCAGTGCAGTCAAGTGTGTTTTTCTCCTAAATCTTTTCATTTCTACAAGGTCACAGGGGGGCAAAAAACACTGCTGAAGATGCCCCAGCCTTAACAAAGGGGAATAGTTCATGGAGAGGCAGGCCCTGCACGGTGGGTGAGGTCCTTTCCAGGACCACCATGCCGAGTAACACATTTCTGCCCAAAAAGGGAGATTTGGGCTTGGGCTTTTTCTAGAGCTTTATCACTCACATCCTCACCTACAATTTTGGACTAAATTGTGTCACCTCCAAATTCATAGGTTGAAACCCCAGCCCCCAATGTGACTGTATTTGGAGACTGGACCTTTATGGAATTAATTAGGGTTAAATGAAGTTATAAGGGTGGGGCCTGATCCACAAGATTAGTGTCCTTATAAGAGGAAGAGAGACCAGAGCTGTCTCTCTCTCTCCTTACCACGTGAGGACACAGCAAGAAGACAACCATCAATAAACCAGGAAGAGTCTTTGCCAGGAATTGAATCAGCCAGCACCTTGATCTTGAACATGCAGCCTCCAAAACTGTGATGTAAATTCCTGTTGGTTAGGCCATCCAGTCTGTGGCATTTTGTTACTGCAGCCTGGGCGAACTAATCCACCTCTCATCCACAAGTCATTGTCTTTCAGCCTCCACGGGATACCTGCCCAAGCCAGACACTGTGCTTGGGCTCAGACGTTAACAAGGCATTTACAAACAAATAGAGGAAGTAGATGTATAAATAGACTGGTAGCTCTGTTAACTATTTCAGAAGGCATAAGGAGATAAGTGGCCAAACAGAGGTATTTTGCAATGGAAGCAAGAAGTGGTAGATTTTAGTTTCAATAAAGCTTCCAGAGGCAGTGGACTTTGAGCATGGCCTGGAGGAGGGAGGACCATGTGTCAATCAGAGGGAAAGCAGATATTCCTGTCTGCTCTCATTAAAGGTTTTAGAAAACTATAGACCCTTGGGACTGGTTTAAATGACCTCCACTAGCGCTTTGAGACTCTTTCTTCAAGATCCAGGTCAAGTTCCACCTTTCCATAAAGACTTCCTGAGACCCTGTGCCACACTAGCAGTCAGCCAGTCCAACCCTCTCATTTTACAGATTGAGGAAACTGAGGCTCAGGGAGGCACGTGGGCTGGATTTTGAGTTGTCTTCTTGGTTGCATGTGTCTTCCTTGCTTGGCTACCTTCTGAACTCCTTGCTTTGTGCTCCTCACGGACATGCACACACCTGACCCCTGCTCATCCTTCATGGCTCAACTCAAATGTCACCTTGTGGGGGCAGTCGCCCCCCTCTGCCTCCCCACAGGCCCAGCTGTCTCTAACACACTACCTTATTTCGTTGTTTTCAGAGATAGCACTTTTCAGTATCTAGAATAATCTTATTTGATTATTTGTTTACATGTTTATTTTCTGTCTCCTTGAGTGAGAACGTAAGCTCCTTGAGAGCAGACCTATTTCTGTGCACTCAGCCTGACAAAGAGTAAGTGCTCAATAAATACTTGAGACACACCGAGTTGTGCTTAGTGGACAACCAAGCATGCACTGGCTGTGTTCGCCCACCCAGGTCTTTAAACCAGATGGGTCTGCCCACACGCCACCTGGCTGCCTCTCGGTTGACTCTCCCTTGAAGCAACTTAGCCGTAGTCCTTATTCCTGAATGAAGATCATTTGGCTTCTTGCTCATTCCACTCCTGCATTTACTGGGCTCCAGACGCTCAGCTTTACCTTCCCCTCCAGGTCTCTTACTCACGGTGGACTCTGTCCCAATTCAGCACAGCCCTAAATCTACCTTTATGTTGGGGAACAAGCCTCATTTTTCTCCCCAGCCCTCCACCCTCCTCACACACAACTGAAGGGTAAAGCAGTGCTTCCCTGAGGTGACGCCCCCCTCTCCCACCCTTACCCCTCTCGAACCCCACTCTCACTCCCCAACCCCCAGCTCCCCCACCCCCAACTCCCCTGCTCTGCCTACCGGGTTTTCCCTTCCTTTGTAATCACAGGACCGCAGTGGACCTGGCACCAGGATTTAGTTTTCAACTCAATCATGAGTGCCAGGCTGCTGCTCCCTGGCTTTCGTAGATAGGGGACACCACTTCAGTTCACCCACCCCAGGACTGTAAAGCCACCTTCACTCCCGCCCTGTGTTCTTAGCTCACCTGTCTGAGGGATAAGTTTATTTTCCTCCTTCTGTCACTCCTGGTTCAGCCCTCGTGTTAGGCTGCTCCCACTGCCGCCCTCCTGGCCTCTCCCCAGTCATGGAGAGCTTCATTTTCTTGATGTGTGTTTCCTGGTCATTCCCTCCTCCTCTTTCCCCTTACCTGGTTTAAATTGTGAATAATTCCTGTGTTTCCACGATCCTGCCACGGTTTTTCTCCCTCATGAATCAAATCCCTGAGACACAGTTTATTTTCTCACCATCTTCTGGTCTAAGTTGCTGACAGGGACAGGTTTATTCCTGTAGGTCACGAATGGAGGCTAATATTTATGCCGCTTATGAGACAGTTATCATTTTTTCCCACCGTGTTCTTCTACGTTGTCCTATATTTCTAGTATGTTTTAATGGGTGTGTATTTGTATAATATTACATGCTGGGATAGATAGATTAATAAATGGATAGTTAGATAAACAAACAGATGCACAAATAGACAAACCGACATAATTCCTTCCCCAGATAGCTTACTCAGTCACCTTTCTTATTTATTTAAAGCTTCTGCTAGGAGAGTGGCAGCTGCTCTTGCACATGGCCCTCATATGCAGTGGATACCCTAACCCCCAGTTTGTAGCCCCCTTCTGAAAAGCAGTCCTCATCAGGACCCTCATAATAACTCAGCCCTTATCCCGAGTTCACCTGGGGGTCATCTCCATTCACTCAGTCTCCAAATATCTATTGAGGACTTCCCGGAACTGGGCAAGACTCTGGGAATACAACGTGAACAAAATAGACACTATCCCTGATCTTTGGGAGCCTACCAAATACCGGGAAACTGGATATTAATTAAATAATCCTACGTATATGTTATCAGTACATACACATGTATATATTTCTAAACTGATAGATTTGATGTGTTCATATGAAACTTGATATTTTGATCAAATTTGATAAAATTGATATATATATATAAACTATAAAAATAGATTTCTAAGCTGATAAATTCTTTCCTTGAATTTTTTAAAAATTTCATCTGAGTATAGTTGATTTACAATGTTGTGTTAGTTTCAGGTGTACTAAGCTGACAAATTTTAAACCTGCTAAAAGTAAGTAAATTATGACCATGAAGTCAGGAAAACAGTGAAAGCAGTTACCTCTGGAGGAGGAAAGAGTGTGTGTTCAGGAAGAGACATAGAGGGGTGTCCTTGAAGTTCTAGGATAGTGATTTTCTATTACTTGACCTGGAAGGTGATTACAGGAAATTTGAATAATTATTATTGATTAAATGTTATGTTTGGGTTTTATGTACACCTCTGTGTATATGTTACATTTTACAACTTAACAATTTTAAATGATAAAGAGAAATTTATAATTTTCCACTACAGCATGTAACAAGGGCATCTGGCCTGGTCTGGGGATCCAGGGATGGCTCCCCGGAGGAAGGGACATCTGAGATGAGACTTGCAGATGAAGATGAATTAGGCAGAGGAAGGAAAGTGTAGAGAGATACGATGGAGGGAAAGGGAGGGAGGCAAAGAGGGAAGAGCATAGCACAGAACAAAGCCTAGGGAGCCTGGGGGACTCTGAAAGCAATCTAGTGTGGCTGGAGCCCAGAGAGGTAGGAGGAGCAAAGCTAGAGAGAGAGGCATCAAGGGGGACCATGCAGAGCCTTGTTAAGGATTTTTGTTTATGTCCTAAGATCAGTGGAAAGTGCTTGAAGGTGTTAAGTGGGGGAGTGACATGATCAGATATACATATTGATGAGATGTCTAAAGTGTAGGGATTAGATTAGAAGAAGGCAAGAGACGAGGAGGGAAGGATAGTGAGGGGCTTATTTTAACCGTAGAAGAGAAAGATGATGTTAATTTGAATAAACTATTAACAGGTTAGAGATGGAGAGAAATGGACAGATGTAAGAGAGATTGAGGAAGTAAAGTCAACAGAACTTGGCAATGGATTTGTTGCATGTACCCCCTAGAATGCATGCTTCATGAGCTCAGAGGCCGCCATCACTGGTGGATGTTCAGAACCTAGGACAGTTCCTGGAACTGTTGGGGGTCTCCTACCTGAGGACTCTTCATTGTGATTGTTTCGGTGTCCAGCATATGTCATAGAAATTGAACTGGAGTGATGGGAGAAAGCTTCTGAGGTGCCAAGTACATAAGAAATGCAATGAAGACCAACAGCATAGAGCATTTAGGAGCCACCCTGGGGATTCCAGCACTTCTTTCTCAGAATGGGCAAGTAAATGAAGCAGAAAATGCACTACTTCTGTGATAGTAAATATGATGAAAGAAGAACATATAAAGTTACCAGTGCTATTGGGTGTGCTAACACACCAATCTTCACAAACATCTCAGAGAATACCCAGATAAGGAATAAATGACCGAACCAATGCCAGCCAGGTAATCTTCACTCAACTGATGATGTGGTCATCCACTCCATGTTATATCCTGCAGGACTGAAGAAGGCCAAGAAATAGAGAGTAGTAATGTAACTGGTGGAATCTTTAGAGTTGTAGAATGAAGTTCAGGTTGTTGCTATTTAATATTTTTTAAGTTTAAAAATTTTAGTGGAGAGGTTCTCTGCAGTTTGGGCCTGAACCTCAATCTGAAAGTAAAATGACACCCAAGATACCCCCACCTCCGCCCATCTCCTAAAGTACATGTAGTCAACAACGAGTTAGAGGGTGTTGTTCAGACAGTTTGCGCAAGGAAGGACATTTCTCCTTGCTGTCTGTGGTCAGAGAAAGTACATATACAGCACTGTTTATGTTCTGGGACTAAGCAAACACCCTTTCTGTTGATAGTAGGTCAGCAAATGCCTAAGCAAGATCTGCATTTGAGGTGTAGACTTTAAAAGCCCAAAGTAAGGCCAATGATACAATATAAAAGAAAAAGCAGAAAAATGTGATCGCAAATTGTAACAAAGCCTGGGTATTATTTTTTAATTAATTTTTATTGGAGTATAGTTGCTTTACAATGTTGTGTTAGTTTCTACTGTACAGCAAAGTGAATCAGCTATACGTATACATATATCCCCTCTTTTATTGGATTTCCTTCCCATTTAGGTCACCACAGAGCACTGAGTAGAGTTCCCTGAGCTATACATAAGTTCTCATTAGTTATCTATTTTATACATAGTATCAATAATGTATACATGTCAATCCCAATATCCCAATTCATCCCGCCCCTTTCCTCCTTGGTGTCCATACGTTTGTTCTCTACGTCTGTGTCTCTATTTCTGCTTTTCAAATAAGATCATCTATACCATTTTCCTAGATTCCACATATATGCGTTAATATACGATATTTGTTTTTCTCTTTCTGACTTACTTCACTCTGTATGACAGACTCTGGATGCATCCACTCCTCAGTTTCATTCCTTTTTATGGCTGAGTAATATTCCATTGTATATATGTACCACATCTTCTTTATCCATTCCTATGTTGATGGACGTTTAGGTTGCTTTCATGTCCTGGCTATTGTAAATAGTGCTGCAAAGAACATTGGGGTGCATGTGTCTTTTTGAATTATGGTTTTCTCTGGGTATATGCCCAGTAGTGCAATTGCTGGGTCATATGGTAGTTGTACTTTTAGTTTTTTAAGGATCCTCCATACTTTTCTCCACAGTGGCTGTATCAATTTACATTCCCACCAACAGCGCAAGAGGGTACCCTTTTCTCTACACCCGCTCCAACATTTATTGTTTGTAGATTTTTTAATGATGGCCATTCTGACTGGTGTGAGGTGATACCTCATTGTCATTTTGATTTGCATTTCTCTAACAATTAGTGATGTTGCATTTCTATTCACTATTCTCCCTATTAAAGGAGACAATAATAGTGATTTGCATTTCTCTAACAACTAGTGATGCTGTTTAATCTTTTCATGTGTTTGTTGGCTATCTGTATGTCTTCTTTGGAGAAATGTCTGTTTAGGTCTTCTGCCCATTTTTTTTTTCTTCTGCCCATTTTTTGTGTGTATGAGGTTTTTTTTTTAACATCTTTATTGGAGTATAATTGCTTTACAATGGTGTGTTCATTTCTGCTTTATAACAAAGTGAATCAGCTATACATATACATATATCCCCATATCTCCTCCCTCTTTCATCCCGTCTCACCTTCCCTAACCCCCTCCCCAAACCTCAAGTGGTCACAAAGCACCAAGCTGATCTCCCTGTGCTACGCAGCTGCTTCCCACTAGCTATCTATTTTACATTTGGTAGTATATATAAGTCCATGCCACACTCTCACAAGCCTGGGTATTTTTAAAATATTCTTAGTTTTTTCAAAATAATTTATATGATTACATGATATGAAATTCTTCAAAGCAATGGCTGTTTTTCAGTGAAGGAAATCTGATACACAAATAACCTTTGATTATAGGCAAATCAACAGAGAGGTGGAAGAGGGCAGGACTGGGGAAATCAGCTTGAATAAGCCCCAATGTGGCATGTAAGGAGTGACAGCCAAGTGAAAACAAGGGCATGAAGAGGCCACAGATCTATGCTAGGCTGAAATGAAGATCCTCTCTACCAAAATACTTGTGGTTGACTGCAGAGAAAGGAACCAGGCTGTAATAAGGGACCTTCTTAAGGAATGACAAGGGAATTCTAATAATAGCTTGACCTTGTTGTCTATTAAACAGTCCATTTGGGATCAAAAAATGGTGACTCTTTTCCCAAGGAGTCATAAATTGGATTTATGAGACCTTTGTTAAAAAATCCCAAATCTCTCCATAGTAACTTTCAAGGACTATAATTCCCACAATAGTGCTTAGGGTCAACCTGCTTAAAATCACAACCAAGACTGAAACGAATCCAAGATCCATGTTTCTACCAAGGTGAAGATTTCTGCAACTCACAAGATGAGACACTGATGAAGTATTCAGAGGGTAGCAATCACCCAGCATGCTCTAGTGGAAAGAGCATCATACTGGCTATCAAGACAACTGGTCCTGGCTTTACCACTGATTTTCTATGAGATTTCCTTTCTCTGTGTTTGGTCTCCTTGTCTATAAAACAAGAGAGTTGAATTAGATGCTTCCTAAGATTTCTCTAAATTCTAGGGAACAGGTATGACAAAAGTCCTGAGGGGCTGAGGTCGACCTTTTTGACAAACCAATAAGAGTGTAACAGAGTGAGTAGTAGAGAGAGCTATGAAATGGAGGTCCAAAATAGATGGAAGATTTTGTTGATCATGTAAGATATTTGAGTTTTATTTTAAGTGTAAGGAAAATCATTGGAGGATTTTAAGAAAGGAAGGAATATTATTTTATTTAAATTTCCAGTAGATCACTTTAGTTTGGGGTATAGATTGGCTCCAGGGGAAGAGTGGAATCAGAAATAATAGTTGAGGGCTTCTGCAGTGGTCCAAGGGAGAGCTGCGGGCATTCATAGTAGAGGAAGGATTTGAAAAGTGCTTAGAGGTAGAGTCGACTGATCTTGCTGTTGGATTGATGTGGAGTGGCGTGTGAGGAAAAAGAGGAAGTTAATGATGACTTCTAGGCTCTTTTACTTGAGCAACTAGGTAGATATAGCACCTTCTACCAAGAAACGAAAGACTAAAAGAGGAACAAGTTTAGGACATCAATGAATCAAGAATTCTCTTCAGACACATTAAGTTGGAGGACTTTATTAGATATCTACCAGGTAGGCTGTTGGCTTCTCTAAGCTGGGTTCCAGAAAGATGTTAGAGTTAGAGGCATGGATTTGGTAGCCATTGGTGTGCAAGTGGTATGTGGTCCCTAGGTGAAAGTTAGACTCTTCTCTAGGCTCATGACTGAATTCTAGAGTCTTCCAAATTTTAAAGGTTGAATGTAGAAAGAGAAACCAGCAAAGTAGTGGCCCCTGAGACAGAAGGAAAACCTAAGAAGTGCATATCAACAAAGCCAAGGGAAGACAGTAGTTTAAGGAAAGAGATGACTGTCCAGTGATGCTGAGAGGTCAACTACGAAAGCAGCAAAGAAATGACCATGAGATCTGGCAACATGAGACCACTGGTGCCCTTGAGCATAATCTGTGGAGTGGTCAGGATAGAAGCCTGATTGGGTGAAGAGAGAATAGAAGTGAGAATCGGTAACAGTGACACATTCAGTGAGTTTTGCTATAGATGAGAGCTGAGAAATAGCGTGGAAACTGGAAGGAGAGTAGAATCAGGAGAGGCTTCCATGTATTTTAAGGTAGGGAATATCAGAGAACATTTGTATACTTATAGGAAAATGAAGTAGTGAGGGAGAAATTGAAGATTCAAGAGAGGAGTGGTGATAATTGCTGAAATGAAGCCCTTAGGAAGCGTGAGGGGCTGAGGTCACAACACAAGAGGGGGTTTGGCCTTTGCAAGGAGCAGGGGCCCAGCACCCATGAATAAGGAGGGAAGACAGAGAGGACAGGCACTATGACAGGGAGAGGTGTGGTGTCAGTGGCAGGAAGATGAAGGAGCACCTGTCTGTAAAAATACCAAGTAAGGTCATCAGCTGGAAGAAATTTAAAAGGGAGGGTAGGCAGTCTTTGGAGAAAGGAGATGTAAAATTGAGATTTTGGAGAGTGGAAAATAAATGTGCTAAAGAAGTGTCGTGGAATTGCCAGGCTGTTTCCAGTATCCACTTGAGATTTGTGGTCATAATTGTAAAGCAACAACAGTCCACACAGCTATCTATTTTTCTCTAGTAATGTGTACTTGTTCAGAGGTAAGCATGGCCTGGAGTTTAACCAGGTAGGGTTCTGCCAGGTGAGTACAGGACAAGAAGTCCACAAAGGCTTTGCAAGGGATTAATGCTAAAGATAGAGGCTAGAATCTCAGCCTGGTAAAGCCAAACAACGGATAGTGAAAAAAGAGGCCGGGTCAGGGGCTTGGGGACATAAATGCAGTGGTGTAACTGGTGGAGTTGAAGCACGAGGGCAGAAGAAAAAGAAGAGCGGCCAGATTTGGGAAGCTTGACATCAGGACTTTGAAGAAGGTGCAGTTAATGGCACTGTCGAGGGCAAGGATATGGTCCTGGGAGTAGGTGAGCCCTCTGGTGCTGTCATAAAAGTTTGAAAGACCCACTCCCTGCTTTCCTGGTCTATGTATCACCTGTCCTTACAGTTGACCAGAGAGGTAGTTTCCTAATAGGCATGATATAAGGGATGCTGCAGAAACCCTATCCCCAAAAATACGCCTACAGAGGCTTATAACTGCTTTCTGACATTCTGCCATTAAAGTGTCCTTCATTTCTTTCCTTCTGTTTTTCATTAGTACCACCGCCTAACCTATTAATTCATTATCAGTCATTTATACACAGGTGTGATTTAGTGGCTCAGAGCCTTTCAAGTAAGACAGCAGTGGCTGCAGTCAGATTTTAATAGGCTATAGGGCATGGCTTTTAAGGAAGAATCTGAATAGGGGATCTGCAAAGGGGAAAGGGGGTTAAGATATAAACATTTTTTGAGCACCTACTATGTGCTAGTTTCTGCTCCAAGAGCTCCGCTTATGTGTTGTCATTTGAGACACCATTATTTCTTCCCATGTATGCAACAGGAGGGCTCAGAGAGAAACATCTGTCCTTTGCCCAAGCCCAACACGAGTGAGTGATGAAGCCAGGGTCTGAAGTGAGAGCCACAGAGCCTAGGAAAGGTGTTCAGATGGGAGGAACAGGCATTTCAAAGGAAAAATAAAACAGCCTGCGGCACATCTTGGCAAACCTCACAATCCTAGTCTCCAGCTCCTTTCCTGAGGACCTCGGATTGTGTGTGTGGCTATTTTTTTTACTTTTTTTACGAGGTTATTCCTTGATGAGCTTTTTCCTCCTTTCCGGCTTTTTTTTAAACGATAATTTAAATTTTTATTAGGTGCTCAGCCACAGTATAAATACCCCCATTTGAATTGCTGACACACACATCAATAGGAAAGCAGTTTCCCGGACCAGAGCCTTGGCATGGGAGCCTCCCAGACGCATCCTCTTCCCAGAAGAGAAGGAGTTGAAGAAACAGAACAAGGCATTTTCTTAAACAAGCCACAGTTAAAGGAAACAGAATGAGCATTCAAGGTTTCTGGTCTCAGGGCTTTTCTTTCTTTCGTTCTCTATCCCTCATTCGCACTAAACAGTCTCGCCTTTAACCTCTGAATCACCAATCAGAGTGGTGTCATTTTTACAGGAAGAAGTAGAGAAAGCAGCGCGGGTGGCTGAGAACTGGCCTTGTGTTTTTCAAATGAGAGCAGCACAGTGTCCCCCAATGTTCTGTCAGAGAGGAGAGATCTGGAGGTTCTGCAGGTCTTGCCCACCCACCTACAAGTCCCCACCCTCACTCTCTGGCTTGGAGATCTTGCAGTAGAAGATATGGTTATTATAAAAGAATATCTCAATAGCAAATAAAATTCAGTTAGGTTGTGCCTTTAATTCTCTGATGAAAAAGGCAACGAGCTTGCATCCGACAGCATAGCTTAGGGTTCCACACCTAAAGCACCCAAGCAGTTGATAATTCTCCCCATGGGTATCCTGAGAGGAAGGCCCAAATTCTAATCTCCTTCTTCAGTATCATCTCCCACCATCCTTACCACCCCACCACCATGACTCAATGATTCTGTGCTCCAGCTACCTCACGTTTCTCAGCTACATCCTGACATACCCTTTCTATGATTCTGAGCCTTGCATATTCTGCTCCCTCTCTGATTAATGGGGCGAACAAGCATTGTAAGTCACCTCACCCCCTCCCACCACCTCTGCACAGTTGGTTCCTAGACATTAACACTTCCTTTTGCTGTGAGGTGGTGACTTACCTTTGAAGACACACAGGTGGTCAACAGGTACATGAAGAGATGCTCAACATCGCTAATCATCAGGGAAAAGCAAACCAAAACCACAAGGAGATATCACCTCACACCTGTCAGAATGACTATTATCAAAAAGACAAGATAACAAGTGTTAGAGAGGATGTGGAGAAAAGGGAAACCTTGTGCACTGTTGGTGGGAATGCAAAAACTGGTGCAGCCACTATGGTGGCTTTGTGTCTTCTCCTCTACCCCAACCAGATTGGGAGATCCTCAGAGACGGGGAGCCATGTCTCATTCAATCCCATATCCAGCCATTAACAGAAACCCTCAAAGTAGGTCTTTAGTAACAACTTGTTGAAATAGAGGATACTGGATGGAGATCCATTCATTCATTCACTCAGCCAGTATTTACTAAACACACTGTTCCAGGCTAGGAAGCCATCTATGAATAAGACAAAGTCCTTACTCTCAGAGAGCTTATATTCTATTGGGAGAAGACAGACCATAAGGAAGAAATCAAATAAATATATATTATGTTGGCTGGTGATAAGTGATATAAATAAAAATAAAATAGGAGAGTGACAAGGAAAGCTATTTTACTTACTTTTTAACCTCTCTCGATTTCCCCTACCCCCAGCCCCTGGCAACCACTCTCTACTCTGTTCCTATGAGTTCAGCTTGATACTGTGCAGTAATTATCTTTCTCTGTCTGGCTTATTTCACTTAGGATAATGCCCTCCATGTTTCATGCTGTCACAAATGACAGGATTTCCTTTTATACAGCTGAATAATATTCCATTGTGTATACATGTGTGCTACATCCTTTTTATCCTTTCATCCACTGATGGACACTTAGATTGTCTCCATACCTTGGTTATTGTAGATAATGCTGCTACGAACATGAGAATGCAGCTATCTCTTCGAGACAGCTTTCATTTCCTTTGGATATGTACCCAGAAGTGGAATTGCTGGATCGTACGGTAGTTCTATTTTTAATTTTTAGAGGAACCACAGTGGCTGCACCAGTTTTTGCATTCCCACTAACAGTGCACAGGGGGTCCCTTTTCTCCACATGCTTCCCAACACTTGTAGTCTTTTTGATAATAGCCATTCCGACATGTGTGAGGTGCTATCTCCCTGTGGTTTGGATTTGCATTCCCTGATTACTGGTGATGTTGAACATCTTTTCATGTGCCTGTTGACCATTTGTATGTCTTCTTTGGAGAAATGTCTATTCAGGTCTTTTGCCCACTTTTTTTTTTTTTTTTTTTTTTTTTGCGTTACGCGAGCCTCTCACTGTTGTGGCCTCTCCCGTTGCGGAGCACAGGCTCCGGACACGCAGGCTCAGCGGCCGTGGCTCACGGGCCCAGCCGCTCCGCGGCATGTGGGATCTTCCCGGACCGGGGCACGAACCCGAGTCCCTTGCATCAGCAGGCGGACTCTCAACCACTGCACCACCAGGGAAGCCCCCCCTTTGCCCATTTTTAATTGGATTATCTGGGTTGTAGTGGGTGTTTTTGTTTTGTTTTGTTGCTATTGAGTTGTATGAGTTCCTTGTATATTTTGCATATTAACCCCTTACCATATATGTGGTTTGCAAATATTTTCTCCCATTCCATAGATTGCTGTTTCATTTTTCTGATGGTTTCCTTTCCTGTGCAAAAGCTTTTTAGTTGGTTTTAGTCCCACTTGTTTATTTTTGCTTTTGTTGCCTTTGCTTTTGATGTAAAGGAGAGCTATTTCAGATAAGATGAATAGGGTAGGCTCCTCTGTGGAGTCTACATTTGAGGGTACTGGCCTGCTGGACACAAGCTCTGTGTTCTTTTGCTACTGGTGGGATGAGGTGGGAGCTGATCCCTGTGTAGTGGCTGTGATGAGTGACTCAGGTTCCCAAGACAGCTGGCTAAGGGGGAGGTAGGAAAGCCAAGACTATCTGGCCATAGGAAACTTGGCTGCTGTAGCATTCAGCGCTAATCTACTGAGGGAGCTATTTTGGAACACACTGTAGAAATGAAAGAGCTTGCGAGCCTTGTGCCAGAGGCTCTAAAGAAAACCCCGAGCCCTGCCCAGCCCCCCAGATAGGCTACAGAGGCCTCAGGAGCTGATTCTGTCTTCTGGGCATCTAGGCAGAAGGTATTCTTAACCCTTGTGATTTCAACTACCGGCCCAATCCCAGCACAACATAAAGGGCTGTAAAATGATGAAGCCCCAAACTGCAAGAGCTGTGATCTCCATTCTGTCACTTGCTACCTGTGCTCTCTTGGACAAGCCACTGAAACTCTACAGTAATTCCACCATCTGTAAAATGGGAGTAATTAATGAGTCATTTTGCGTACCTTCACACATAGTTTGGGGGATCAAATGTGATATATGTAATAGACTATGAACATTATGAAGCACGACAAAAATGCAAAAAATTATTATTGCTAATAATCAGGGAATCAACATTCATTGAATACCTGTGAAGTGCCAGAAGCCCCATAGACGTTACCTTATTCAATTTTCACAAACTTTTAAAGAGCTATCATCCTCTTCATCTTAGAGTTGAGGAAACAGGGGCTCAGAGAGGATAAGTGGGCTCATCGAGGGGGTAGAGCTAGGCAGAGCCAGGATCAAAGCTCAAGTCCACAGTCTTCAGAACTGACGCTATTTCTCCCTAACTCTGTGTCTTCCTGTCTGTGGGTGGTTGGCCCAAGCTTGGGATGGATTCTCAGCCCTGAATAACCTCACTCAGAACTTTCCCCAAGTTGCCCCTCTCAGCCCCAGTGCAACTAGCCTCTAACCAAGCGTGCATTGGGGTGCCCAGGCCTCCTGGTCTCCAGTGCTTTTATTCTGGGATGAACCTTCCTTTTGGCTCGGTGAGTTGCTGCATCGGGAACATTGGGGGTTGGCTCTAAAGCACTGCACAGCCCCCCTGCTCCTTTGCCTGATATACTGCCACTATCTCCATCTCTGGCCACACAGCAGGATAGGCATAGGCTACAGTGAGTTGCCCTTTGCTCCCTCCCAGCCAACACTACCTGCCTCCCCTGCAATCTTCTGGCGGTCCTGGCTGCCACTGATGTTCAATTTATGTCCTCACAGCTGAACAAGAAACCTCCACAGGAAGAAATTGAGCTTTACTGCGTCTGCCTGCCATACTCCTCCCAGCTGGACCGATCATTTGAGAATCCATTACAGGAATTTTATTTTGCACGGTGGCAGATCTGAGTTAAAAGAAGTGAGAGAGTGGCATGGACATATATACACTATCAAACGTAAAATAGATAGCTAGTGGGAAGCAGCTGCATGGCAAAGGGAGATCAGCTCGGTGTTTGTGTCCACCTAGAAGGGTGGGATAGGATGGGTGGGAGGGAGACGCAAGAGGGAGGAGAAATGGGGATAAATGTATAGCTGATTCACTTTGTTATAAAGCAGAAACTGACACACCATTGTAAAGCAATTATACTCCAATAAGGATGTGAAAAAGAAAAAAAAGAAGTGGCCCACAAGTGAATGGGTAGTTACACCCGTGGCCCCGATAATCCCCAAGGTGGATAAACCACAAAGTGAATGAGGCTTTTGTGGGTAGATGAGAATTGACACCACTTTGTGAGATTGGATGAAGGAAAATCCATTTAAGAAAACTCACTTGCTTAGAGCTGGATTCTTTTCTCATCCTGAAAGTGTTAGATGAGGCTTTGTTAAAAAAAACAGGACTCCCCAAAGGAGGGAGCGTGGAAGAAGTGACAGCACTGAGCCCTCGAGAGAAATAGTGACTGATCTGACCTTATTTTTAAACCAACATTTGTGATTCAAACGAAGCTTGTGAGAACTACGATTCTCCAGGTTTTGTATCTCTCTCTGGCCAGCGGGAACCTAGGTAGTTTCTGAGTGATGCTCAGGACAACATGGTAATTAAGTACACAGAGCTCCTGGGTACAAATCCTGGCTCTACCATTTATTACGTGTCTTCTGGCAAATTAAGCAATCTCTCTGTGCCTTAATTTTTCCATCTGTAAAATGGGGACAATAATAGTACCTCCCTCAAAAGGTGGTTGTATAGATTTAGTAAGTTTCTACGTGTACTTAGATCATTGCCTGGCAATCATGTTTATCATGTAGGTGTTAGCGATTATTATGGCACTAAAAATAGACATGGAGCTATTTTGGATCCAGTTGGTGACTTAAGAACCCAGCACAGCCTAATGTCCTGGTAGACGATCTTGGGTAACCACTCCCCTCGGTTCCTCCCTGGTCACTGGCAGGGCTTGGTCAGGCCAGTTACTGAGCCTAACTCCAGGGGGAGACACAAAACTTCAAAAATGAAAAAGCTATTTTCCCTTTCTAGCAGCATTTTGCCATTGGCAAATCATCCCCTTACCAACATTTGACCTTAAGAACTTAGAAGGAAAAGGGCAAAACATTTCAGGGAACAGGAGCTGGGTCTCCTCCCAGGTTTCACACCACAGCAGAGTAGGGGGATGTCAGGTAGGATCCTCTGGCCAGTCTGTCACATGCGGTCGCCGAGGCCCCCAGGACCCTGTCTGGAAAGCATGGAAGCAATGGAAAGCTGTGTGCGCAGACAGAGAGCTGTGTACTGGTCCTTGTTTCCTCTACTCCGGCCACAGAGAAGAGGTGCCGCAGGGCTGGAAGGGGACCTCTGTGGGGCTGGAAGGAGGACACTGTCAGGGAAGCCACCACTGGCCCTCTCTGGTTGTTATTCCCTTTCCCTCCCCATCTCCAAGGATGGTTGCCTGAGCTTTCACTCTTACTAAATTAAGCTGATAAAATACAAATGAAAAAAGGGGCAGGGGTAGGGAGGAGGGTAAGGCACTCTCTTCCTCTGCATTTTAATAACGCCTATACTGTGCCTCAGACCATTTTTAATAAGAGATTGACAGATAGTGGTTGCCTCCCCACCCCCACCCATTACATATCAGGATCCAGATCAACAGAACCCTTTCCTCTCCTCTGGAATATTCCACTTGCCCCCTCCTGGATGGAGGATGGACAGAGGATGCCACGCCCTTGACATGGTTTGCTGACCTCTTGAGTGTCAGGTCTGGGAGGGCATCCCTAGTTACCCAAAGACATATTCCCCAGGGACCTGTGCCCCAGGTGGGCAGCACTGAGCTCTTGATCTTTCCAGGGAGCCAGTTATGGGGATACAAACAGGCCCACAACAAGGGCAATCCCA
Source organism: Phocoena sinus (assembly GCF_008692025.1). Classification (NCBI taxonomy): domain Eukaryota; kingdom Metazoa; phylum Chordata; class Mammalia; order Artiodactyla; family Phocoenidae; genus Phocoena; species Phocoena sinus. The sequence continues at coordinate 132,109,841 of NC_045763.1, forward strand.
GGGGGATAGGGCTATCAGTCAACCTTCCCTTGAGTAGCTGCCCCAGGTGCTCTAGCCCAGAGGTCTTTGCAGGACTGAGGAGAACTGGTGGCAAGATTAAAAGAAGGCAGGGTTCGAGTCCCCTGCCTGTCTCTGGAACGTACTTGCTCCTGCAGCCAGTTTCAGGCCACATGAAGTCTCCCCCACCCCATGGGGGGAATATATGTCAAAGTATCCATGTGGCTCTAACCTCCACCCTCAGAATGCACCCCTTCCACCATAAACATTCCCATCAAGAGAGAACTCCACTGACTGAAGACCCTCTATGTGCTACCGGCTGTTTTGAGACTTCACACAGAAAATGACATCTCATTTAACCCACACAGCAATTCTGAGATGTAGGAACTATTCACCTCCTTTCATGGGTAAGGAAACTGAGGTTCAGAGAAGTCAAGTGACTTCCCCAAGACCACACAGCCAGTAAGTGGCAGAGCCAGGGTTCAAACCCTGGTTGGCCAAGGTTTCACCGGGTGTTTTTCTGCTGGCCCAGCAGGGACAGTAGGGGAGGCAAGGCAGGCAGGGAGGGGCTGGTCAGCACCGGCCCTGCAGTCTCATCGCTGTAACCCATCTGGAGCTATGAGGCGCAGAAGCCTGACAGCTTCTGAGGCAGATGAAAAGCCAACCTTCCTCAAATTGTTTTATTTAAAGCCAGACTCCTGACTGTTTGAAGCCACTTGATTTTGGCAGTACTTGTTCCTCTTTCTTTTTCCTCTCTGCTTTTAAACAGCCCTCGGAGATAAGGGGAAAGCATCGTTGCCGGTGCCTCACTTGCAGATGCTCAGAAGACCTTCTTCCTCTCCACGCCCCCCCACCCCCACCCCCCGCCGCTGGCTGCTCTGGGCTGCAGCTGGGCTGCGAGTGTGAGCGCGTGGGCGCGTGGGCGCGTGGGCGCGTGCACACGGCTGGGCTGGAGAAAGGCAGGGAGCCCGGAACTGATCTGCACCCGAAGTATAGATACAGATGAAGTCTTTTGCTTTTATAGTGAGTCTCACCGGCGTTAAACTTCATTTATATCTCTATAAATGTATACGGCTTTGAACAGGAGGCTTTATGGCTGGGTTTATAAATTCCGTCTCCCTGCAGCACAGCCTGGATCACAGGAGATGGCCCCTTTACCGACTGCGTGGCCTCTGCCCTTTGTGACACAACCAGTTGCAGGGCTCTCATCTGGTCCTCAGGGCCTTGGCCCTTCTGCTGCCTGGGCTCTCTGGCCCTGGTGCTGCCCTCTCCCTGTCTGCACGCACCCTCTCACCCCTGGCTCGCAGCTGGCCGGGCTGCCGGGAGGAGGGGGAGGACACGGGGCTTGTCAGCTGACTTCCGCTCTCCACCTGTCCCTGGGCCAGAGCCCCACTGCCGACCTTGGTATTGACAAGCTCAGGGGAGACGGCAGGACAGGCTGGCAAAACCTGGTTTATGAAGGTATCTGTTTTACAGGATCCGTTTAGGTAAACAGAGCATCCACACAGATGCAGGCGCTCAGTGGCCACGGGGTTTACAATACTTCAGGAGGCAGGCAGCCGCTTCTCTCCTGATGGACTTGCAGAGATAAAGTCACGGTAATCTACATAAACCCAAGCCTTTGAAATTGCACACCGTCAAAAAATTCCAACAATTACTCCAGCCAGGAGGTGGCTGTTAGATGTTCTTCTTACGAAAAGATAATTATAAAGGAAGAGAAAACATTTCATAAATAAAACTCAGAATGGCAGAATAATCTGGAGGGAGGGGAAGCAAGAGAAAAGACATCCAGGGGCTTCCCTGGTGGCGCAGTGGTTGAGAGTCCGCCTGCTGATGCAGGGGACACGGGTTCGTGCCCCGGTCCGGGAAGACCCCACGTGCCGCGGAGCGGCTGGGCCCGTGAGCCATGGCCGCTGAGCCTTCGTGTCTGGAGCCTGTGCTCCGCAACGGGAGAGGCCACAACAGTGAGAGGCCCGCGTACCACAAAAAGCAAAAAAAAACCCAGTTCTTGCTTCTTGTTGTACGTGTGGCCCCAGGGTGACAAAGGTATGGCTAAAACTAAGACGGAAGCAACAGAGAGGAGTGAAAGAGCTTGGGTTCTGTTTCAATCAGACAGAGATCAAAAACGGCCCAGACCTCTACTAGCTTTGCAGCCTCAGGCAAGGTATTTAGCCTCTCTGAATTCAGGAGCTTTGTTTCCTTCATCGATGTGTTCTGTCCGCTGTGGTCTTCATAGAGAAAAGCAACTGTTTCAACTCAGGTTGTGCCGTGACCAGGGTTTTCCCTTCTCATGTGGCTGGAGAAGCTTTTCCTTGCCAACCTTGCTCCTGGGTTGTTATGAGGATTAAACACCTAGCTCAGCCCCTTCCACATAGCAACCTCCAGTAAATGAGAGCTCTTTCTTTCTCCCATTATGGTGAAGATCAAGTGCAATACTCTATCACCCAGCCTGGTATAGTGCCTAGCACATTATGAACACAGCATAAATAATATCCATCATCATCACCGTCATCATCATCGTTATAACAAGGGAAACAAGTGTAGGAACTCCTGTACTTAGGTAGAGCAGGACCAACAGCAAAAGGAGAAAGTTTTTCTTGGGCCCTACTGTGTGCCAGACCCTGTGCTGGGCTCTCCCAGCCTCCATAGGATTGGTTATCTAGGTGGAGAGGCACCTAGGTTTTCACATATAAGATTAGCAATAATGCAAGATGTAAGATTCCACTAAAGATACTTAAAAGGAATCACAATAGAGCCCTCCTTAACTGCCAAACTGGTGATAAAAGCAAGAAAAGAAAGAGGTTAAGGCACAGGCTTCAAACCTGGGCTTGAGTTCCTGTCGTATCACTACTTAGCTGTAAAAAGTTGTAGAAGTCACATAAATGATGATGCCTCTGTTTCCTCATCTGTAAAATGGGCATAATAGTATACGTCATATGCTTTAGTTACTAAATGACATAGAGTATATAAAGAGTTTATTAATAGTAACAAGAGCAAACATTTATTAAGGGCATTCTCTGCGCCATGCACTTGGCTAAAGCCCATACAAGGACTCAGTCAATGTTAGCTAGTATTATCATTAAACAATAGAAAGATTCAAGCTACCAGGGCCCAGGAATGTGAATTCTTAGGTGGACTCGGATCAAAAACTAGACTACAGCCCACAGCTGTTGCTAAGCTGTTGTCAAACATTAGCCATTCTGGGTTGATACTGTCCTGGGATCAATGTTCCAGGCTTTTTCCTCTTTATCTGCATACCATATAGTATGATGAGCACTCATCCAGATTAAATGAATTCCTCCTGGGTCCTGGTAATAATAACTTTTTACTGAATCATCTACAGCCAGAGGATAAGATGTTATTATGGGAGCCAAGTGGGGGTGAGCTTGGCAGTGCCTGCTCTAAGGACAGAGGTCCCAGGGTTGTAAAACTGTAATGAGTCTGTTGGCTTATTTGTCCCTGGCCCCAGAACTCCACCTCTCATTTTGGAATCTCACCGTGTAATACATAAGCCAGGAATGACCCAGAGACGTGCCCACCAAGGGTGAGGGCTGACCTCTCCCTGTCTCCTGGTACCTCTCTGGGCTAAGATTGGGGCACTTCTGTGGGGGAATAGAAGAGTTTAGGATCTCAGTTTACTTGAACTCTGTCTGTTTTACACTTACCAGCAAGCGTCAGAGTATAGGAACCAGACCTAGTTCACTGGGTTGGTGGGGAGTACATCACCCCCACTTCTTCTCCTTGTTTGATTCCAGAAAGCAACCTGCCTGGTCTTCCTTCATAGGGAAAGGGAAGAATTTCAACCCCACTGAGACCTATGACCAGAGAGTCTCCCCTTCCCACTTGGTTGCAGAGAAAAGTACAGGTAACTGGCCAGAATTAAAGAAGCAGAGAAAAAGCAACCCAAATCTCCATCAATGGATGCATAGATAAACAAAATGTGGTACATACATACAATGGAATGTTATTCAGCCTTAACAAGGAATGAAATCCTGACACACGCTGCAACATGGATGAAGCTTAAAGACATTATGCCAAGTGAAATAAACCAGACACAAAAGGACAAATATGGTATGATTCCACTTATATGAGGTATAAGAGTAGTCAAACTCACGAAGATGGAAAGTAAAATGGTGTTTGCCAGGGGCTGGGGGGAGGGGAATGGAGAGTTATTGTTTAAAACTACAGAGATTCAGTTTGGGAAGATGAAAACGTTCTGGACATGGATGGCGGTGATGGTTGCATAACCGTGTGAATGTACGTAGGGCCACTGAACTGTACCTTTGAAAATGGTTAAACTGGTAAATTTTATGTTATGTATACTTAATCACAAGAAAACAAAAGAGAAAGGAAAGAGGCCAAAACTGCTTAAATTCCCTTTTCCACCTGACGTATTGATTACCTGCTATGTTCAAAATGTTACCAATACAGTTCCAGTCCAAAATCATGTTCCAAGGTAAAGATGTAGTGAGTCTCATATACAATTGGAAATGGCATTTAAACACCTCTATTCCAGTTTCCCCCTCTCACTGGACTTGCTCTTAAGAAGATGAAACTGGTTAGGTGGAGAATCTCATCTGATCTTTATGAACATAGCCTATAATTGAGATGAGACAAAGGTGTGTCTCTGCACTTTTCCCAAATCATCTACTAGAATTGGCTTTGTGGAGATCAAATTTTATGTTTCTGCACAAACCTAGACCTTAAGGAATCCTCACCATGACTCTTCTAACTTGCCATGTCCCAGTGGCTTAGCAAGCTATGCTCCCCTCTGTGGGATCCCAGCTGAGAGAGCTGACTCAGGAAGGAGCCTTCCCATAAATGAGCTGGCTGGGTGCATTGTCTGAGACAGATGAACCCAGAAAGGGGCAGACCCTGGGAAGGAGGTGCTTAGTAAAGTCTCTGAGTGGAAGGAGGCAGGGGACATGCTTACCCACCAAGCATGTAAACAACTCTATTACCTACTTGGACACATTTTGAGGTCTACTAAAGACTCTTATTTATTGGTTGATCTTCCAGAAACTCTGACATTTTCGTTCAAGCTGTGCACAAAATGCCCTACGTCTATCCAACTTTCCCTGAACATAGAGTATCCACAGATATAGGGTGGGAGAGAATTGGACAGGCAAGGTATCAGGACTGGTTACGTACAGGGGTGTGTGTGTGTATTTTTTTTTTCACCAAAGTCATTAAAACCTTCTGATAACGCCACTGCTTCTTCATGGTAAAATAGAATAGAGATTCCCTATTCTGTCCTACAACCAGGGAGGGGAGCAAGATGAATGGTGACATCTCTTGATGGAGCTATGATGATGTGATAGTATCAATACATGAGTCTCTGCAAGGTACCTTGTAAAACCACTCTTAAATAAGGAGAAACAGCAACCTCCTCAGCCACAATCTTTGTGGATAGAGCTGAATTTCCTGGCATAAGCCCTGTCACAGTGAACTCTACTCTCTCTTTCCCTAGTAAGCTCACACGGGTACTCTTTCCTCACCTCACTCTCCTAGAACCCAGAAGGAATGACTCATGCCCAGCCACCTGAATGCTGAATTCCAAGTTTTTAATAGACATTTTCAACATCTTCTCCACGCACTGTACCATCAAATAAGTCAGGTCAGCTCAGAGGCAGGGACCTACAGGGGCTTCCATGGTTCCTATCTGGGCTTGATTGTTGGCTTCTGCATACACCACTCGAAATGACCACTTGACCTTCCAACACCATGACCATAAACAAGGAATAAACCCCTCCCCCACCTCTACGCTACTCACCCGGTAACAGTAGCCTCAGACCTCTGAAATGTTCTCCGAGAAGTCTAGTGTCTACATGACACATTAAGCAATACATTTCCACTGCAAAATGTAGCAGCTGAAGCTATGGTGATAGACGTCAGAAAGTGATGGGGTTGGAAGAGGGAAAGAGTTATCAGAAAGAAGCATAAGGGAAGTTTTGTATATCTTGTTTGGGGGAGTGGTTAAATGGGTGTACACAGCTGTCAAGACTTACTAATCTTGACACTTAAGACCAGTATAATTTTATTATATGCAAATTATACCTAAAACTTTTTAAAAAACAGTAACAGTGGCCTTCTCCAGGTAAAAGATGGCAACCCGTGGCTGTGGAAAATAGAGTGGGATGCCGACCTTTTCCTTCTCTCCACCTTTTCCCACATCTCTCGTCCCCCCAGATCTCGGAGACAGCCCCGCAAGAGTCTCTCCTGCTCAGTGAAAGACGGCTGGATATGAAACTACACTGGCTTTCTTTCCAGAATGCTGGCCTGATGTGAGGGCTAGAGCTGCCAGGGGAGTGGAGGTTTCATATGTACGGTTGGTTTATGTCCAGTCCCCCACTCCTCTCCATGGGTCTCTGTAGGTGCTTAGAGCCCAGCCCTCTCCTGCTTCTTAGTCATCCTCCCACATTTTGAGCCACAAAGAACTCAGTGGAGGTGTTCCCAGAGGAGGCTCATAGGAGAGAAAAGTCATCAAACACCTTGGTAATGTCATTACCAAGACACCCATGGTAATCCAAGGCATGGAAGGGTGCCTTCAGCTGGGATTTCTGGGGCAAAGTGAGTGTGGCAAGCAGGTGCGTGACATCATTTCAGCCTGGAGGCCACCAACCTGGGGTTCTCTCTTCACAGTAAGTCCAGAGAGTTCCTCACTTTTCTGGCCGTGGCTCATGACCATCTTCTGGGCTGAGAATTACAGGCCAGCAACTCCTTGAGACTCCTGGTCCATTCTCACTCTTCACCAGGGAGGAGCCATTACTGCACACTGAATTCACTAAAAGGCTCTGGTTGCAAATCTGTCCACTGGGGAACAATTCATCCCTGCTCTCTCCTACACATGAGCACTTCTGCACTTCACAGGTGATGAGATATTAGGGGACTAGAAGTTCTGTTTCCGCTTTTGCTACCCTCTGGCTTAGCACTTTAAACTCCTACATCTCCCCATTTATTAACTGGGACCAGTAATGGCACTGAGCACTTCTTTCAGAGCGAATATAAGGGCATCAATAAAATAATGACCACTAAGTGTGGTGACTTCAGGAATAAATGGTGGCTTTGGATAGGGTCCACTGCAGGGGCATGAATTTTTTTAAACCTTCAGAGACATGTCATGCAGAAATCCATCTACTCTCTTGTTCAAGCTGGGAGATTTTGAGAAAGGAAGGGGTTGGGAGAGTTGACATGTGAATGAGTCAGTTCTGATTACTGATGCTCTGCTTTGTCTATTTCAATCTTTTTCCCCTACCATTACAACCTCACTCTTCTCCTCACTGCATTATTCTATTTTCTGACATTCTAAGGAGATGCTGAGGTTTCTGGATCCAATGGTAAGCATAGCTTAAAAACAAACAAACAAACAATGATGCCCTGTCACTGAGGACTATGTCTTTCACTGAGAAGCCTCCCCAACCAGAGGCAGAGTATTTTGTTCAGCTTGGAGGAGGGACCCAGGGTACTGAATTAAAAGCAAGACAGAGAGTCACCACCCTAGAGTTTATTGGCAGTTGGAAGGAGTTAAACCTCCCACCTCTGCCTCTCTTCTGCCTCAACGTGCTTGAAGGAAATGACTGGAACCTTATCCAGTTAAGGGCCAATTTGAGGCAAGGTTTGCTCTTACAAGAAACCACGTCTTTAAAAATCTCCCTTTGGGGTGCTCTCCATGGAGATTCAGATGATTGAAGGAAATCCTCAGCAACACTTGTTGAATGGCCCCACCCGAGCAGGTGTGGGCAGGACTGAAGGGCAGGGACAGGCAGATAGAGTCTCCAAGGCAAAACCAAGGCAGCTGCGGGGAATCAATTGAACATATTTCAGAGGGGCCAGAAGCAGAGGAGACAAAGCAGTACCTTGCAAAAAAGTCATAGCAATGAAGTCTAAAGTAATGACGAGCCCCTTTGTGGAGCCTTTCAGTGTTGGAGGACATAACGCTATTTCAAGTCTTCCTGAGTCAGGACCAGTCTAGATTCACTTCTGCTTCCCCAGACATGTAGGGACAAATCTTTCTCCTGGGCTCTCTTTCACTGGCAGGAAACAAGGCAGAACCGACTTTGTCCTCTTTCCAACCACACATAGTCAAGTATGACAGAAAAGTGGAGGGCACTTCCTGCCTCCTTGCAGAGGTAGTATAATCCACACGGCCAACCTCTGCAAAGCTCAAGCTATTGACACTTTCTTATCACCATGAAGGCAGGGGGACCTCAGCCCCCAAGCCACCCCAGCCTGATGCCTACCTGTTGCCCCTGCCCACTTGCCATGGTTTCACACCAGGAGAGAAAGTAAAAGGTCAGGTTGGGCTCTCTTCACAGCAAGAACCCAGAGAATCCTGGGGAAACTGACATTTTAAAGACCACCTCCTCCAACGTCTCTCAGAGGAGCATAACTTTTAAATCTACCTCCGCTCTCAACCCCCCAGGCTTCCTTTGCAACACTTCCCCTCCATGGATGGCTTGTCGGGAAAGAGTTAAAGAAGGTGCACGACTAATTCCCCAAACCCTCCTTCTTATCTACATAGAAAAAGAAAAACAGCCCTACACGGAGACACGCAGAAACCCACTGGCGATTTAGCTCAGTCCTCACCTGTCTTATGCAACAGCGTGCGCGCGCACACACACACCCCTAAGGCCAGAGTCCACATCCCCCTTTAATTTGGTAGACATAGTTTGGCACCTTTCTTTTCCCTACGCAGAACCCGGCTCGACTGGCAGCAGAGAGATAGATGTAACCTTAGTGCCAAACGCCTTGCAGGAACAGAAGAGACACACAGGAACCAAAATGCATCTCATAGCTCTCCGTGGTGCTGAAATCACGCTAGCGAGGAAATCGAAGGAGCAAGTGCGCTGGACTTACCCGGGCTGGGGGTGGGTGGCACGGGAGCTAGAGGAGCTTCCTGTGTAGAGAATTCTTGTCTTTGCGGGCTGGAGCCAGCTGATGCGCTCACCTAGAGAGCCCACCTCTCTCTCTTCTCTTCCCTTCCTCCTTTCCTGGGAGGATGAGAGGAGGCTCCACGAAAGAAATGAAACCCAAGCTGGCAGGGCTAGAGTGGAAGGAGAAAGCAGAGGCAACAAAAATAAGCTCGAAAAGTCAGGTGGCTTTACTCCACTAGTGGTAATTCCTTGGGTCAGGGAGGACCCCTCTTCTCTCACTCTGTGTCTGCGCCTTTCTCCGTCCCTGCGTGCTGAGCCAACAGCCTTAGTACAGTCGGTTCCTGCCTCTGACGTGAAAGAGACAAGGAAGCCTGGGACGGCTTGCTCTCTCTCTCTCTCTCCCTCTCTCTCTCTCACGCGCTCTCTCTTTTCCCCTCTTGCTGAAATTTCAGCAGCATGATATATTTTTTTAAGCCTCTGTTTTTTCCATCCCCCTACAAGCAGCCCCCTAGTGGACAGAAGAGGAAATCATCCTGAGTCCTCTTTCAGACACAGGAACAAGCTCCCTACCCACAAACTCTTAGGGGCTGCTTCCACACAGACAAGGTCCTGTAGAGCCAGGGTCCTCCTTCTAGCCAACACAGATAGGAAGGGAGAGGGGGGTGGAGGAAGAAGGAGCGGACAGGAGCTTCTGCAAATCCTTTGCTCATGACTGCAGAAGTAAAAATGTGAAATCGGGTGGGGGTGAGTTGTTGGGGAGTGATGTTTTGGAAGATCAGTTGTAGGGTTCCCAAGTAGTTTAAGGTCCTGACTCAGCAAAAGACAGTCTCCAAAAAGCCAGGGTCTGCAGCCAGGTGAGCTATGTCTACACACAGGACAACCCAGGAATGGAGTGTTTAAAGAGTCAGGGAATGGAGGAAACCAAGGAGAGAGTATCTAGCCAGCACTTCATCTAATGCCCTAACATGACTTTTTTGAAAGCAGGAAGAAAACCACCTGGGGAGACTTGGCCTGAGATCAACCCAGAGATGGAGAGAGAAGTGACCTTGTTGAGCAACCATGGAGAACCACAGCACAGAAGGGCCAATGAGGGGTCACTTCTCACAGGCTCCCAATGGATGTCTTACACTCCTTTTTAAATGTACTGTCTCACAGTCTCCTGGAAAGAGTCCTAGTACTTACATCTACAAAGTTGAGTTCTAGTTTCAGACTGCCACTTGCTTCCTGGGCATTTTGCTTCTTTATGGCTCAATTTCACTGTCTGTAAAATGTGGGTAATGCTGCCCCCTCCCTACTGAATAGGAATGCTGAGGAACTGGAATGATATAGAGACGTAGAACTGCATCGTTGACAGGGAATTTAAAGGTATCCCAGCCAAACACTTTTCTTATGTTTGATTCATCCCTAGCAAATAATAATAGCTAGCATTTATAGAGTATTTAGCAGGTATCAGACACTGTAATAAACCCTTACAGCTGTTAGCTCATTCAATCCATACAATAACCCTATAATGTAGATGCTACTATTGTTGCTTCATAGACCAGGAAACTTGGGGTGCAGAGGGATGAAATGACTTTCCCAAGATCACACAGCTAGTGAATGGTGGTGTTGGAATGAAAGACATCCAACCCCAGAGCTTGTGTTGTTAACCAATATATCAGGAAATATACACTTCAGAAGCAACACCATAGCTATCGTTATTTTTGTTTATTTTATTTATGTTGACAGTGGTTGGAGTATGTCTCTGGAGCTCAGATTAGAGACCTGGGGTTGGTGATATAGATCTGGAGCCATTTGTGTGAACTTGATAGTGGCTGGATGGAAACTATCAACAGGAGACAGAGAACAGAATCCCAACTCTATTTCCTTGGTCCCTGGATCAAGTTTTATAGCCTTAGTCCTTGTGGCTAAACTGCTTTGTATCCAGTAGACACACAAAACACTTAACAACTCGTAACAACTCATATCAGGTGTTAGTTGAAGCTGATATGGGGACTGAGATCAATTGTTTGTTCCCTAGCTTCTGATCCACTCTTAGAGACAAAGACACACCTTCACAGTCTCCTCCTTGGAAGGTAGTAACCACTGGCCCCTGGTGTTGGTTTTCTACCGGAAACTCCAGCCCACAAGCCCTCCTTCACATTGGTGTTAGCTCTTCATCCACGCTGTTAGACCAAACTGAGTATCTCCTCAGGCACTCAGCTGTCTCCAGAGATCAGGAGCCACAGTGTGGTCCACCTCCATGTTGTGATTTCCCAACAAAAATCTATACCATGGTCAGCATTCCAGAAGGCCTCTGGGATCCACCCTTCCAGCACATGAGGTCTGGACACCGGAACTCAGAAAGTACAGCTGTGGCTTTTCTACAGAAAAGGGAAGGGGACCTAGAATTCTGCTTTAAAATCTGGCAAGTCCAGAATAGGCATGGGAAGCCCTCACCTCCCAGGCTGACCTAAACCAACATCGTACCCCACCTCAATGAGCAATGAGCATAAGAAGGAAGGAATTTTGATGTAAACACCAAATAATACGTGATGGCCTTGGGGCTCTGGCCATGGAGCAGAGAGGGAAGAGGAGCAGTGGGCAAAATCTAGATTATTAATCACCACCTCAAGGCCGTCCTATTCAGGGAACTGTTCCCGAGCAAGCTTTCCTATTTCCCAATCCATCCCTCCTACACAACTTCTGACCTTTCCTTCTCTCCTTTCCCGAAGTCTGCTGGTCACAGCTACATAGGATTATAAATTATTGCCCTTTTCTTCTATAAAGAAGTAAACTCCTTGAGGGCCAGGACACGATTCGCCTTCAGGAAGCATCTAGTGATACATTACAGAGTTCTGTCCACTTCCATGCCAGGACTGGGTTTAAGAGAAGGAGAAAGTCAGGAAGGGGAGTGAGAGAGGGGAGAAAAAGAAATACTGAGGACCCAAATAAGTCTGCTAGGTTGAGGGGGAGAGTATCACAGATAGAATAATGTTTCTTCCAGGTTGGAGACACTGTTTTTCTCTTTTCTCTTTTTTTCTCACCCCCAATTTTTCCCCTTGGCAAAGGTGAAGACACTGGCCACCCCATGCAATCTTAACATGACTCTACCCTCCAGAAGAGCCCCGCTGTGCGCTATGCACCTTCACGTCTAATTAAAACAGACCATTCACGGCCACATTCTGTACCTAGGGGGCCCAGGAGTGTTAGACACAGCAGCCCTGGAAATAACTGGCTCCCCTAAAGCAATGAAGCAGCTCAGCCTGGTCAGATTATCCCAGCACTGGAGGAAGAAGGACAAGAGTATTGGTTCAGTGTTCCACTGACTCCCATGGAGCCCTGTCCCCACTCCTACACCACAGACTCTGATCATGTGTGGACTAGGGGGCACCCTGCCATGGCTGGGAGCTCACAAAATCTGGAATCAAATATTCAGACTATCATGAAAAAGCTGCCTTGGGGACCCCCAGGCCTCTAAACTGAGGGTCTGCAGCTAGATGTTGCTCCCAGAGCCTACGGAGAAAAGGAAGAGAAGAGAGTAGAAGTTGCCAGCCCTCAGAATTTCCTGATAACGGGGACTTCCTAAGAGTGAACCAGCTCCGGAAGGACAGCCACTTCTTAGGACATTGTAGGGAGATTCAAGGATTAGCTGGGTAGTTGCAAGAAATGACTTGTCCATTCCCTTCCAACTGGATGAAGCGGGATTGTATTGACCTAATGGCTAAGGGATTTGCTGACAAAGGACTTGGGACTAGTAGAGGGAGGAATCTTAATGATGACCTTGAGGATAATGCAGATCAAAGCTTACCTTCACAAGGAGATAGAGAAGACCCTGTCCTCCTGAAGCCAGGGCAGGCTTGGGCTCAGTCCCAGCCTGACTCCTCAGGTCTTGGTGACCTCATTGCACAATGGTGATGATGTCTGGGAAGGGCCTTGGAGAGCAGGCTGGCTGCCACACAGACAGGAAGGCTGGAGCTCCAGGCAGACACTGCTTGGGAAGGGAGAAGGGGAAAGTGGCCCCAAGAAGTTTTTAGGGCACTGATGGGTACGAGGAGCCTAGAAGAAGAGCTTTTCCCTGCACGTGGTGGCTTGTCTGAACTAGAGAAGGCAGGCAGCTTGGATAATCCCAACCTGTCTACCCACTAAAGAGTCAGGATCTGCCCAATGTGTTAGTGGAATGGGTGGGAAGGGACTCCTTCCCCAAATCTCTCTCCTACTGTGGTGCCACAGCAGTTATCATTGTGGTGGACAGTGGTAGTTAGTACTTTGCCTGTTGAATACCTCTCCCCCAACTATTCTTTTTTTTTTTTTTTTCCTAGAATGAGAACCTGCGCATCCCCAACCCCAGGCACTAACGTGGACACTTGACCTACTCTAGACACAGTGATGGATTCAGGGCTGGGCACATGTCCCAAGCAGGGCCAATCAGAATCTTTCTTAGGAATGGATTAAGAGCTCTCTTTCTAGTGGGGTTGCCAAACAGGGAGCGTATAATTCTGGAGTTGGCTATAGCCCATCTTCCTTTGCCTTATGGAGGAATCCCATCCACAATTAAAGACAATGATCCCAATACCCAGCAGGAAACAGCCAAAGATGAGAAGAAAGGGAGCCAAGATAATGTTGTATGAGCCCCTAGATCCAGCCAGTCCTGAACCTTCCAGTTAGATGAGCTGGTAAATTCTTCTTTTGCCTAAGCTAATTTGTGTTGAGTCTTTGTCAAGCTGGCTTAACGTTTGAATCTTCTAAGGTTTCTGGGAAAATTCAAATTCCTGTTAGCAGTATGCTTTCTTCTGGGGAAAGGAACACTTAACTGAAACCTAAGAATAGATAAGTGCTTGAAGCATGGAAGCAGGAGGGGAAAGGGGGATGAGTGAAGATGCCTCTGGGGCATTGGGCGTCTTTTGTCAATCTGCTAGGACAGGTATGAGGCCCGAGTTCTTTTCTTGGGGAGTGCAAAGAGAAATGATAAGGCAGCCGTTGCTATGTCAGTGTAGAGGATGGTGGAACATGGGAGGCGTGGGGTGGGCCTGTTGGTGTTCTAAGTACACGCTTACTCTGAAGCCCATGTGGTTACTTGCGCTATTCTGGGTGGAAAGATGCTGTGCCCAGGACCTCTGGCACCACAGGGCTGCCCTGCTAGTGGAGTGCCTACCTGGGTAAGAATGGCAATCTCAGGGCCTATGTCCTTCCTTGACAAATCTGCTCTTCCCCTCACCTCCCCTCATGTCCCCACCAACCTCCAGACCCCCCAGCCTGGAACATTTCCTTCAAACACCTCCCTGTCCTTTGGCTCCTGTCTGGGCACAACTGGTTCAGAGGGCTCTGAGCAGAGTCCTGTGATTCTGGGAGGCTGCAGCCCTGAGCATGTGTGAGGCAGGAACCCTGCCCCTTCGCCTGCCCAATGCCTCGACTGTTGCGTCTAGGGTGCCTGGCCAGCTGCCACCTGCCTGGGGTAATGGGCCGCTGGGTGACGGAATGCCAGCCAAGGAGTGATGCGGCTAGGCCCCTGGTCCTGCAGCCTGCTTGCCAAGCAGCAGGAATCGTTACCTACACCGAGAGTGAGCCAGGCTTCCCACACTAAATTAGCAAGAGCAAAGCAGACATCTCCCTTCCGTGCAGCAAAGGATTAGATGGGGTACAGCTGGCCTCTTTCCCTCGCTTACAGACAAGGGCAAGTTCAGGGACTCAGGGTGGGTGACTTTCCTGCTCCAGGACCGCACCATGTGGGGCAGCCTGGGGTCACAACCACCTTCCACCCCACAACCCCCTGCAACTCTTCCCCACTGCTGGCTGTCCCAGGTATGGATTTCCTTCCTCCCAAACTTTTTACTCTCATTTCGTTCCTGTAACCCTAAGAGTCATTTCCTTTGGTCTCCAAACAGGAAAATGAAGGCCTTATCTTAGGTTTCATCTTCCTTTGTGTTGGCAATATTAGAAACTTCAAATACTTGTCTGCCATTTTCCGCCCTGGCCACCTTCCTCCTCGAGTCCTCTCCCCTGTGGGAAAGCTCTGGTCCAATAGACTAGGCCTCCTCCCTTCTCCAACTGCTGTCCCCCTGCTGCTTTGCATCCAAGGTTCCTCAGCGGCAGCATAAGGGGCTCGAGGGGCCAGGGGCCGTTCTGGCTCGTTGCCACTGTTCTGAGATCCTCCACCCTCCTCTGCTTCTCAGTCTGACTTCGTGGCAGCCAAAACTTTCCCACCTCTGATGGCCCAGCTCACACCTCCCTCTCTTCAGCCCTTACCTTCCCTGTGGGCTGTGGAGAATAAGAGTGAAAGCTTGTTCCCACCCTGGCCTGCCTGGACTTGAATCCTTGTTCTGGCACTTGTGCTCTGTCAGATTGGAAAAGGTACCTTCTTCTTCGGCTTCCTCAAGTGTAAGTAGGGGATAATCATCGTACCTTCATGTAGGGTGGCTGTGCAGGGTGTGAGTTCATTCATGGAAAGCACTAGAACAGCACCTACTGTCCAGTGAGCACTCCATCATGCTAGCTATTATTTAGCAAACATTTTTGAATACACACATTTAAAAAAAATGTCCCTTGGGACTTCCCTGGTAGTGCAGCAGTTAGGAATCCACCTGCCAATGCAGGGGACACGGGTTCGAGCCCTGGTCCGGGAAGATCCCACATGCCGCGGAGCAACTAGGCCTGTGTGCCACAACTACTGGGCCTGTGCTCTAGAGCCTGCGAGCCACAACTACTGAGCCCACGCACTACAACTACTGAAACCTGTGCTCTGCAACAAGAGAAACCACCGCTATGAGAAGCTGGCGCACCACAATGAAGAATAGCCCCCGCTCACCACAACTAGAGAAAGCCCACGCACAGCAACAAAGACCCAACGCAGCCAAAAAAAAAAAAAAATCCCCCTTGCTCTTTGCTTTGGTTGGTCCTGGCTTTATGAGTAAATATGCTTTCCAGTTTTAGCACATGACCCTTGGCTCCTGATTGGCTGAAAGTTGATAGAGGTCTATGGAGTTGGTTCTGGGGGTCTCATCAGGTCCTGCCCTGAGAGGGGAAGGCCTCTGTGGTCTGAAGATGAGAGCCTAGACCTGGGATCAGACAAGACCTACTTCTGCTAAACTACTTACAAGGTGTGTGGCCTCTGCTAGTCACTTAACTCTCCACATCTCAATTCCCTCATTTTAAAAAGAGGCGGGCGTAATGACAGCTCCTTCTCCATGGTACTGTATGTATTGATCAAATGAAATAATGTAAGAAAGTTTCAAGAGCGGTGTTGAAAACACTGGAGAAACTCAAGCTGTTCGTTGAGCATCTGTGTCATCTGCATAGCCTGGTCCTGCACGGCCCCGGCTCACAGGCTACCCCTCAGAGAGGCTTCCCGGAAGCCTCGTCTCAAATGGCCGGTGGTATTGCCACCTTCTGTGCCCCCTCCCAGCATTACTTTGCTTCATACCCCTTAACCCCAGATGACATTTTATAATCCATCTTTCTGTTTGCTTATTGTCCGATACCCCACTCTACCTGCTACTCTCCAGGAAGGCAGGGCCTCTGCCTGTGTTGTCCCCCCAAAGCCTGGAACAGTACCTGATTCTTGCAAATGTGTTCAATAAGTATCGCCACTTCAGAGCATATTTTATATCCTAGTCATTTTAGCTCCCTCACGGCATGCTTTATTGTGAGCAATAAGGTTTTGAATCAGGCAGAACAGAATTTAAACCTTCCCTTTTCTACCTTCAGAAATGTACACTGAGCTCCTGTTTTTTCATCTGTAAAACAGAGGAAAAAATATTTATACTGTAGGGTTATAGTGAAGATGAAGCGAGATAATGGCACCAAGAACAGTGATTGACATACAGAGGAAGCTCATCAAATCCTTGGTGAAGGAATAAAGGAAGGAAGACTGCACGAACCGGCCTTTTATCTGATCTCCCACCTTCCAACCCTTCTATCCCTCTTTGCTTCCTCCCCTCCTTCCCCTCCCCGAGGCTGGCACGCTGGGACCCCTGCTAATCCCTCAGCCACAGGGCCTCTGTCTCTGAGTCCCCTCTGGCAGGAGCCATCTGGATCAGCCTTAGAAGCTATTACCCTTTAAACCAAGGGTCGGCCTCTACTTTAGCTCGAGTGCCACAAATATGGAACAAATTTTGCTGGAGGCACCAGACTAGCCAAAAGAACATTTTTCCAATGTTCAGAAAGGCATCACCAGCGTCCAATGGCACTTTGACTTCCTGTTTTGTTTTTCTGTAAGGCCTTTCATATTCACTGCCCGTATATCTTTTCATCTTTCATATCTATCAATCACTCTTAAGTAAAAAGTCATCCTCTTCTCCGCTGTTCTATTTTTCCCTCTCCCTTTGGTGGCTTTTGTCCTCTTCTTCCTTCCTGAAGAAGGAAGCCCCTCTGGGGCTATTTCCAGTTCTGTCTGTTCAATCTTCTCCCACATTACCCCACCCTGCATTCTTTGACTTCCTCTTTCTAAATGGTCAGAGTGTGTTAAGATTCCAAGATTCAGATGGGGAGGAGATAGAAGGTCTTTGTCATGGGAGACAGTGAACCCTATTACCCCCCCATCCCTCCCTATTTCAGCTGTCAAGGTGTAAGCTCTGGGTCTGCCCTGCCATGACATTTTCTAGATGCTTCTGTTAATACGTAGAAAAGCTGGCACAGTGAGAAGAAATACAAAGGCAATGTGTTTTCTCTGTGGGGCTTCTAGAGAAGGGGATCAGGCTGGTTGTATCCAGGCTGGTTTATTTCTTGGTCTTCCTACTCCTTCCAGGAGTCAGTCTGTAAGACTTTTGGAAGCCACACACAGGCGGCTCACAGGGCACGACTTCTAATCTCCGTCCACCCGGGGACCTGCCACTCTCCCCAAGGCCAGTCTCCTTTCCCTTCCTTCCCCTTCACCATCCACTTATAGCCTCTTGAGTCTACGTTTCCTCTTCTGAAAAATGAGAACAATAATCTTTCCTCTGGGCTCTACACCGCTTAGGATGTGTTCTGAGGATTGGATGTGAGGCTGCAGTGGGGGGTCTAAGCATCTAGGGAGGAAAGGGCCTCAGAAATAGTCTATAAAGGTATCTTGCTTTCCTCACTGTTAACACCAGTGAACTGGAGCCCAGGTCACTTTTTTGTGTGTGCAGATTCGAGGGTAGGCCAGATTCAGAGAAGCAGGCTTAAGCCCCATCTGAGATGGAGTTGTATTTTCTCACTTGGAATAACGCTGCTGGAAAGCATTAACTCAACAGCTTAAAGTCAGGTTTTGAGTTTCTTTGACCTCATAGGTAAGCCATTCCTTCCTGTATCAACATCCCAACTTCACACATCACACCTGAACTGAGCCAAGGCTGCGTCTCTAGAAAGCACGTGCTCCTGGAAACTTGGTCAAATCTGAAGACAGGACCTTGTCTTTGTCAGAATCGGACACACTGCTGGGTACCCTGAAGTGACCGGGGCCCGTCATGCTGTGAACGTAAATGTAGGAGCTGCTTTCAAAAGAGATCTTTTTATTGCAAAGAACAAGCTAAGTGGCTTGAGTTTTAAAAAATAAAATGTATTTTAAATGACACAGATATTTAGGTTAGAGGAAAAAGAGGAAGGTATATATTAGAAGAATACACACACACACACACACACACACATATGAATACATTATTATGAGCCAGGCATTGTGCTAAGCACTGTACATACTAGATTTCATTTATTTAAATGCTTAAGAAGAAAAATGGAGGAAAAGAGTTTTCTAAGTAGCTAAAAGCATACACTTATCCTGTACCAGAGAATAAAGATGAATGAAAAGACCGGGTAAGAAAGTAGGTAAAAAAAAAAAAAAATCCTACGGAGAAACCAACTTTAGTCTGGGCTGCTAGCCAGAGGTATCTAGAAGAAAGGAGGTAATGAATTTGTAGAATGTCAGAGCTGGAAAGAGCCTCAGGATCTTTCCAACCACTGTTGGTTCCATTTTACAGATGAAGGTGCCGAGGTTCCCAGAAGGGAAGCAACACAGCCACCCTGGCACAACTGGTCATGTCATGTCCCCTCCTTGGCCAGGGACCTCCCAGGGAAATCTAACGGTGTATCCCTGTGCCCTCACCGGCCAGGTTAAGTCACCATGTTCCATGGACGGAAGGGTCATTTTTAACCCATGAATGGGTCATTACCCTTTGTTGTCCTTGTGGCCCATTGCCCGGCAAGGGCTCTTGCTGACCACCAGGCTACCATCCAGCCCTTGAATGATGTGCTCCCCCCAGCTTCCACGTGCATCTGCTCGTGCAGCCAGGGGGCTTCGTCCAGGCTTAGGGCCTCAGTTTCATTACTGAGGACAAGTCCCCGAACTTGAGAAAGCCGGACTCAGCATCTGTCCTTTGAATCTGTCCTCAGATTCACAGAACGCTCAAGCTGGCAGAGCTCACATGTCACCTGGCTCAACCCCACCAACTAGAGAGCAGTGAGAAGACTTACCCAAAGTGACACAACTAGCTGAAAACTAGTCCATGCTGGTGTCTATCCTCACTTCCCATAGGAAAGCACTGGTGCTGATTGCAGTAGTTATGAGTTCTAGTAGGTTCCCGGCACTGATGGGTCTTGGGGGCGGGGGAGGGTTGCCACTGCCAGGATGACACATGAGGATGGAGGGACGTTGGCTGGAGTGGGAAAGGGCTGCATCCACGCAGCCAATGTTTGTCCACTGCACACCTGCCAGGAGCAGCGCTCCCTGCATCTGCCCAGACCCTCGCCTCACTGCACACGCATGGCTATCTCACGTGACCCTGCGAAGGACGTGGGGCAGCCGTCTTCCACTCCACTTCCTGGGGAGAATGTGTGGGCTCGGAGATAACACTTCACCCGTTATAAAGAATAATGTTTTAAAAATATAAGCGTAATATAAATAATAAATGATAGCAATATACTATTAAATAATGGGCTATATTCACACAGCAAGTAAGTTATGGAACCTGAGGGCCTGTGTCTCTAGGGCTGTGTTTCCTATGCAATCATAGTCAGATGATAAATACATTTATTTAGTATTTACCAGAAACTGTTGTTCATATATATATATATATATATACACACACACATATATATATATATATATATATATATACAGAGAGAGAGAGAGAGAATGTCCAAAGAAAGGATATATACACATATATGTTCTCATTCTTTCTTCATAACAGGCTCATTAGGCACTATTATCCCCATTTCATAGATAAAAATACTGAGGGACAGAGAGGTTGAAACAAAGCTCAAAACAAAGCCGTATTCAATTAGCAATGCTTTGTTCTGGGCTTTCCGTTTGTGGAATCTGGCCCCAGCTCACTGTTTATCAGATGACTTCATCCAATGATAAGCAGAAAGCTTCTTCCCTCACCGCCTCCGCACCACCCACACACATACTTTCTTTACTCCAAAAGGGAGCTGGACCAAAGCCCAGAAGAGGTTCCATGCACCTCTTTTTTATTCTCCTGGGTCATCCAGAATCTCCCTTCTTAAGCTTAATAACAACAAGAGGAAAGAAAATTCAGCTTAAGAGAGGGGCAAACCCTCAGTGAGAGGCAGTGCTTGTTCCGGGTGCGCTGTAGGTGAGCACGCAGCAGCCTAGTGCTCTGGGTGAAATGTCCAGGGGTCTGGGGTGACGGGGCAGCCAAGCAGCGCCAAGGGCGCCCCCCAGAGGTCAAGAGGGGAAGTGTCAGGGCCCAAGGCTCCCATAGGCTGGGCAGAAAGGGGCAGTGCGCTTAAATAACAGTGATATTAAGAGGGTTTGACTGCAATCTAGAAAGCAGTAAACTGATATCTTTAAATCCATCTAATGCCCTACAATCAAAAACCAAAGTATCTGGTATCAAGAACAACTAAGTAGATAGTAAGTACAAGCAAGAAAAGGGGTGGGCGGTAGAGTGAGAAATCCAGGGTGGAAAGAACATTCCAGTTAACAGGTAGGAGAGAGAGAAAAAGCAAGATAAACAGAGGATATGCAAGAAAGTCCAGGAGATAAAGTGAGGTATTTGAACAGAGCTGGGCTATGGGATGGGGGTGGGAATGGCATTGGCTTCCTTAGCACAGCATGGTTTGGGATGTCAGCTCTCCAGGAAGGCCCGCAGGTGGGGACCCACCAGCCTTCAGGACGGTGGATGGTGGGCCCCATCCTCTGCTTCTCCAGCTCTGGGATTCTGTACTTTGGGGAAGGGCTGCCTCAGGTCCACAGTATCTTGTGATTGGTGACACGAGTGTGGCACCATCCCTGAGGAGGGGATGGAAATAGAAATGACAGATTAAGAAATGAAAAAAAAAATTCTTTTCGTTTCTCTCCCATCCCAGATCTCTATGTCCAATAATAATAGGTTCACCCACTTCCCTATCATGGTGGAACCCTGGCATCTGCTCAGTTCTTAGGCTTGTAGAGTGGAAGAAATATGCACCCTGAATCTAGACTAAAACCCTGGCAGGTTTTTAAAATGTCTTCTCCTCCAAAGAGCTCAAATTCCAAATGTGTCACTCACTTTTTTTTGTTTTATCAATTGCTCACGTGGTAAGGGGCTCAGGGCTCCAGACAAGTGAAGAGAGCACTGCATATGTAATTCAGTCAGAACTCCAAGCCAAGAGTTTGCCACCCTTAGTTGAGAGAATGTAAGGGCTCTGAGCATTACTGATTGCATGTGTGTGTGTGGCGGGGGGACCCATAGGCAACAGCAAATATGAAGTAGTCTGCAGTGGACACTGGGGCACCAGCCCAAAGGTGTCACACACAGAGGGTGTATGTCCATCCAAGCCACCATCCCTGCAGGGAAGCAGGTCTTGTGACTGTCTTGTTTTAAAGGCTCTCACCCAGGATGTCATTGAATGGTGAATAAAGCAAGTGTGAAGTAATGAACCACATCTGGATGTGTGGAGAGTCACCAAAAGAATAATAACCAAGGTGCGACATTCACAAAGACACAGTCCTGAGGACGAGGGAGTGAGAGTGGGGTTCAGGTGTGCCAACAACAGGATCCCGAGGAAGGATTACGCTCCATGAGTAATTTTCTTTCCTCAGCTAGCTGAAAAGTGGTACTTGGCTACAGGTTTAACTTTTCCCATGCTGTGTGGTGATTCCGTCAGTGTTGGTTTCCTAGGGCTGCTGTAACAAACCAGTTGGCTTAAAATGACAGAAACGTACTGTTTCTTGGTTCTGGAAGTGATAAATCCAAGATCAAGTCATCAGAGGGCCGCGCTGAAGAGAACCAGCAACCCCCAGAAGCTCGGAAGAGGAGAGGAAGGATTCCCCCTGCAAGTGCCCGAGGGAATCCTTCCTCACCTCTTAGTGGGCTTGCAGCTGCAAACATTCAACCCCTGCCTGTGTCATCACATGGAGTTCTTCCCTCCGTGTCTGTCTGTCGGGGTCCAAATCTCCCTCTTCTCATAAGGACATTAATTATTGGATTAGGGGCCACCACACCTTAACTTGATTCCTCGATTACATTTGGACCCTATTTCCAAATAAGATCGCACTCACAAGAAGCTGGGGTTAGATTTTGAACACATCTTTCTGGTTCAGTTCACAACATCATCTGATTACCTTAGTCTTTTAGTAAACCTCACACAGCCTTGAGCTATCCTGTGAGGAGAAAGGGACAGAACAAGAAGTGTTTCCCACTTCCCATCCCTCTCCCGACAGTGGGGAGAGAAAGGTGTCCTATCTAAGCCTCCTGGAGGGATGCTGAGAAGAGCCACAGCAATTTCCTCATTGACCCTTTCTCTTTCCCAATATATTTTAGAGGGAGATGACCCTTGAAAGGGGGATGTGTGTGGTTGACATGTGTGCACTCATCTTATTCCACCTCCATCCCCACAGAAATTATAAAACTCTTGGGAGCAAAAATAGCATCTGGCTCATATGTGTATTCTCTGCATCCCTGGCTCAGGACTGCCTCACTCAGTAAATATTTGTTGAATTGAACTGAATGGAATTAAATTGAGTTGTGGGGAAAAAAATCATGCCAATACTTTTTTGGCCTTGGAAAGTGAACAGAAAGGAATTTGTTAAAAGAAGAGCAAGGGCTTGGGATGAAGAGAAAACTATTCCCCCATCTTCTGATGAGACCACCAGGTGGGCATCAAAGGGACATGCCCAGCTCTTCTTCTAGAACATTATTATCTTTTCAAGGGACCCATGGTTCCTTGTCCTCTCAATAAGGATGTATGTTCCACACCTTCTTTACATTTTCAGCAATGTCAACCTTTTTAAAAAAGGCATCTCCATTTGAGATCCCTGGCATCTGGTTTGATTGAAAAGTATCTCTGTCCACTCAAGCTGAGTGCTGGGACACTCCAGCTTGTCAATGTGACCCACCAGCCTCCACTGGTAGCACAGTGGCCACAGGCATAAAACAGGGCTCTCTTCACTCCACACCCTTGCATTCACGGGAATTCCAGTTCCTTTTACCCTCCATCCAGGCCTCGTCAGGTGGCATCTCACAGATTCCAAGAAAACATCTTAGCTGTATGTACCTGTGCCATTTCCCTCAGCTTCACATTTGGTTCACTAGGGTGGCATCTCTAGTCGCCCTCCAAATGGCAGCAATGCCACTGATTCCCACTTCTGTCCCCATAGGATGGCTGGTGTCCCCCAGGTGATGCTTCTGTCAATGTTGGTACCAGAAAGCTAAAAGAGCAGCCACTGACACTGGGCTCACACCTCTGCTGCACCACTCACCTCCATGGGCAGGGCTGCCCTGGCCAAGCCACAGCACCAAGGCCACCGCCACTGTCACCAGCACTGCTTTCTACAGGGCCAACACCATGGGCCAAACCTCCAACTCTGTCAGCAAACCTTCTGCCAAAGCAGCCATCACCAGCCCCGAGGCTGTGGTCGGGCTGGGCTCTCCGTGCCTCTCGGAGGATCTAGAAATAACTCTGGGTATTTACAATGCCTGCTTGGCAGCCTCAACCCCTTGAGGTTCAGGTGTGAGACTATGGGGGCCGAATGAGGTGATCTGAGTGGAAGACCGCGGCTGTTTTCCAAACGGCCCCTCCATTCTGGGGATGGGTCGCTGTCCTTGAACCTAGTGCAGGTGCTGCGTTCCCTCTCCGCTCAGTCAGTCCCCAGCCTTCCTACCGCAGGCCTTTCAGAGCTTTGCTTCAGTGGACATCCCAACAGGCCTGAGTACTAGACCAAACTCAGGTAAAACTGAGGTTACAAATTCAAATAGGTCAATGAAAACTTAAATTTTGCCTCACATGTATTTCTGAGGGTATGAATGTAAAGCATAATGGCAGGGCCTAAAACAAAGAGGACAGAGTCACACAGCTGGTCTAACAAGGGCTAAGCAGAGGGCAAAAACAGCAACCCTGTGGTTTCATGCTCTTCTCCCCACGCAGCTTTTCCAGGAGCTCTGAATGTGTTTCCTATAGCCACAGTCCTTGCTTTGGGAAATTGGTTAAGAACAATAGCCTGGGGCTAGGTACAAACAGAAATGCCCCAAATGGTGTGGGATAAGATAAAGGTTATAATGCAGGTAGCCTGCTAGCTTTGTCAAAACCATTCCCAAGGCAGAACACAATTGGCTTTATCAAATTCTACCTATTTACTTTTTGTTGATGAGGAAGCTCTAATATCCAAGTCCCTACCTCACCTCCATTTATGATCTCAAGGCCACAGCAGGTCCTTGGATGAAATGCAGACATCTCCTGGGCTGTCCTTGCCTGGAACTCACTGAGGACTGGTGATTCCTGATCTGAAAGACTGAGTGTGACGTGGATGAAGGGCTCTAAGGAGCTATGAAGAGCTCTAGGAATGCAGCGTCCTGTTAATAATGGGACCAAACTTAAACCAGCCCCTCCCCCAACCTCACTGGCACAGGAAGCCCATGGATCTGGCTTGAAGACTCCGAGACCCTCATCCTTCACTCAGAACAGGCTCTCAAAGGGGAGAGAATGACTACATAGGCACGATGGGAACAGGAGTGGAAAGAATTCATAATAAATCTATCCTTTCGCAGGCATGGAGAATCCACTGTGTCCATCCAGCACTAGGTTATGTGCTTCAGAGATGCAGGAAGTTTGAGACATGGCTCTTGTCTTCAGGGACAGGAATCTTCTTGAGCAAATTTAATGGCTGACAGTAAGCCATGGAACACCAGAGAATGAATGAAACACCAGAGAATGAATGAAACACCAGAGAATGGATGAAAAATGGACACACAGAAGGGACAGCCACTCACCTTTCGGTTTTTACTCATGAGAATTTGCTTCAGCAAACAGCAACAACCACAACCAGAAAAGTAGCTTCCTCTCTCACTTTTCTAGTTCTTGATTCATTTTGAATGACTCCTTGAGGAATGAGATATGGAGAGTTGGCACCAGGGAATTGTTTGCTATTAACACCTATGCGAAATAAAAGATCAACCAGTTTTCACCTCATTCAAAGGATTTAACTGGTGAGAACCCTACTTAAGTAGGTACCTTCCTGATGTGGATTGAATAGTATCCCCCTAAAAGATATGTTCAAATCCTAACTCCTGCTACCTGTGAATGTGACCTTATTTGGAAGCAGGGTCTTTGTAGATGCAATCAAGTTAAGACGGGGTCATATAGGATTGGCATGGTCTCTAATCTAATAACTAGAGTCGTTATGAAAAGAAGGAAATTTGGACACAGAGACATCTGGGGAGAACACCCTGTGAATGTGGAGGCAGAGACTGGTGTGATATTGTTAGACCCAAACGGTCTACGAGGGATTCCAACTCGCCCAAGAACCGCCAAGAGTCGAGAGCCGCTGCAACACGCAAGAGGTTTATTAGGAGCCGATGCACCGGGGTTCCCTGAACCTCACGCAGGAGGCCGATGGGGAACCCCTAAAAGCGGAATCACATACTTTTTATAGGTTTATTTACTCATAGGGCGGGTATATTCTCACAATGATTGGGTAAATGTGGTGACTTTTGAATTCATTGGCTTAGGAACTTTTGTCCCACCTTCTGGCCGTTATAGTTGTTTGTTCATTGTGGCGGTTAGGGCGTATACCTGTTACGGGCAACTGGAAAATTACCCGCTGTCTGGAAAGTCCCCGTCAACTGAAAAACTCCAAGAATTGGTTTCGATAGGGAGAAGGAGTGGCGCACGATAGGGAGAAGAATTGGTTTACGGGAACAAGTGAGGGGGTGGAAAGTCCCTAAAGGCCCCACATTCCCCCCTTTTTTTTTTGTAACTAATTTCAATCATGGAATTTCAGTTTCTTTTTGCGAGTTTTGGTATTGTTGCCTTAGCATTAAAACTTGTACCGTACTAATGCGTTCTCTAATAAAGGCTATCAGGCGATTCAGAATGCATGGTCCAAAAGTTAAGAGCAACAATAAAATAAAGAGGGGCCCTAACAAGGTGGAAACTAAAGTAGTAAGCCAGGGAGATTTATCAAACCATGATTGGAACCACCCTTTTTGATTTTCCCTTTTCTGTTGTCTTTTGTCCAGGCGCTCCCTAAGTTTGTCCATAGTTTTGGTAATAGCCCCAGAATGATCAATATAAAAACAGCATTCTTCTTTTAGTGCAGCACATAGTCCGCCCTTCTTAAGGAACAGCAGATCTAATCCCCTCCTGTTTTGCATTACCACCTCTGAAGGCGAGGTGAGGGATTCTTTTAACTGAGTTATGGAACTTTCTAACGCCCGGAGGTCAACATCTATAGCTTGTCTTAAGGCATCATAATAGTGGGGTTGTTGAATGAGGGCTGTTGCACCTGTTCTTACCCCGGCTGCCATTTCTAGTCCTAGGAGTACAGCCAGGGTGAGGGTTATGGGTTTCCTCTTAAACCTTCCTCTGCCCTCATATTCATCTAGAAAGGATGAATCTGAATGATAAATGAATCTGGGGACTAGCCGAACTAACACACAAAAATCGGTTGAAGCTTTAAGGACCTCTAAAGAAATGCAGGGGGTCAATCCTGTGTTACATGCCCACCATCCATCCGGAGGAGGGAGGAGATACCCTGAGCCCTGTGGGAGGCTTAAATTGGCACAAAGATGTTGGTGGGACGAGGGGGGCGTTCCTACACATGTACCGTTTCCTAATACTGAGGCCAGGGTCAATTTACTATTTCCTTCTTGTTTCCATCGACATTGATCTGGAGTGTTAACATTATTATAATTAGAATTATATCCTATAGCATCATAATAAGGGGGAGGAGCAGCATAGCAAAGCCAACATGATTTGGTAGCCTCCGGGTTTGTGGCATTTAAAACCTCAAAAGCCGCCTGGACCAATGAGAGCATTCGGTCCCGGGGGGTCTTGGGCTTGATTGTCATTCCTTTTGGCTCAAAAGTTTGGTTTCTTATCTCTGGTAACGCTGTGGGAGGGGCCAAAGGTAGCAAAGAGTGCCCTATCTCAGGGTTGGGGCCTATAGGAACTGGAGTAGGGGTTTCAATTTTTAGTTTGATGGTCATTAGTAATCCATCATCATATCCTTCTTTATAAAACCTGATTCCCCATGAATGGCCATTTATCCAGTTTTTTATCTTTTTTTCCTGGTTCACTAAAAGAAATCTTAAGGGGATGGCACCATTTAGTACATTCAGGCCTATAAGTTAAGGGGTTGGTTGGGTGTGTATAATTGGCTGTCACCTTAATAAAGTCCCAACCAGAGGTGGGCTTCCAATAGGTGTCTCCTGTGGTTTCATATCCCCAACTATTGCAATAAAAGTTTTCAGTTCCTCCACATTTATAATTAAGGGACCTGTGGCAATGGAACCCGGGGCATATGTAGAAAGCAGGAGCTCTGAGCCCAGTCCTCCGAATCCCGTTTTTGCAACCCTTTCCGGAGGAATCAGCTCTAGTTGATAAAATTTTTGGAACATTATGTTGATCATAATAGTCTTCTAAATCCCAACCGGGAGCCCCTATGGCCAGTTTACAAACATCAGGAAAAAGGTTTGGCCACCAGGTCCATGGGGGAGCGATATTGCTAACAGACCATATTACATCTCCAGTCTGGGAAATTACCTGCCAGGTTAAACGCTGGGGCAGGTGAGGACTAAAATTACTCACAGTCAGTAGGGGTAACAAAGTTAAAGTTATAAGTCTGATGATCGCAGAAGCTTGAGCTTGAGCGGGTTGCTGGTCTTTTGGGCTCGCCATTCCGATGTTGCAGATGCTGGTGCGGCCTTCACGTGTGAAGCGTGGATCCACGCAGCGATGCCGTCTACCTTTATAGCCGTGGGGGTGGTGAGCAGGACGATGTATGGTCCTTTCCACCGAGGCTCTAGAGTCTGGGTTCGGTGCCGACGGACGTACACGGAATCTCCGACTTGGAAGGGATGAGCCTCTGCTGGTGTTCCTGGTCGGTAAGCCTCTGCCAGCTGGGACCACACCTCCTTTTGGACCAACTGGAGTCCCAACAGCCTAGCATATAAGTCAGTGTTATTCTGGCAGTCAGGACTTAATTTTTCCCTTAGCGTAAAAAGAGGAGGTTGGGCCCCGTATAGTATTTCAAATGGAGTAAGATAATAGCGGGAGGGGGTATTTCTAGCCCGGAACAGGGCTAAGGGAAGGAGCACCGTCCAATCTGTACCGCCAGTCTCTATGGACAATTTAGTTAGGGTCTCTTTTAGAGTTCTATTCATTCTCTCTACCTGTCCTGAACTCTGGGGTCTATAGGCACCATGTAATTTCCAATCAGTCCCCAGGTATTTGGCCACACCCTGACTTACCTGGGCGACGAAGGCGGGACCATTATCTGATCCTATTACCTTTGGTGCCCCGAACCGGGGGAAAATTTCTTTTAAGATCTTTTTGGCCACCACACTAGCTGTCTCCTTCTTCGTCGGGAAAGCTTCTACCCAACCTGAGAAGGTATCTATAAAAACTAGAAGATACCTGTTACCGTACCTTCCAGGGCGTATTTCAGTGAAGTCGACCTCCCAATAGGCTCCTGGGCGGTCTCCTCTGAGCCTTTTTCCGACCTCAAGTTTTCCTTTATGGGAGTTTACCTGTTGGCATGGAATGCACTCTCGTGCAATCTGCTCAGCTAATTTAGTTAGTCCAGGGGTATCATAACCTGTCTTGTGTAGTAGGGACACCATCTTTTTGGTTCCCAAGTGTGTCCATCTGTGAATCTGTTGTAGCATGGATTTTGCTTGTTGAGGAGATAATGTTCCTTTAGTTATGGCTGGGGTAATTGTTCCCCTATCATTTGGTTTCCCAGGACTCTCATCTGATAGTTCTAGTATGATTTCCTGTAGAGCCACTTCTCGTGCCACCCTATCTGCCATGTTGTTGCCTCTTGTCACCGGGGTATTGTCCTTCTGGTGTCCGGGGCAATGAATTATGCTGACTTTAGTGGGGAGCATGAGGGCAGCTAGCAGTGCCACTATTTCTTCTTTGTTTTTAATTTCTTTGCCCGCCGAGGTGAGCAACCCTCTTTGTTGGTAAATGGCCCCATGGACCTGGGCGGTAGCACATGCGTATCTACTGTCCGTATAGATGTTTACCTTTTTGTTTTCTGCTAGTTCCAATGCTCTAGTCATGGCGATTAGTTCAGCCCGTTGGGCCGATGTCCCTTGCGGTAATGCGGCTGCCCAGATGACCTCTTTCCCGTCTACCACGGCTGCTCCCGCCCGACGCTTACCTTCCTCTAGGAAACTGCTTCTGTCAGTAAACCAGGTAACGTCGGCTTTGGGGAGGGGCTGATCCATCAAGTCTGGTCTGCTACCGTGTGCTGCAGCCAGTACTTCCTGACAATCATGGATGACGGTAGTGCTTTTCAGGTCAGGGTCGGGTAGCAAGGTGGCCGGGTTGAGTCCTGTGGCTGAGGTAAACTTAATACGATCTGAGTTTAACAGCAGGGCTTGGTAATGAGTCATCCTGGCATTTGTTAGCCATCTGTCGGGTGGCTGGCGAATTACACTTTCTAATGCATGGGGGGCTGTTATCGTTAGGTTCTGCCCCAAAGTCAGTTTGTCAGCATCTTTGACCAAAGCGGCCACCGCGGCGATTATTTTTAAACAGGCGGGCCATCCTGCTGCCACAGGATCCAATTTCTTTGATAGGTACGCAACCGGGCGATTCCAGGGGCCCAGTTTCTGAGTTAGTACTCCCTTTGCAATACCTTTATTCTCGGCCACGTACAGATGAAAAGGCTTAGTGATCCTTCCCCCGTTCCTTTTTTTAGGGCATTCTCTTGCCCAATGACCTTTTTCTTTACAGTAGGCACATTGGTCCTTGTCTAATGGCCGCCTTCTATCCGTTGTTCGCCCTTCCCGTCTATTTCTGTCTCTACTGTTTCCTCCTCTGACTACAGTGGCCAGTATCTTACTCAAATGTCTTTCTTGCCTCTTATCTCATCTTACCTCACGAGCCTCTTGTTCCTTCTGCTTTCTTTCTTCTCTTTCTTCTTCTGTCTCCCTCTTATTATATACCTTATCTGCCTCTTTTACTAAGTCCTGAAGGGAGAAACCTTGTAGGCCATCCAGCCTTTGTAACTTCTTTCTAATATCAGGGGCCGCCTGGTCAATAAAGGCCATTGCTATGGTGGCCTTATGTTCCTCAGAGGTTGGATCATAAGGAGTGAATCGTCTAAAAGCCTCCATTAAGCATTCTAGGAACACGGTTGGCGATTCCTGGGGCCCCTGAGTTACCTCTCTTACCTTAGCCAAATTCGTGGGGCGCCTGGCCGCTCCATGGAGACCCGCCACCAGAGCCTGGCGATACATTTTCAGGTGCTCCTTACCTTCCGGGGTATTAAAGTCCCAATTCGGCCTGACGAGTGGAAACCCGGCATCAATCTCGTTAGGCAACTGGGTAGGTTGTCCATTGGCGCCTAACACATTCTTTTTAGCCTCCAGGAGAACCCGTTGCCTCTCCTCAGTTGTGAGGAGAGTCTGGAGGAGCTGTTGACAATCATCCCAGGTGGGTTGGTGGGAGAAGACAAGAGACTCTATTAAAGCAGTAAGAGCCTGTGGGTTTTCAGAGAAAGTAGGGTTATGCATCTTCCAATTATAAAGATCTGCAGAGGAAAAGGGCCAGTATTGAAGGGGCCTATTCCCGTGGTTATCGGGGGGGCCATATTCTCTAAGGGGTAAAGCAGTAGAATCCGGGGAAACAGCCCTCCGGCTTCTGGTGCCCTCCAAGGGACCCCCCCTTTCCGCCATAACAGGTGGCCCTACTGGTGCGGAGGGTTGTGAAGCTGGGGGTCCTAGGGACGACATGGGATTTAGGGCCGGAGGATAAGGAGGTGGGGAATCTAGAAGAAGCAAATCAGACTGCAGGTCAGGATATATCGCCTTTGGCGGGTCCGGGGCAGCAGATGACTTTTCCGTGTCTGGGGTTTTCTTCAGGGCCAATATCTCCGATTGTGCTGGAGCGCATGCAGACGTGCCTGTTGAGGAAACAAAGGGCCGGACCCACGGAGGCGGGGAGAGAGCTAGATCTTCCCAGACCAGGATATATGGTATCTGGTCTGGGTGTCCGTGGGGTCCTGTGTTAAAGACCCTAGACTTGACTAGCCCAACCTTATCTAACAAAAAAGATCCTTCGGGTGGCCACCCTGTCTGAAATGTAGGCCACTCAGAGGTACACAGCGTTTGCCATTTTCCTTTCCTTACTTCTACCGAAAGGTTGTGGGCCCTAGCCCTAACTTCGGTCCAGTGGCTTAGGGTAAGAGAAAGAGGAGTCGTCATAGTTTGTCTCATTGTCGTCCGTCAAAAGAAAGATAATAGTACAGAAAAACAATAAAATTTCAAAAGACACACATTGATATTGCCGCCGCGAACTTAAACCCGAAACCAACTCAAATTCAGATGGCAGCTTATATAACCTGCCAGAACCAGATGAAGGGGAGACAAAATTTGTTTCTCCTTCCAGATGGACCACCAGGGCGTCCCCCGGGGCCCGTGGACACCAGCTTTCGGCACGTCTGCCTAGCCAGGAGCCCAATACAGATTCCACAGCAAGCCGGTTCGCACGGCTTTTTCCTAATGGCGGCTAGCAACAAACAAACGACAAACAAACAGACAATTGGGCTCGAGCCTACCTGATACCTCCGACTCCCGATGTTCTTGTGACCCGGGGGCGAGTGGGGATCCCGGACGAGCCCCCAAATGTTAGACCCAAGCGGTCTACGAGGGATTCCAACTCGCCCAAGAACCGCCAAGAGTCGAGAGCCGCTGCAACACGCAAGAGGTTTATTAGGAGCCGATGCACCGGGGTTCCCTGAACCTCACGCAGGAGGCCGATGGGGAACCCCTAAAAGCGGAATCACATACTTTTTATAGGTTTATTTACTCATAGGGCGGGTATATTCTCACAATGATTGGGTAAATGTGGTGACTTTTGAATTCATTGGCTTAGGAACTTTTGTCCCACCTTCTGGCCGTTATAGTTGTTTGTTCATTGTGGCGGTTAGGGCGTATACCTGTTACGGGCAACTGGAAAATTACCCGCTGTCTGGAAAGTCCCCGTCAACTGAAAAACTCCAAGAATTGGTTTCGATAGGGAGAAGGAGTGGCGCACGATAGGGAGAAGAATTGGTTTACGGGAACAAGTGAGGGGGTGGAAAGTCCCTAAAGGCCCCACAATATGTCTACAGGCCAAGGAACACGCAGGATTGCCAACAACCACCATGGGGCTAGAAGGATCCTCCCCTACAGACTTCAGAGAAAGCATGTCCTGCCGATCACTTGACTTTGGGTGTCCAGCCTCCAGAACTGTGAGAGAATACATTTCTGTTGTTTTAAGCCACCCAGTTTGTGGTACTTTGTCACGGCTGCCCTAGAGAAAGAATATGCTTCCTTGATCTCTACTTTTCCCCCATAGCCACTGCCCTTCTCACACCCCTGCCTTCCCAACACACACACACACACACACACACACACACACACACACACACACACTTCTAAAAACAGGAAGTTATTTTAAAGCCTAGACTTGGAGCTGCTTCCTGCCTGACCAAGATCCACACATTCCTAACACGGGGCCTTTGATCCTAGAGCAAAGTCTCCTGTGGTAGAGTAACCCTAAGACTGACACAGAAGCTGGAAGAGACACCCCAAAAGTGCCTGCGGAGCAAACACACTAAGACAACGCTGAGCAGAGAAGCCCCCAGAGAACAAACTGTTACTGGCTTGAAGGGAAGACACAAAGGGCAAAGACTCTAGAGAGAACAGCACTTTCTTTGCTCCAGGCTGCCACAGCCCCAGACTGGGCCTCCCGGGACCATTTCAGCCCCTTGTAAGCTGGGGGAGCCCACTGTTAGGGGTGGTACCACCCCTCGCCGTAGCGAGTCAAACAACCTGAGGAGGGGGATGCCATTGAAGGGGGAGACATTCAGACTCCTTCTCGGCAGGAACTTGGCACCAGAGGCCTCTCAGCTCTCTCTTTCCAATCCATCCATGCCTTTCATGAAAGCACGGGCTCAGTTAAAGTCAGGATGACTTAGAGCACAAAAAACTCAAGCAATCAAAACCCCAGCCACCTGTACACTTGATTAGACCCAGAAGGTTTGGTTTTAGGGCCCCTGTGGAATTTATTTACATCACTATTCCCCTCCTCCCAAATTGGCAGTTCATAAATACCAACCCATTTCCTAACCCATTAAAGCACTATTAGAAGTCAACAGACTCACATTCAATTCAAGCCCTTCTAAGAAACAGTTGCCTTCCTCTTCCTCTTCTGTAATTCCTCTCGCCGCGCCTGGGAGGAAAGCTCCGTTTGGGGCAGCAGGGATCATTGCGTCCAAGGAGGTATTGCACAGAGCCAGGTGCTTGTACATTTACCTCCCTGGCACAAGAGACCTGCATTGTGTTTAGAAATCCATCTTGGCAGAATGATAGAATGGGAAGGAAAAAATCACTGAGCAACCAACTGGTCCAACACCTTCATTTTACAGCCCAGAGAAGTGAAAACACTTCCCAAGGCCATACAACCACTTGTGACAGAATAAGGACTTGTACCCAGTTTCCCTGACTCCCAGCCTAGTACTCTTTCTGGACCTGTAACCAGAGAAGGGAAAATAATATGTATTGTGGTAAAGCAAGGACAGGGGTATAGGGAACCCTTGGCCATTGAGGAACTGGCACATTCTAAAGCATCACTTTGATGGCTCTGATCAGTAGCCCCTTTTCATCCTTGCTAGGCATCCCCAAGTTGCCAGCCAAATGGATGAATTGCTGATATTCTTGCTTGCCTAAGAAAAGCATCTCTTGGAGGGTTAATAAAGCTGTCTGAACTGTCCTACAGGAGGTCACCTTACATTCAGAGAGCACTGCTGCTCTGCTGATCGGTGTTATGGTGACCAATGAGGACCTAACCTCTTGTACTTATTGTTGGATATCTAGGCCTTCAAGGCCCTCTACAGTCTGATTGATCCCAGCTACCCTAATCGACCTTGCCTCGCTTCCATGTGGAGATGTGTAAATTTTTTTACTGTCTGGCTTCCATCCCGCTTCCTAATAGCACCGTATATTCATTTAAGGTAATGTTAGCTGTAACAGTGAAACCTCAAAACTTCAATGACTTAACATAATGTGTCTTTTCCACCTAACAGCTGAAACAGGCACCTCTCCTCCAGGAGGTAATTCAGAGACCTAAGCTCCTTCCATCTTATGGATCTGCTGTCTCTAACATATGGCTCTCAAGATCACACTGGGTGATCATGTCCACTGCAGCTACCAGACAGGAAAGGAACTTGGAAGGGTATGTGTGGGAGCCTGCCTAGAAGTGATGTGTGCAGAATGGCATCAATTCCCCTCATAGTCATTGGTTAGAACTCAGTCACATGGCCACACCCAACTGCAAGGGAGGCTGGGAAACACAGTCCAACTCTGTGCCCGGGAATAAGAAGAAAGAACTTCGTAAGTTAGCTAGTAGTTTCTGATGTACGTCCCCAATTTTTTTTTTTTTCTTTTTTTGTGGTACGCGGGCCTCTCACTGTTGTGGTCTCTCCCGTTGCGGAGCACAGACTCCGGACGCGCAGGCTCAGCGGCCATGGCTCACGGGCCCAGCCGCTCCATGGACGCACGAACCCGCGTCCCCTGCATAAGCAGGCGGACTGTCAACCACTGCGCCACCAGGGAAGCCCACGTCCCAAATTCTTTAGGTGGACTTTCCTCTGCCTTATCTTGTGAAATCATGACAGAGGATAATGTTTGGTTCTCCTTTTCATTGGCCAACTCCCACTAGGGAAGCCGAGGGGGCAAGAAACTTCTTCACTGATTGTATAGCCAGGGACCAAACAGTCACTTAAACTCAGCCGATCACATATTTTCCATCAGGACTCTGAGTCTTGAACAAGACACAAAAGATGCCATAAGAGATGGAGAGAGCACTTTGAGGTCATTTTTATTGTCCTGTGGTGGGACTCGGTGGTGGTGATGGCCTCTGGGGGGCATTCACATGCCCAGTGTCATAAGCAGAGCCCAGGCTGATGTCTTCATTTCTGTCTGCCACACCCACTCCGCTGATCCTTCTTTTCCCAGTGCCATAGTGCTACCTCCCACATCTCAATATCACCACCTTACTCTAGAGTGGAAAGCAAGACTGAGAACAGCTGCACAGGAAGTAAAGAGAGTACCCTGAGAAGTCACCTAACTCTCTCACCACCTATCACCAATGACTGAAGAAATCCAGGAGATCTCACCTTTATCAAAACTCCCTTTGTTTTCGAACGAGAAGAAAGCAAGTGACAAAAGATGTAAAGACGGCAAAACCCAGGGAACCATGGGGCTAACCAGATATTTTGACCACCCATCACCTTATTTGTACCTCCCTTTGCTAGCAGAAAACTTTCACAAATGGTACTTCCACCCACTGACTAGTACCAATTTTGTCTTAGCTTATTGGTCTTGGAGCTTGAAGACAGTGCCCTAGTGGCTCTTCCCCTTCTCAGCCCCACAGACTGCTCTACTGTCTTCTCCACTCCAGATCAGGGGTCAGGTCAAGTGAATGTTTTGAAGAGCGGGTCCTTCTAAAAGTCTTTCCCCTTGGAGTAGAGCTGCCCACCCTCATTAGTGACCATCTGCAAATGTAACAGGCACGGGAAGCATTGAGATGGAAAAATCAGTCCACACTCCATCTTCACGGGGAAGGTGCTTCTGAGCAAAGTGAAGGCGACCAGTCTGAGGCTGACCTCCCACCCAGGGAGGAGACGCCGTCCTGCTTCTTAGTCACCCACCTGTCTGAGAGAAGGGATAGAAAGGGCATTGGATCATGGCTGAGGACACCTGACTCAAGAGAGTCACAGAATTAAAGGTAAAGGGACCGGGACTTCCCTGGTGGTCCAGTGGTTAAGACTCCCATCTCCCATTGCAGGGGACGTGGGTTTGATCCCTGGTCTGGGAACTGAGATCCCACAGGCCACACGGTGCGGCCAAAGATAACTAAATAAAAAACAAAAATAAAAAGTGAAGGGACCTTAGACACTACTTAGTCCAGCAGTTTTCAAACTTTTCAAACTCAGAAACTCTGTCTTCAAATGGCATTCCATATGGAATCCTGACATATAACAGATAAAATTGGAATGTTCTGATTGAAGCAGGCATAGAAATTCTTAGTTCTGGCTTCCTGGCTCCCACTCCACCCCCTGAGTGGGCTCAGAGGCACTCGTGCATGGTTCCTGGAATTCCAGTCTGAAAGCTCCAGATCTCACTCAACTTGTTGTTCATTTCATAAATGAGGGTTCTGAGACCCGGCAAGTCTAGCCATGGCAAAGACTGGAACCCACGTCTCATCCCCACTCCAATGCTCTTTCCACAAAGTTTGCCATTTTTCAACTCAGTTCCTTCATCTTTAAAATGGGGATAGAACCAAAACATCTGCTTCATCTACCAAGGGGCTCTCTGGGGATCAAATGCGCGTGAAAGCATAGTGAAAACCCTAGAGCTCTTCTACTGCTTTTCTAGAGTAAGGAAATTGTATTCCCTGAGGCTCAACATCCCTTGTTCCTGCTCAGAGACTCCTCTTTCACCTCCACGTGGGCAAAGGGAAACTGAGGATTTGGGCTTAAAGACCAATATGAGGCTCCCCATCAAGAGGGTCCCCAACTCTAGGTGCAGAGGGCGGGTAGGTGCTTTGGAAGTGAGGCTCAATGCCCCTGAAGGAAGCACACCATCCGAGAAGTCTCCTGCCCGCTGTCAGAGCGTCTCCTTGCTATTTAAAAAGGAGCTTTAGGTTTCTCAGGAAATTCTCAGAAGTCCCATTTCCTTACTGTTTTGCTGTGAGGAGCTGCATTAAGTACCTCAGGGCTGCCTACTTAGCTCTCAGCCTCCTCCATTAAGCATTACCTTTATATCTCACTCTCTGTCTCCCAGAAGATGAAGCGCTCCTTGCCCAGGGCTCCAATTAGCACCTGATAGGACCAGCGCTATAAGCAAGCAGCCTTCCATCTCTTCCCGAGGGTAAGGTGGAAGTGAGTTTGGAATGCTGTGGTCTCATCCTCAGGGCTGGCGATGGACAGAGAAGTAAAAGCCAATTCCTCCCCTTTCGCTTGTCTAGAGATGAGGGACATCTAGGAGGGTCCATGTGCCTTACTTGGACACCCTCACATTCAGCTCCAGAGCCTCCCAAGCCTGAGAGGGAGAGGGTGGGGGGTTTCAGAGGACAGAATTGAAAGTGGTCACATCATGTCCATTGCCCCAGCAGCCCATGCCCCGTGAATCACCCTACCTGGGGACTAGCTTTCCCTAGGCACATTCTGGATCCACCAGATTCCAGTGAGAACCACACAGTGAGAGTATTATTAGCTCCCCTGAGCAAAAGATGCCCCCCAAGGATAAGGATTTGACCTGCATCACGTGTGGGGATTTTGGCAGACGTGTGCTAACTGGGGCTTTGGCACCCCAGTTTAGGCAGTTAACTTATCTGATGGAATACTCTGAAAGGACCCTGCAGGCATGCTCATCTGACACTGCGAAGGGCTCTGCTGAGAAGCCAAGCGTGGGTTGAGAGGCCTGGGAGAAGAGTCAGGGACACTTACCGGCACTAAGCCAGGGTTTCCCACACCAACTCTACTTGACACATTTTAGTGAATCGGAGACAAGCATCAGCTCCAACAGAATGGAATGGAGGTTGCACTGAGGGCCTCAGCTCTAGGCTTCCCTGAAACTGTGAAGAGGTAGCACTCAGTGGGAAGACTAAAAGGCGCTAGGGAATATGCTTACATCACATGCAGAAGGATTTAGGCTAGATAGAAGTAAGAATGTCAACAATATCAGTTGTGCTGTTTCAAAATGTTTAAGGAAATGGTATCCAAATCCCCAAGGCCTGATAATGTCTCTCAAATATTTCTTTAATTGGCCCTCTCTTCTCTGAGGTTCAGAACACATCAACTTTTACCTACCCAGCAGAGTTAGTCCTAAGCGCCTCTGGTCTTTCTTTCTTCCAAACCAACCTCCACTCCTCCACACAGCAGACAGAAGTATCTGTAAAACCAAGTCTGACCATGCCACTCCCTTCCCCAGATAAAGGCCAGGATGCTTGCCATGTGGTCTCACACTTTGCCTTCCAGCCACACTGATCTAGTCTCGTTTTCTACCCCATCCCATGCTGTTTTCAGCTCTGTGGCTTTGCATATTCTAGTCCCTTTGCCTTGAATGCTCTTCTCTCCTCTACTTTACTCCATCCTCCCGTAGCATCCCTGGCTCTCCCATGCAGCCAGGGATTTTCCGACGGGGTTTTCCTGAGGCTCTGAGGTGGTGAGGGTTGTGTAGGGGCTTGGAGGTACAGCCATAAGTTAGATATCTTATTCTTTGCTTTCTGATCAAGATGTGAAGAGCCCTTGCTTCGTGTCTACTGTAGCATGGCTGATTTCACGCGGAGAAAAGACTTGAGGGCGGGGACTCCAGTGGGGCCGGCATCTGCTCTCACTTCCTTTCTGCACATGGGGCCTGCGTGCCC
Organism: Phocoena sinus; assembly: GCF_008692025.1. Lineage (NCBI taxonomy): Eukaryota > Metazoa > Chordata > Mammalia > Artiodactyla > Phocoenidae > Phocoena > Phocoena sinus. Next base: position 132,148,510 of record NC_045763.1, read on the forward strand.
ACGGGCTGCCTTATCCAAGTCACGATCCAGTCCTCAGTAGGAATGATCTAACTACCCCCCCTTCCCAGAGAAGTAGCCATGAGAAAGGAACCGCCATGGTCACGTGTGAGAGGGAACTCTCTGCCCAGCCACATGGGGGACTCACTCTCCTCAAAACCCCGGGCGTAATTGTAGGGTAAAATATCATGGTTTGGTTTTGCTTCTGGAAAAAGACAGAGGGCTAAATATAGCGGCCTGTCTGGAACACAGTCCCCAGGGAGTCTCTACCCTTTAGAAAGAACTGGAGAGAAACGTCTCCCAAGCGGGAGCAATACACCCATGAGGGATGCGGGCATCAGACTTCATTCCTCCCTTTCTTGGAGAGGAGCTCTCTCCTGGTACAGGGCTTCAACAGAGAAAGCAGCAGTGACATCCCTTCCACTCCTGTTCAAGGTCCTGCAATGGCTCCCCATTGCCTTTAGGATAAAACTCAACCTACTGTGAAGGACCCTCAGGGACTCTATAATATGACCTCCGCTGATACTTTCTTTGAACAAACAGTGACTGAGTGCCTGCCTGGTGGCAGCTTGATGCCAGGCCTGTGAATGCAGAAATGGAATCATGGTCCCTGCACTGCAGGGGCTCACAGTTTCGTGGGTATGACAGTTGGTTTTATGTGTCACACTTGGCTAGGAGACAATCTCCAGTTATTCACTCAAACACTAGCCTGCACATAGCTGCAAAGGTATTTTGTAAGTGTGATTGAAGTCTATAATCAGCTAACTTTAAGTAAGGGAGGTTATCCTCATGATCTGGGTGGGACTGATTCCATCGGTTGAAAGGCCTTAAGAGCAGAGCTGGGGCTTCCTGAGTGCAGAAATTCCATCTGTGGACAGAACTCCAACGATGTCTGAGAGTTCCAGTCTGCCCTCCCGGACAGCCTGCCCTTTCGATCTCACACTTGTACGGCTAGTCCCCACAATTGCATAAGCCAATGCCATGCAATAAACTGCGCCACCAGGGAAGCCCCAACAGGTTGGATTTTGCCTATTAGTGAGTACGGGTGGTCTTATTAGGTAGGCTGAATATTCCTGAGGTGCTCACATAAGAATGAGGTCTCTTGCTCTTCTGTGGGCCCCATATTTCCTAACTCAGAGTCTGGCACATGGGCAGAGGGAATCCTGCACCCGTAGATTGAGTGCTAACTTGGGGTCCTAAGGAGAAGGACAGGAGTCAATAGCAGGGACTAAAAAGCATTGTCCTCAGTGGCTGTTTGGCTCCTGAACCCAGAAAGCCCACCCCTGGGACTGGGTGCCCCACCTCAGCAACCGGAGCAGAAAGTACAGCAGGACTGTGCCCAGGACCAGGTGTCCTACCTCTGTGGCCCCTCCAGGGAATGCTTTCCTGCACCAAAGAGGAAAAAGCCTGACGGGAGGGCAGGGACTCCAGAAGTCCTGCAGCTGGCGAAGGATCCCTGGCCATCTCCAAAGGATGCAGGTAGAAGAAATCCAGCATCAGAGGAGGAAGTCACCTCCTGTGGTCTCTATGTGGGATCACACTCCCAGTATCCCCAAGAGAAATGAAAATCCCCCCCCCCCCATCTTTCTAGATCCTAGAATGATCCTATGGTCTGCTACAGTCCCAACAACTCGTGCCCTTGCAGAATCTCTCCCTCTCATCTCACCTGTCTCCATCATGCTCCAGCACTCTCCTCAAGGGAACAGACAACAGCCGGCCCACATGCATTCTACTTTAGGGGAGGCCTCTTTCAGGAACCACTGGAGTGGCTGTGTGCCTTGCTGCCAGCACAGTAAACCCTGGCCTCTTCCCTTCCTGCCTGCTGTTCTTTCTCTAGTGACAACTGTGTCATTTGCTGATGAGAGCAAGGGACCCGGAGAAAATCCACCTGGGAGGCAAGGGAGAGAAAGAGCAAAGAGCTCTAGGAAGATAGGACTGATCAGGCGCCGATGTAAACAGATGCGATCTTTCCTTCCCCAAGTCAATGATGCGCTTTCTCAACAGCAGTGAGGTCAGGTGACAGAGGCACTGATCTCACACTTGGTAGCATAGACTTTTCTGATTATTGAGAGCCGGACACAGGACCCTGAATCTCATCACTGCGTTATTGTCGCCGGATGGGCTCACTGGACACTGAGGCGGGGGAGGAGTGAGAAGGGGAAGGGAGAACTGCAGAGGGAAGAAGGAAAAGCAGCATTAGGTCTTGAACCTTCATCTCCAGAATTCGCACACTCCACCTCCTGGCCTGCTCCTACCACCACTCGCTTTCTCTGTTTTCCTTTCTGTATCAAGCTCTGTCTCCCTCCATGTCTACTTACTGCTTCCTTGATTCCTCAAATGCTCACCCTTCCTAAACTGTTCTCCTGTCTAGTTTGGCTGCTGACTCGGTTTGGACCTTCCTCCTCTCGCCAGGATTTTCAGCCCTTTTAAGACTCCCTTTCTCCTCTTCCTCCTTGGTATTCAACGTGTTGTCCACAAATCAACTGCCTAGGCACCACCTTGAAGCTTGTTAGAGATACAGGGTCTCAGGCCCCACTCAGACCTGCGGAATCAGAACCCTGATCCCAGCAGGATGCCCAGATTATCTGTGTGCACAGTGAAGACTGGGCCACTCCACTCTGAATTAGAAGATGCATTCCTGACAGCCTACACGGGGATCGTTTTTGCCCCATTGTATTCCCGGCACTGACCACTATGTCTGGCAAATAGTAGATTCTCAATAAATACTAACTGAATGGGTGGATCTCTAGGTTTTTCTCTCTGACCTCATGTACTATGTCCTCTTCTAAGAGGCCCTCTGACACATTTGTGCCCCTTGCACCCCCCTTCACCTTGTTCCTCCCACTCCCATTTTTTTCTCCTCCTCTGCCACCGGGGACAGGATCAGACTGGTGTGTAGGAGAGGAGCTTGCTGGAGGTGGCTCAAAGGCCCCAGCAGAAGATGGTATTGGGCTGTAGGCTTTGCTTGTGTGAGCCACAGAGAGGACCTTCACATGGAACAGGAAAGCTCTCACACTCCCATCACTGTCTTCTCCACTCATCAACCGGCAAAGCCTCAGATATGATGAGGGCCCCAAGAATGACTTGGAGACAATCCTTTTAGGGACAACAAATGCTGGTTCCAAGTGACACAGAGCCTGAGCTCCGGTTTGCTTCTGCATTCACCCTTTTATTAAATGCACACATTTGAAACACTAGTAACAGGGAAGGGGATGAAAAAGATATACAGAATGCTAAGAAGTAAAGTATGCCCTCTAGGAGCTTGCAGAAGCCCAGGAAATGTGTCCTAAAATACCTCAGTCTAGCTCTTTTCTTTTATCATAGCGCGCCCTCTCGTAGGAGCGGCACGAAATCAAATTGAGCTCCTGGCCAGATTATACAAGGATGCAAGGATTGTCAAAGTATAATTAAAAGGTGGGGGAGGAAGGGAGAGAAAGCTCGGAGAAGGAAACAGACTGCACTGGCAAAGAGGAAGATAAAATGTAGAGATGGGGAGAGGAGAGAGAAGAAAAAGGACCAAGAAGAAAGGATGGCTTTTGCAGTCATAAGATGGTTACACTGTAAACCTTTAGTATGTACATTTTTAAAAAGCCCTCCACCTTGCAGTTACTTAGTAAGCAGGCGAGAAACTTCAGCAGTGAACTCGCAGACCATGCATTCAACTGCCTTCTGAATGTCGAGGGTGGACGGCTGCTAAGTCTATTCCCCGGGGCTCTCTTGGCGCCATATATTCTCCAGTGCTCCGTCCTGAACAGAGCAAGTTCCACAAGGACACGCCAGTGGGAGCCCTACCTGTCGAACTCCTCCTGAGTGAGAACAGGAGGCAGTGGTCCTGACCCCTATCCAGTGGGCACAAGAAGATCTCAACAAAATCTACAAAGCCTGGTGTCCCAGGGAGAAACTTCAGGTGACAGTCCCCCTGGCCGGGCCAGAGCCAAAGATCCAGTGACTTTCGCCAGCTGAGACCACGAATAATCACTGAGAGAAGGCTGATTGGTAATTACAAGGTGGAATGTAAACACAGAGACGGGGAAGACAACAAACAGGGTTGGGAGGACAGGAAGCTGAGGGTCACTGGATCCCCTATCCATGGTCGCCTCGGCCACTGGCTTTCCAGCCCGCTGCTGCCACACACCAAGCCCTCCGCCATGTCTCCATCACACCGGCAACTGCTAGGCTAATTGACTCATCCTCCCAGGAGGCCTTAGGGCAGGAAAGGGATGTGGGTGGTTGACGTGGAGTTATACACAGAGACAAGGAGCTCCAGGAAGACAGGTAGGTGCCTTGGTTGGTATATTATAGAGGGGCTTGAGTCAGGGACATTTACCAGCATTTCCTTAACCTCATTTACCATCATCTGTGAAGTGGGGTGATGATACAGATGTCACAAAATTGTTGGGACAATTAACTGGGATTAAAGTAAAGCATGTTGTCCAACACCTGGAGCAGAGTAAACATTAGAAATGACTAGCACTATTTTTACATTTGGGGATTATTTTGGAACTTAAACATCCAGCATCTCAAATGAAGAACATATGTATAATTCTTACATGAAAAGTAATTAGGATTGAGTGACAATTCCTTCCTAGACATTTGAACAGTGGTTCTCAAACTTCAGTGAGCAGAAAAAATCACCCGAGGTGCCCGGTAAAAATGCAGAGTCCACACCAGCTGCGAGACCCACCTCTACTCATGACCATCGGATTCAGTGTGTCTAAGAAGAGGCCTCTGCCACATTTTATGGAAATGCTCGGTTTGTGGGTCTGTCTGTAAATTCATTGAGGGAAGCAAATATACCTTGCTCATCTCTGTATCCCAGACTCTTAGCCTAGCTCCTGGGACATGGGAGGTCCTGAGGAATGTTGTTTGAACATTCAAAGTGCCCATTCGCCCTTGAGAATAGTATCTGGGGGAACTGGAGGAATTCTTAATGCCAAACTACAGTTAGGACCTTTATTTTATAATATATCTTACCCAGAGGGTGGGTGTGCTGAGCCAGAGCACAGGAACATGACAAAGTCCACAAAAAATATTTAGTGCCTTTGATAGCAGCACCTAAGATGAGATAGGAGAAAGGGCTGGTTTGTACATTTCTAAGAGCAGAGTTTATAGAGAAGAAGTAATAAGTCCTCAGAAGAGAATAAAAGGGTAATTTTTCTAAGCCAAGGAAGTCAAGTAAGGAGGGAAGAAAGGCCATCCTGAATAATATGGAAATGTAGAAGCAGTGAGAATTCCTTTTTCCTCCTACTTCTAGCTTCTGGTTTATGCTCAAGTTCCTGGGCCTCCATCCAGTTCTGCTACTACCTAACTTCATGAGCAGGGGTAACCTCTTCGTTGTCGCATCTGGAAATAAGAACGATGTCATCTCTACCACGAGCAAGAAAAAGCCGATCTTGGCCATCTCTTGAGCCTCCTCTTCTGCAGCCATGCTAAACTTTTGTGCTTCCAAGCTTTTGTATTTGCAATGACTCCTGCCGTTACTTCTTTCCTTGGTGATCAAACTACTTTCGTCCTTTCAAACTCAGCTCAAGCATCAGCTCTTCCAGGAAACCTTCCTTGAATGCTTGGTTTCATTTAGGTGCTCCCTCCCCACACACGGTTTCCCACAACACCCATTATAGGACCTGTCATTCCCTTCTGCATCTGTTGCCTTTTCTGTCTCCCCATGAGATTCTGAGTAGGGACTGCCTTGATTCACCTCTGTGTTCCCACATTTTAGCACAATGTCTAGCTCATTACACATGCTCAACAAGTGCTCAAATAATTAGTTAATTAACTAGAAATCAAATGCATGGGGAATAAGCTTCCTGGGTGTGTAGGGGTAGTGGCTGGGTGGCAAAAGCCAAGGCAAACAATTGCCCAGGGCTGTAATACACTTAACTCCCAGGAAAAAGGAAAGTGAAGTAAAGGACCAGGTGCACTAGTAAGCATGCACAGACCCGCTCTGTGGCCCTAATAAGAAAGCAAGTTGGGAAAGATGTAGGGTATCTTCCCTAGAAAGATTTAGAATAGAAATGAAATATCTTTATGCAGCTACAGGCAAAAGTCAATACCAAAACCATAGGGGAGAAAGAGAAAATCTACACTCGGAAAACTCCTTAAAGGGAGGATTTGGGTCATAAGATCCTGGTGAGGGGTTAAATCAAGATTTCTTCAACTGTAATTGGGCCCTGTTGAACTTCCTTCCCAGCGAAATGTAAACAGGGCTGGCCTTGCAGAGTTAGAAAGCCCTTGGATACGATATCAGGGAAATTGCCACAGAGGCTGAACAATATCCTTGTTCCTCTTTAATAGTTTCCTGGATATAAAGTGCCCAGAGAAAACATGGTCAATATTCACTTGCAGATTATTGAGGGAAGAGCCTGTGTCTTTAAATTGATCTATATCTCCCCCTCCTTGTGCGCGCGTGCACACACACACACACACACACACAATCTGAAATGGGGCCAGGCAGCTACACGGGCTGGGAGAATACTCAGTCAAAACAGATTTGAGTGAATAACAACCCATTCCCTTGGGTTCAGGTTTGTTGACAAACATTTACAGAGTGCTCAATACTTGCCCAGCTCTGCACCAATAGCTTGAAATGCTTTATTTTATGCAATACACACAATTCGTTAATGAGGCTGGAATATCACTGCTCCCATTTCACTGATGAGGAAACTGAGGCACAAAGAGGTTAAGACACGGGCCCATGTTTATGCAGAGAGTAAGTGGTAGAGATGGGATAAAAACCCAGGCAGTCTGGCCTCAGAGTTCCTGCTCTTAACCAATACTTTCTACTGAAGAGGCAAAGCATGTGTAGATGCGGACTGCTGATCTCTTCCTGGTACCACCAAGTGTGATGGGCTGAATGTTTGTGTCCCCCTCCAAATGTGTATGCTGTAACCCTAATGCCCCATGTGACTGTATTTGGAGATAGGGCCTTTAAGGAGGTAATTAAGGTTAAAGGAGGGCATAGGGGTAGGACCCTAATCCAATAAGACTGGGATCCTTATAAGAAGAGATGCAGAGAGGAAAGGCTGTGTGAGGACACAGGGAGAAGACGGCCGTCCGCAAGCCAGGAAGAGTGGTCCTACCAGAAACCAACACTGCCCTCGCCTTGATCTTGAACTTCTGGCCTCCAGACTGTGAAAAAAATAAATGTCTGTTGTTTAAGCCACTCAGACATGGTATTTTGCTATGGCAACCTGAGCAGACTGATACACCAGGCCAGCATCCGGCAAGGCACAAAGAGAGACAAACTTATGATGTGGGCAGAGGGTGCCTTGAGTGCCTGCCCAGAGCCTGTTTGACCACAGCCTCCCCCTCCAATTCCCACCCTCATCCCCAGGGTCTCAGAGCTGATCCCAGCACCCCAGGCCCCAGTGGCAGCTTGTCCTGTGTACGCCATCAGAGTTTACCTGTCCTATGTCCCACCCTACTGGTGCAAAGACTAGCTGTGTTTACCGTGGGTTTGCAGGCGCTGTGTTGGTGTCCTCAGCGTTGCCAACTTTAACCCCCATCACTGCCTAGTGAAGCCAGTGCTCTGGTATCTACCTGTTGGTTGTTTTGTGGATAAAATGCGATCGTTTGTGTATAGGGCTTATAACAGCGGTCATCACCTGGTCAATGTTCGCTTGGCAAAATTATTAACTCTCCCCATGTCCCAGCTGGTAACTGGTAAAGCTGGAATTTGACCCTTGATCTTCTTTCCTCCGAAGACCAAGATATCTGCTTTCCGAGGTGACAACCAGCTCATGTGATAAACCAATTTGACATCATACCAGCGGTGACTCCCTCCATAATTCACTGAGCGATCAGATTTTCCTTCCAGCTTTACTCACTTCGGTTGAGGAAAAAAGAACATAATATATAAATATGTGTGTTGTATGCATGTGTGTATGTGCATACATGTTTTTTTCAGCTAAAGGTCATGTCCAGGCTCACAAAACCATACTCTGTGAGTGTTTCAGGCTGTGAAATGAAGGGCAGAGTCTGGTGGGCCTAACATTCAGTGCTTCTGACAGCTGTATTTCTCCATTCCCAGGCTTGACTCTAAATTCTTAAAATACAAAGAATAAGGCGCACATTTTTAGCGCCAGCCCACGACGCAGAGTGCGTCCTTAGTAAACATTTGTTCTTTATTGAATTCTACTGAATTGCTCTGGAGGTAAAGGGAGGCAGGCACCAGGATAAGCTGGCATGGGGCACACAGAAGTTCGCATCCAATGTAAAAAGCCAACAAGCAGGATTGCTCCTTTGAGCATGGCCTCTAGCCCACATCTTGGACCTACCGATTAAGCACTCAGAAATAGCTGTGTAAGTGCTAGGATGGGACCAGAAATTTAAGAAGCCATTAAAAACAAGCACAGCACGTGACATCATTGTCTGTTGCCCAGTGAAATTGGGGGAGCTGCAGTGGCCCGCTGGCCAACTGGGAGTCAGGTCACAAAGACAGCAGGAGCAAAATATGGATCCACATAGGAGGGACTGGGAGAAAAAGGGTCTCCATCCTGTTCCTAGTGTGGGGAGCATGGGAAGACAGCAGACTAGCTGTGTGCGTGCCCTATTATTATCCATTCGACCTCCCCGCCAGCAGTCGTGAGCCAAGGAAGAGGAAGGAGGAGGGGCCCGGAGCCCCCATCACTGGCTCCGGGTTAAGTGCGGAGGCCGTGGTCTCCCTGCACCTCCTAGGCTAGACTTACAGCTTGTGCTCCACTGTGCAGTGTGTGAGCCCCTACCTTGCAAGGCCAACACCAGTTTCTAAAGTTAAGCAGCTAGAAGTGTTCATTTTAAGGCCAAGGATCTGGAGGCCCTTTAAGCACGGACAATACCACAGTCCCAACTGGTTCACACTCTGTCCCTGTTACAGTGTCCACGATGGATGGTAAAGCTGCAGCTTGCCTTCCAAAAGATGGCAGCCATTTTTAAAATGAGCTCATCCAAGTAAATGGCTACTTTAAATCCAAGAAAAACACGTATGTTAATGTCATAGGAACACTCTGAAAGAAGCCAGTCCACTAAGTTCCCAGACCCCCAAAGAGTCTAATTCACTGTGTCTTGCAGGAGACATCACTGTCTGGGACTCAGAGGTGAGAGCCCGTGTTCTAAGCCCATTGCCAGGGATACAAGCATGTCAGGGGCCAGAGGCAGGGAGCCAAGTTGCTCTCAACCTGCAGTTAATTAATCTGGGTGAACTCTGCCTGCAGATGGGAAGGCACATTTCTGCCTATGAGCAAGCTTGCCTCAGAAAGATGCAGGGCCCAAAAATGGGACCAGATTCAGGAGGCCAAATTCCCAGGTCTACACAGAAGCTTTGAACTTGCAGATCATTCTCACAGTTGGTGGCAGTACATGATTTTCAGAGCTGTAGTGGCAACCAGCCTGGAAGAATCAGGAATGGGATTGTCAGGCAAAGGCTGGAAGCAGCAGAGTAAACCCCAAACCTGGGAAAGAACTGCTGCATGGTGGGGGGAGGACAGAGTGGGGATTTAGACCGTAGCAGCTTCCCAAGGCGGGTGTGTGTGGTTAACTGAAAGCTCTCAGTTTGGCTGAGCCTCTGATGGATATGGATAAAGCAAGGGTGAGCTTTGCTTCTCTAGCACCTTCTGTTAGGCTCTATATAAACAGAACAAGAAGAGTTCAAGGTCCAGGGGCCCAGCCTGGAGTGAGGGGTGAGAATGGGTGCAGGATGGGTGCTCTGGAGAGGCAAAGAAGCTTTCGAAAAAGCCTGAGGGGCAGATGGCCAACAAGCTTTTCAGAACAGGAAATATCTACTGTTTAATTGGAAGATGTGGATGCTGCAGTATAAATAAGCATCTTCCAAATTGGCATCAAAGTCTGCTTTACAGGCAAAGATCATGAATCAAAGAAAATAGATGCATTTCCCAGTGGGGTCAATGTGGGACAGAGAGAAGCAGCTGATGCCAGGGACCGACGTGATGATCCATAAAATGAGCTCATTCCACAGAGGCGGGCACTCAGGGTGAGGCAGCAATGAAAATGTACACGTCCTGGAAAGGAGGACCATCTTGATGCAGGCATGGCCATTCCACAGGGCCTGCAGTGGAAGGCTGGAAGAAATAGGAGCTAAACCTTAAGGGCTGGGGAGATCCACCTGTTTTCCAGGCGGATTATGGGGAAAGGGAGAATTTAGACCAGAGTGCAGACAAAGTGGGACACATGGGGAGCCCTGGGTAAAGGAGCCTCATTATCAGAGAAAGACATCATGGAGGGCAGGGGTCTGTAGCTCAGAAGTCACCACTGAGAACTTCATTGTGGGATTCAGCTTCCAGGGCTAGTTTAATGGGATGAAAGCTTCAGAACCTGACCCCGTGTAAAGGAGGAGCTGGGGCAGCTTACATCTTCCTGCATCCCCCTCTCCCACGTGGGGGGCTCCCATAGCCTAGTTCTAGATAGCTCTCCAAGGAAGTGTACTGGGAAATCAGGTGGAGAAAGAAAAATAGGAACCATGGAAGGTTTTGGAGCAGAAGGATGACAAGATGAAACAGATGTTCTAGGAGGATGATCTGGCTGGAATGTCAAGGTGAGTTGCTGGTGAAGAGACTAGATGTAGGGAGAGGCATTGGATGGCTCCTGTTGATAGTTGGACCAGAAATCATAACCGCCTGAATGAGAGAGGTGGCCGTGCTGATGGTGGAAAAGATAAAACTGGGTGCATCTCCACAAAGTCTCCACAAACTGTATGGGGCCTAGAGCAGGAGAGAAATCGAAGATTTCAAGCTTGTCTGATAGGGAAAATGCTAGTGAAAGTGGTAGAAATAAAGAAGGGGGTGTGTGTAGTTTTAAAAGGATAAGGCAAGATCATCTCAGAAATGCTGAGTCTGAAGTGACAGCCAAGTGAAAGTGTCTAATTAGACGTTTAAAATTATAAGATGGAAATTAAGGCCAGGACTTGAGATTGAGTTTGTGAGTCATTTGCCTCAAGTAAATTAAACTGCAAGAGGGAAGCATGGGATAGAAAATTGGAAGTGTCTGCAGTTGCAGGAGGGGAAGGAACAGGGTGGTTAGAGAAGGTCCAGCTTGGGAAGAAGGAAGAGGAGAGGAGAGGGCTGTGAGCGGAGGCCATGGGAGTGCGACAGTGACCACAGAGAGGCCTTCAAACCTTGACTCCAAAATGACCTTGACTGATGCTCTGGAGAGAAATTGGCCTGGTCAGTGGCCCTTGGGGAGGACACTGAGGATGGAGGCCACCCTGCTAGAGATCAGAGTTCATCAGACTCAGCAATAAGAAGGAGACACAAAGGAATTGAGGAGTTGTGAAGAGGTGGTGTGCCGTCCCCGCACACCACCAGGTTGTGTGTCTGTCTTTGCATTCAGAGGCATGCAAAGAGGAGGCAGCCCTAAGGGAGAGGCTCTTAGAAAAGGGAGAAATGATAGAGCAAGCCAGGCTTTTCCAGAGATGAAAAAGGAGGTGACTGGGAACAGATTAGGCCCAGAAAGGAAATTCTTCTCTATACCAGTTAGCTATTGCTGCAAAACAAACACCTCCAAACTCAGTGACTTAAAACATTCCATTCCATTTGTATCACCTGTCTACATGGAGGCTGAGGAGTTCTGTTTTCTGGACCAGGCCTGACTGATATCAGTTAGGTTTGCTCAGACATCGGTGGTCAGCTGCTGAGTTGGCTAGGAGCTTGGCTGGTCTAAGATCACTCTGCTCGGACACCTTCGCCCTCCCTCTTCCTCGTCTCCCATCTTCCAGCAGGCTCACCTGGGCTTACTCTCATGGCAGTAGAGGGGTTCTGAGAGAGAGAGAGCAGAAGCCCATACAAGTTCTTAAGGCCTGTTCTCGAACTAGCATGCCATCTAAGGAAGTCACAAAGCCATTCACGATTCGAGGGGAGCAGGGGTGATTTTGCTTGTGGAGGAAGCACAAAGGCACATTGCAAGGGGCATAGATATAGGAAAGAAAAGACTTGAGGGCATTTTTGCAATCAATATCCCAGGGTCTCCTCGCCTTCATCTCCTCTGAAACATGGAGGTAAAATGTATCAGTAAGGGAACCAAAAGGTGAAAAAAGTCACAACAAGGTCTTTTTTTTAACAAGGTCTTGATTTGCCCAAGTCCCCCAGAAATACAATAGACCTGGAGGTTAAAAGGAATGAGAAAAATTTGAAAGAGCCACTGTAAGCCTTGTGGAGGGAGCCTACATGCAAAAGAGGAAGGGTTGCCAAGGAATACAGTGAGGACCAGGTGAGAGCAGGAAGCAGTGCCCCAGGGCCACCCAGGGCCTGGGGAGAGGGGCAGAAACATGCTGGGCGGGGACTTGGCAGGAGATAATGAGGTAGAGTGGCGGCAGCAGCAAAGTCAGGGCTGGTGCAGGAGCCAGTGGTCCCGCACACACGCCTCCTTCCCCTCGCAAATGCAGGGTGGCAGGCCTGTGGCCAACACACCCACTTGCCTGGGGAGAAGTCCTGGCCCCTCCTGTCTCCGAGGTGCCCTCGTGTTGACAGGACTCCCCATGAGGAGCCCACAAAAGGGTGAAAAGTAACTGAGTGAGTGGACGTGACTCTGAAGGGCAACAAAATCAATGAATGGAAAAGAGTTTATTTCTGTCCCATTGATTTTCTTTTTCCTGCTCATTGAGGATGCGGCCACACATTGTCATTAAACTAACCACTTTGCAGTGAAATGCTTTAACTTTCTTTAAGACTGACTCTCGCATAACCAATTCCAAAAATAAATTATTTATAACGTATCTCTTCCTCAAAAGAGTGAAGTTTTAGGTGGTTGCATAACCACAGTGCGGCAGTCAGTCCAAAGGTTTACTCCCATCCTGACATAGCCTCACTGCCCTCATCCTCTCCAGGCATCAAGACTTTTAACCCACCCTCCTGTATGAGACTCCCCTGCACTCTGCCTCCGTACCAGTCGGGCTTTCCCTCGGAATCCCTGAGCCCTTCTCCGGTTCCTCCTGCCCTGAATCCTTTGATTAGCCTCTTCTTGCCTCCCCATCACTCATTGCTCAGCCTCCAGGCCTCCAGCAGTTGCAATCTTGAACCCACCCAACACATCAGACAGACCCACCCTCTCAGTTCAGTGGCCCTAGCTTACCTTAAGAGTGGTCCTCACTAGAGGGAGGGGCTGTTGAAACCTCGGGGGCATAAGCGTTTGTAAAATTCTGCCACGGGGGCTCCCCTGGTGGCACAGTGGTTGGGAGTCTGCCTGCCGATGCAGGGGACGCGGGTTCGTGCCCCGGTCCGGGAAGATCCCACATGCCGCAGAGCTGCTGGGCCCGTGAGCCATGGCCGCTGGGTCTGCACGTCTGGAGCCTGTGCTCCGCAACGGGAGAAGCTACAGCAGAGAGAGGCCCGCGTACCGCAAAAAAAAAAATTAATAAAAATAAAAAATAATAAAATAAATAAATTAATTAAATTAAATTAAATTCCACCACCACTGTGGATTGAGACAAGCTTCTCCCTCCCCTGAGCCTTTGTTAAGATTCTGGCTTCCCTCCCACCTCTCTGGTCTCTGAGAGAATGCTTGTTCACACAAAGCCTGTGGTGTGGAATAAGCCTCCTGTTTGCCCGGAAACCTGATCACCGTCCTGGCAGGCCAGCTTTCCTCTGCTGGACCCTGCAGAGAGGCACAAATCCAGGGCTAGAAGGCGTGGTGAGGTGAGCGTGGTAATTTTCAAAAGGGCCTGGAGTTTTGTTTACCCTTTATTTTGACCTTGTCTAGAAATTACCTGGTATACAAAATAACCTGTAAAACCTTCCCCTTGGAAACTTTTTTTTTTAAGGTGGTGGCGGTTTTCAGGCTTTCACAGATGGAAAGCGTGTTTGTTCCTGTAAATCCTCTGCCTTCCGGAAGGATCCTGCCCCATTCTCCATTTTCAGGGCTGATCTTCCTCCTGAGCATTTTGCTCCCCACTGCCTATGAGATCCGCCCACTTGGGTCCAATATTTAAATTAAAACTCAAAATGCCTCGTTTTGGATTTTATTACTTGCCCCCCGAAATCAGGACCCCCTAGTGACTTCCTAGTTTCTATTAATGAACCACTAGTAGAGGTTCAAAAAAATATTTTGAATAAATAAAGAACGGACTGATGCTCTTCCCAGGCCCCTGGGTCCACCAGCATCTAAGAACTGGGTTGGGGGAGGAGCTGTGCACTGCTAGACTCCTCCACACTGCTGGGATCCTGACACAGAGTGGAAAAAGCACCGGCTGGTGGGAGGTAAGGGTGCAATCTTGGTGCTGCTTTTTGTTAGTCCTATGACTTAGTAAATTCTCTCGAATGGTTGGAAAGCTGCAACTGAGATTCAAGGAGTAGACAATGAAAAAAAGATGTAGATTCACTAACACTGAAAAAAAAGAAATTCTTTCAAATTTTTCAAATAAAGAAGCACAGATTATTATTACTATTAAATAATTAACCTGATTTCACCTGCATAAACATATATACAGTGGTGATGGGGTTCAGGACACACTATCCCAAAATATGGCACCTTGGCGTATTAAATATTTTAAATTGAAAAAGTTTGAGAAAACAGCAGAATCAGGAAAGTCATTCTGACCCCCCTCAACGCTTTTTCCCTGAAACAGATCATTAAACTCCTATGTGAAAAGTACTTTCCCTGTACCAGGAGGAAGGGAGACGTTCTTACCACCAGAAATGGGGAATTGGGGGCTGAGAAATCTGTACAAACAAAGCTTGTCAAACTAACCCTTGTCTTCGTGGTTACTTCTTCACCATTTACTACCCCTGGCACAAACCCCTCTGTTTTGTCAACACTTCACAAATGTATTGTTTCTTTGTCTGAAAGGTATAAAAACGTCCTGCCCTGGTCACTTGTTCAGGTCTTCATTTTCTTGTGACAGCTCCCACGTACCTGTAAACATTCATGAAAACTTGTATGTTTTTCTTCTGTTTATCTGTCTTCATTTAACTTTCAGACCCAGCCAGGAACCCTACAAGAATTAAAGAAAGCTTCTTCCTCCCCTGCTGTGGAGTAGGGGGAAATGGAGTTCCACAGTGGAGCTTTTCAGGGCTTCTGATTCCCTTAGATTACCTGTCTGTAAGGTTAGCTGAAATAATAACTTGAATAAGTGTTCCAGTGTTGTTAGTTCATTCACTTAGGAAACGTTTCTGACTACTATGTCCCAGGCATACTGTAGGGATATAGCAGTAAATATAACAAAGATCCTGCCTTCATGGAACTTACTTTCCAGTGAGGGAACCACCGGATCCAGATCGCCCCCAACAAAATTAACAACAACCAAAAAACCTTCCACACACATAAAATGTCAGGTGAATAAAGCCAGGTAAGGAGAAAAGGGAGTCCCTGGAAGTGGAGAGGAAATTGATCTTTTATACGCTATGGTCAGTGTGGGCTCAGAGAGGTGGCACTGAGCAGAGACCCGGAAGAAGTGAAGATTGACCAGATGTACAGCTAGCCTGCCCTGGTTCGGGATGGTTCAGATTTGGCCACTGTGCCAGGGCACGGGTTCTCAAAGGTGGTGTGGTTGGTCTCCACCAGAGTCAACTGACCTGGGCCCCCACTGAATGTGCCATCTTGTTTTCCTGCTCCCCCCTGGTGGGGAAGTAGCAAAGTGGGATCCTCATACCTGGGTAAGCCCAAATCCTCTCATCCCTTTCTGCACCCTCTTCAGATACACTAAGAGCACATCCGTGATGCAGGAAGGTGTCAGACAAAAAGCGGGGCCAGCGGTGGAGTATAGCACTGCTGTGATTAGCAGG
The DNA here is from genome assembly GCF_008692025.1 of Phocoena sinus. Taxonomy (NCBI): domain Eukaryota; kingdom Metazoa; phylum Chordata; class Mammalia; order Artiodactyla; family Phocoenidae; genus Phocoena; species Phocoena sinus. The sequence continues at coordinate 132,164,214 of NC_045763.1, forward strand.
GTCATTTCTATGGTTTTGGCCTGGCTTGATACCTCCAAACACTATTACCTACCAACACTGTTCCAACCAAGCTAGATGAGAGAAGAAAAATGTGGTCAACCACCTGAGGGGAATCCTATCAACAGTTCAGAAGCAAGAAATTTGGATCTGATGAGTTTAAGATTTCCTCCAGCAAAATGTTCTGTTAACACTTAGGAATTGTTATCCCTCAGCCCAAATATCCATTCTCCCTGTCCCCATGCAACTTGACAAGGCCCACAGTTACAGTCAAAAGGAAGTTTTATGTTATATTTTAAGTTTACTTGTATGTGGTATTTAGCCTTTCCCTTTCTTCCTCTTATTGTTCATTTCTTACTTTTATTTTTTCTTTCCTTCTTTTTTTTTCTGACTCAGGGAGGGGATATGGGGATATATGTATGCATATAGCTGATTCGCTTGGTTATACAGCAGAAACGAACACAACATTTTAAAGCAATTATATTCCAATAAAGATGTTAAAAAAAAAAGAATAAATCAGGGACTTCCCTGGTAGTCCAGTGGTAAAGAATCCGCCTTACAATGCAGGGGACACGGGTTTGATCCCAAGTCATGAACTAAGATCCCAGATGCCTCAGGGCAACTAAGCCAGCGTGCGCCACAACTACTGAGCTCGTATGCCTCAATGAGAGAGCCTGTGTGCCGCAAACTAGAGCCCATGCGCCCTGGAGCCCTCACACCACAACTAGAGAGAGAAAACCCACATGCCGCAACTAGAGAGAAGCCCACACACTGCAACTAGAGAGAAGCCCACGCGCCGCAACAAATACCCAACACAACCTAAAAAAAAAGAATAAATCAGTTTTCTGAATCTCTGAGTCAACACTTGTTGTATACTCCAACCTCAAAGTAGAAACACGTAATAAAAAGGAGAGAGTGACAAAAAAGAAATAGCAGGAGACAGGAAGGAAGAAAAGTCACAATAACAGAAGGAAAGGCTACAAATAGAGCCCTAATTGATAGTTTGATTATGTCCCTCAGTTCTACCAACCCCTCCAGGTACCCACAGCCTCAAGCTCTTGAATTAGTGTGCTTGGGCTGCCGTAACAAAGGACCACAGGCTGGGTGGCTTAAACAACAGAAATGCATTGCCTCGCAGTTCTGGAAGCTAGAAGTCTGAGATGAAGGTGTCAGCAGGGTTGATTTCTCTGAGTCCTTTCTCCTTAGCTGGTGGATGGCCATCTTCTCCATGAATTTCCACGTGGTCTTCTCTGTGTATGTGCCTGCATCCAAATTCCCTCTTCTTATCAGTATACCAGTCACTGGATTAGGTCATTAATGACCTCATTTTACCTTAATTTCCTCCTTAAAGACCCAATCTCCAAACAGAGTCACATTCTGAGGTTCTGGATAATAGAACCTCAACTGATGAATTTTTGGAGGACACAGTTCAACCTGTCTCAGCCCTGCAGCTTCAGGATCTCTGAACTTTTGTTTTCTTTGTCTTCACCCTTCCTCCTTTCTGGGCTATTTATTCTGGAATGGAGGAATAAGGAAGTGGGTGTGCAGAGCCAATGGCGCCCAAGAGGCTGGCTCCATCACCGCAGTGGTGTGGATGCCCTGTCCTTTCCTCCCGTTCAGAACAGGCCCAGCCGAGCAGGGACCACATGGCCTCGCCTCAGTCCCAGTGAGCAGTGCAGCTACGCGCAACTCTCAGAAACAATGGACCAGAATCTCGCTCTAACAAAAGATGAGGGAGATGGGTTTCCTCAGTGATAGACCACTAGGGAAATGAATTTTCTCTTTTCTAGGGAGCAGTCAGGAGTCCATGAACAGAAGTCAAGCTTCTAACCATCCTTCCTCCCGTCACCAACACACCACCCATCTTCCCCTGCCCCCAAGATCTGAACATTCTGAAAGGAACCTGCATCCCTGAGGCCTCAGAGGTGAAAACAAGTTCTAGTTCCATCAGCCATCACTATCCACGTCCTCCAGACTTCAAGGAAGTTCTCAGGCCTTGTCCTAAGACCCTCTGCCTCACTTCTTGAACTCTTGCCTGAATCCCCCTTCAGGCGTGAAGTTGGGAACACTAAGGATCTTTCAAGCTCATAGCCCAGTGAACAACCCTCTCCCAACCTCCCACAGTTGGGTGTTGTCCCAAAGACAGGACTGTTTTCTCATTTTTCTCCCTCAGACTCACCCAGCTTTGGGGGGGAAGCCAGACTTGAGCAGCACTCCCACGTCTGGATGACACAGTTACGCAATAGCATTTTCCTCAGACAATGGAAGGCTCGCCCTAGGCTACAGTGCATGGCGCTGTGCAGATACGATGGGTTCCAGAGAGTCTGCACAGAGCTGTCAAAGCATGGCAGAGCTTTAATGATTATCCAGAAATGGCCCCTCAGGCTTTCCATCTTGCCAAGGACACAAGCTAGAGCTACGAATATTGGCTAGGCCTTGGATGGGTCTCTGCTGTATCCTCCTCCCAACCCCACTCCTGCTTCTCAAGAATCAAGGAGAAATGGGCTGTTCACAAGAGTGTCAACTGCCCCTCAGGGCCCATCAGGTAAAACTGTTGAACAAACAAACCCGAGTTTCTTAAATTTACTGCAGAAAGAAGAGCACCATCTTGTCAGGGCCTTAGCAGTGTTCCCAAAGGGAGAAGTTAAGGAAGAGTATTTATAGTACTTTGGGGTCTGGGCTCAAAGAGTTTAAGGTGGGTCTTTTAAGGGAAGGACTTAGACAAAATTAGGCAAAGCTCCTGACATAATAGTTTAAGTTGAGTGGACACAGTAAAGAGAGGGCTTTGATGTGAATCTTGACAGGCACTCTCTTGTTTGATAAGCAAGTTGTTTATTTAGGTAAGCAAATTATTATTCTGATCAGAGAGCTGTTTGTGCATATAAGAAAACTGTTTGCCTAAGTTGGTGTGTAGTGAGGCTGCAGTCACAGGTGTCTCAATTCTTAGTCCCCGCTCATGACCATTCTCCAGCCTAAGCTGGAAAATAAACCATTACTTTCTAGGGTTGTGATCTACCCAGATCTGCCCTGCTGTTTGAGGTGCCATGATCATGTGTCAGATTCTGATTGTAGCTATTTCTACCTCTATAAACATCAGGTTTTCCTGTTTCTGGTAGGCAGAAAAATGGCCCTTCAGAGATGGCCATGCCTTAATTCCTGGAACCTGTGAGTAGGTTATATTCCATACGTGTCAAGGGAAACTTTGCAAATGTAATTAAGGTTACTGACATTAAAATAGGAAGATTATTATGGATTATCAGGTGGGCCCAGTCTAATCACAAGAGCCCCAAAAAAGCTAAAAACTCTCTCCATCTGGAAGCAGAAGAGATGCAGCTGCAGGGGAAGTAAGAAAGTTTACAAGTATGAGAAGGATTTGACATGTCTTTGTTGGCTCTGAGATGTAGGGGTCCATGTGCAAGGACCAAAGAGAGGCCTACAGGAGCTAAGGGTAGTCTTCAGCTGACAGCCAGCAAGGAATGGGACCTTCTGGTTTATAGCTGTAAGGAATTAGATTTTGGCAACAACTTGAATGTTCTTGGAAAGCAAATTCTTCCCGAAGGCCCCCAATAAGAGCCCAGTCTGCCAGCACCTTGATTTCAGCCTTTTGAAAATTGAGCAGCTGAAACAATCAAAGCAGCCCAGACTTCTGACCTACACACCTGTGACATGATAGAGTTGTATTGTTTTGACCCACTGAATGAGTGGCGATTTTTTATGGCAGTGCTAGAAAACTGATACACTGCTTTTTGCTGGCTGATCATTTGTTGGGTCTTTTGATGGAGCAGCAAGTACACATCGAGCACTGTTGCATAACTAATGCAAAGAAAGGAATTATGATCGGTCCAGTCCTAAGCAAGGAGCCAAGTCTGTCCAAGAGAAAAGACCCATTACAGATGGAACAGCTTACAAAACCATATATGGAGTCATTAGTTACCTTCTTGCCTATTTTTTACGCTAGTCTCCCAGATCTCTAGAAATTTAAATACAACATTCTCCCCCTGAGATAGCCCATGTTCCACCTTGAAAGGCCAATATTATATCTGGGGTTTCTCTGTTGTGAATCGCCATCTGTCCAATCCTATAACCTTCTTGAGCCAGGACTTCTATGGCCTTCATAGCATTATCCAGCTCCCCGGTCAATGAATGGGCCATAGTATATAGAAATTTCCAGAATTTGAGGGCCTTTATTTAAAACATGAAATAAAGAGGCTGGAAGAAAAACAAAATAGTTCAGAATTCTCCTTAATGACTAAAATTTGGGCTATCAAATCAAGGCTTAGTTTTTTGAGTTATCCAAAAATATCTTCTTCCAAGAGGGAAAAATGGATGGGCCAAAACAAATTCTGGGTAATATCAGAGACTATTGGAAGGCAGGATAACAGAGACTATTGTTTTTCAGGATAACAAATCCCCATCTGGCTTGTGAGTTGCAGGCTTTTTGGCCACAAATTCAATCCTAGCTATTGGGAGCCTCCCAATGATCAGTAATCAGACAAAATACCCCTGTGAAGTTGTTGAATCTTGTTCTGGCAGGACTTGACAAGAGTGGTCTGGCATGTGCCAGTGAGATTTATAGAAAAGAGATCATTAGGTTGATCTGAAACAAAAGAGCAGGAAATTGGGCTTAAGTTGTGAGCCTTTCTGGAAGGGTCTGCAAAAGTAATGCAGCTCCCAAATGTTTATGGTACCCTGGCCCATATGTTTCATAATCCCTTTCCAAGGTCTGCTTCTGGGAGCATTCAGTTAGATAGGCCAGTTCCCATAAAAGGTTCCCAGGTGTTGTTTCAGTGGAAATAGGAAATTTCCTTCCCAGGTGTGATGTGACAGCAAGTCTTATATTTTTAGCTCTTTGGCCATCTTTGATGTTTGCCATCTAAAAAGTCACCAAATGGCTGAGGAAACCAAATGCCTCATCACAAAGGGCTGGTACTGAAAAAAGATCGGTGGCAACTAAAGAAAAATGAGTATAAAGCCAACAGTTGGTTTTATTGTATATTTTAGCCAAATCCTAAGCAAATCATAGCCAGATATTAGACTCTAAAATGCAAAGAGCAGTATGAAGACAGGAGCCTATGGGCGTCACAGTTAAGGGTTAACAAGTAGCTGTGAGCAGATTTTTTAAACTAGCTGAGAGGAAAGAATAACTAGCTAGGAGAACGAAGAACAAGAAATGCAAATTAAACCACGATCACCCATGGCTTAGGAAATCTGGATTTTGTTGTGTGGCTCTTAGGTGGAAATTTGCAGGAACAATTTACTCCATCGTCTGCTTGATCCAGGTATTGGTTTTATGCTGTTTCCTCCTTTCTGAAGTTGGTCAGAATCCTCAGCTTAAAGCCCCTGGATGGGGCAGTCTTCCAGGGATCTTTATTCTAGAGACATAAATCCAAGGGTCAACCCCTTGGAGTTTTACTGCTGTTCTAGTTATTTCTTGACAGTTTTGATTTTCCCCAGAAAACCATGTTAGCAGGATATACCTTTCTTCATCCATTTGCTTTTAATCTATATGTGTCATTATATGCAAAGTGGATTTCTTACAGACAGCGTGTAGTGGGGTCTTGTTTTTGGATCCACTCTGGCAATTTCTGTCTTTTAATTGGTGCATTTAGACCAATGATGGTCAAAGTGATTAGTAATATAACTACCATATTTGTTACAGTTTTCTATTTGTTGCCCTTGTTGGATTTTTTTTCTATTTTTGTCTTCCACTTTTTATCTGCCTTTAATGGTTTTAATTGAGCATTTTATATAATTCTTTCTTAGCATATCTAGTAGAGAAATGACCTGGTTTCCTCAACAAATAAATGGCATATTAAAAAAACAAGTGGGAGGGCTTCCCTGGTGGTGCAGTGGTTGAGAGTCCACCTGCCGATTCAGGGGACACGGGTTCGTGCCCCGGTCCGGGAGGATCCCACATGCCGCGGAGCGGCTGGGCCCATGAGCCATGGCCGCTGAGCCTGTGCATCCGGAGCCTGTGCTCCGCGACGGGAGGGGCCACAGCAGTGAGAGGCCCGCGTACTGCAAAAAAAAAAAAAAAAAAATTCGGAAAAAAAAAAGTGAATTTTCCATTAGTCCTCCAGAAAACCCTTAAAATCATAGGCACCAGAGGCTCACATAAGGGAAATTAATTTGTCACTGAGTGATGGAACAGCTGCTCTAAGTTCTTACTTTCAGAACAACGTATTTCAGTGCTTACCTCAGTCAAATTTTAAGGGCTGCTCTCTAAAATGGGAGTTCCAACATTAAAGTTTTAACTTGCAGGTCCGTGTTAGGACTGGAGAATCAGGGTACTGTCCCAAATAACTTAAGGCTACAGGGACATCTGGACAGTCTTCTCCCAGAAAATAAGCTACTTGCATACCCTAAATCCATGGTTCTCAAAGTTGGCTACATAATAGAATCATTGGTGGAGCTTTTGAAACCAATGAGGCCTGAGTTGAACCTGCAGAGGGTCTGACCTAATTGCTCTGAGGAACAACCTGAGTGTCGTGATTTTTAAAATCTCCTCAAGGTGATTCCAGAGTGCAGGCAAGGTTGAGAACATGTTAACTAGAAGCCACCTGTCAGTAACCCCTCCCACTTACGAAACTAACAGAAATGAGGTATCTACTAGGTTGAACTATATGAAATTTCCAATATTCAACCATTTTTTTAACCTATAAACAAGGCCATTTCACATAGCTCATGGAGCATTGGAAATTGGAGGAAAGGGGATCTTTGTTACGTAGTGTCAGAAAGTTTAGCAATACTGCCACTTGCAGTAATGGAGACAATAAAAAATATACCCAATGAACTGGGTGATCTAGCTGGAGATATTTACAGGTCAAGTGCCTATAGTATTGACAGGAAATGTAAAAAGTGAAGGATATATTAAGAAAGGACTGTTAAACAAGGAGGAACTGGGAATTTATGGTTCTGAAAATTCTCAGCCTCTCTAAACAGCAAAGGATGCCAAAAGTAAGAAATGGCTCCTAAGATCAAGGCCAGGACATTGCCAGGAAAATATTGACTTACTAAGCACCTTTCTGAACCACCACCTCCTCTCCAACCCCACTACTATTGCAGTATTTCAAGCCTTTACTGTCTCTCATATGTTTTTATGACAGCATTTTGCCTGATCTCCCTGTATTTGGTCCAACATCATCAGTTTCCAGACAAAAATCTTTTAGCTGGTAATTAACATTTCCTTCTTCTTCCTATACACTTGTGACTGGTTCTCCCAAGGAAGTAACACCAGACCCATATTCAAAGTCACCTTAAAACAAAACAGCCCCCTGACAACTATACACCCCAGACAGTGCAATGTAATGAGACTTTGGATACAGAAGCAACGGGGCTTGAAGCCCCGCTGGATGCCAAAGAAGGTTGAAGCTTTACTACTAGAGCATAAGATATAATTGGGAAAATTCCCAGAACTGGTATCTCTTTATTCTAGTTATCTTTTGCATTGACAAATAATAATGGCAGCCATTCCCAATTAAATCCTTATTTCCTATTTACACTTTGTAACCCAAAGACACTCTAATTCAGTAGACCCTTGGCATGCAAGAAGCTAACATTATCACCTACCATGTACCAGCAGCCCCAAAGATCTTTGACATGTGGAGATGTGTGATTTTGCGGAGACACAAATCTCAGCCACGTATGCTACGAGGCTGCTGTTTGTGAGTGAATCATTTAGCAGTGAGAGGGCCAAACATCCTAGAGTTTGCTGAGTCATACACTCAGGAATGGAGACTGAAGGCCAAAGCTCAGGATTTGTAGCAAATCGTTTAAGGCAAAGGGGGCCCAGGTATTTGTCTTTCTGGAGGTAAAAACGAAGGAGAAAGCTGAGATGGCGGCACTGCCCTTCACAATGAACCTCAATGGGAGAAGAACCCCGGGGGAAGAGTGGCTAGTAGGCAGAGCCCATCTTGGGAAAACTGAGTTCTTGGGAACTTTGACAAAGAGAAGAGAGTTGGACAAGCTAGTCTGAGGCTGAGATGGAGACCCAGAGCGGCTTACAACAAGAACCAACCGAAAGAGAGAAGCTAACAGCCTTTCTTCCCCATCAGCATGAAGAATCATTACTTTTATTATCCTAAGTAGAAATGACTTAGAGCACAGCATGTTGACCAAGATGCGATAGCTGGAAGAGGCTGGGAGGTAAGAGACAAGCCAGGAGTGACACAGAATCCTCAGGCTCCTTGCCCAGAAGGGCAATCCCTTAAAAAAATGAGTCTTATTTGAGCGAAGATATCAGACTCCTAGTACCCATTTATAGGACTTGTTTCTGCTCCCTCTTGTACTCAGGGATGTCTGGATAACTCTAACCAGTGATAGAGGAATCTGCATCTTTGGGGGATACATTACCCTGGAAATCAAATTAAATGCCCTTTCGTATTGAGCTCCTCTTTCTTATCGCCGAGGGCTGGGTACAGCAGCCGAGGGAGACGACGTTGCCAGGGCTGGGCCTTGGAAGGAAATGGGTTTAAGCGTCTAGTTCAGTTTCAACACTTGGAAATCATCCATCTTGATGAAGAAATGAAATCAGATGATCTTTTACTTTGCTCATTTGGGGGCAACAAGACATTTCTCTGCATCAGATAATGGGCTTGTGACCCCAAAGGACACTTGCTCTCTCCACTTCACCTTGGCAGCTAGCTGTAAGCTCCGAGCAGCAGGTGCGAGCATGAAGGAAAAGGGGCTTCCTTCATGTGCACAGTCAAGGATGGATGGTCTGAGCCAACAGAGAGGTCAGGGACACAGGGAACCCCAAACGGCAGTTTTTAATTTTAATTTTAATTGGCCTTGGCATACCCTAGACGACTTCCCACATAATAAATCCATCCTCCTAATTATTAGCTTAATTAACCTAATTATTGGTTGGGCTAATATTTAAGTTAGTAGGTATTCTCGAAGTCACTCACAGTGCACAAGGACCCATAACCATGCAGAACCAGGAGCATTGGTCTGAGATAACACTGTTGGGTAACTGGGAGTTGACAGGCACTCCCACTGGGGGCATCAGGCACACCGTTGACCAGTGTAAACTGGTTAAACAAGGTTCTGGGTCAGCCAGGCACCCCAAACTCTCCAGCCATCCTTCAGGGCTGGTTTCTCTTAATGGTGTTGACTTTACCCGGGGTGCTGAGATGGGAGAAGTGGCCCCAATTTACCATGCTGGCGCTCACCTCCACGCCTTGATGCACCCCACTTGTATTACCCTACTCTTAAACTTCACTGGGCTCGCTCCTCCTTAAACTTTATGATCGTGCTTAATGATACCGCCTCCTGGCAGGCTTCTCAGTGGGCTTCCTAATCATTGTTCACGTATCAATAGCATCCAACACATTACCTTGTGGGGAAAGGCACTCAATAAATGCTTGATGAAGAAAGGAATCAATTATCCTGTTCTTAGCACTTTTTGCACTCTACAATGATTGCCTGTTTTCTTATTTATAACTCCAAGTACTGTGAACCCCTTGAGGACAAGAAACTTATTTTATTCATTTGTATGTCCCCACTCCTAATAATTCATGACACAGAAAAGGCACTTAACAAATGGGGGAAGAACGCATCTTGGGAAGTTGACTTTTCTGTTTAGAGATTATCCTTAAATAAACTAACTTTTGTGTAAAGCTTTCTGACTTATAAAATGTTTTTGATGTCTTATTATTGCTTGTCCTCATTGCAGGAAGACTGAGGGCAAACTGTGAATTAGATACTTGTATCATTCCCATTGTACAGATGGGGAAACTAAGGCTCATGAGGTTACATGGCTTGCCTGTGACCACACAGCTTGTAGATGAAGCAAGAGCTCAAGCTGGTTGTCTGACTTTGAGTCTATACTCAGTTATTTTCTAATAAACAGCAAAAGTTTGTTCCCATCTCTTACCCACAAGTCCCATCTCCCAGGAGCACTCTCCTCTCAGCTGGTTATGAACTAATGTTCATTCAGAGGTTAGCTCATTGCAGTTTACGGGTTAAGATACAAGCATGTACAGAGGTCTTTGCCTTTTAAGATGACACTCCTGAAAATTGATGTCTAGAAGAGAATGACCTTCAAGTGCAAGAATTTTAGACACCAGGCCAGACAAGGAGAAGGTGGTTTACAACTACAGGAAGTAACTTAGGTGACCCAGGTTAGTCACTTACGTATGGTGTGTAAAATGACGATATTAGTCATTTATTGCTGCATAATGAATTACTCCCAAATTTAGCAGCTTACAACAACAGTAAACATTTATTTTCACACACAGTTTCTTTTTTTTTTTTTTTTTTATAAATTTATTTATTTGTTTATTTTTGGCTGTGTTGGGTCTTCGTTTCTGTGCGAGGGCTTTCTCTAGTTGCAGCGAGCGGGGGCCGCTCTTCATTGCAGTGCACGGGCCTCTCACTATCGAGGCCTCTCTTGTTGCGGAGCACAGGCCCCAGACGCGCAGGCTCAGTAGTTGTGGCTCACGGGCCCAGTTGCTCCGCGGCATGTGGGATCCTCCCAGACCAGGGCTCGAACCCGTGTCCCCCCTGTATTGGCAAGCAGGTTCTCAACCACTGCGCCACCAGGGAAGCCCCTTATTTTCACACACAGTTTCTTAATGTCAGGAAACTGGGAGTGGCTTCACTGGGTGGTCTGGCTCAGGGTGTCCTGGGAGGTTGCAGTCAAGCTGTCTGTTGGAGCTGCTGTCATCTGAAGGCCTGACTGGGGCTGGAGGATCCACTTCCAAGATGGTGCACTCACATGGTGTTAGTTGTTGGTAGGAGGCCTCAGTTCATCACCCTTTGATCCTCCCTCTCCATGGGCTACTTGTGTGTCCTCGGGATACAGCATCTGGCTTCACTCAGAGTGAGGGCTCCAAGAGCAAGCAAGGCAGAAGCCACAACGTCTTTGCCAATCCAGGCTTGGGAGTCACACTTCCTCCCTTCCGCAGTATCCTGTTGGTAACAAGGCCAGTCCTACACAATGTAGGAGGGTATATGGGAAGTTTGGATAATTAGGTACCATCTTGGAGGTGACTACCACAAACCAGTGGGCTGTTATGACCAGGATCTTTCCTCTGCCCCAGGTTTGCTTCATCGATGACTCCAGCATGAAATAAAAGTTTTGATTTTTATGTGTTTTAAACAAGCAGAACTTTAGTAAGATATTAAATCAAAGAAAGCCAAAAATGCAAAGTTAGGTCCTCTACCCTGATGAAGATGAGGTGGTCAAGGTCACACAGCTGGTTTCTGGAAGAACTCAGAAGAGACAAAAAGAGCAGGAGAGCTGGGTGGCCTCTACATTCACTGTGCCCTAAAAGTAGACTTTTGACCTTCTCTTTAAAAAAGTTATACACAGCCCTAAAGATACACTGATGGGACTGAAGGAAAAAGATGTTCATGGTTCAAACTTAGACTTGATTTTGTGACCATACAACACTGCCTGTAGTGCAGGATGACTGTGGATTAATATTTTTCTAGGTTTTGTGACTCTTAAAATATATTGCATTGTCTGTTTTCTGTAAAGAGCTCTAATTTATAAAATATAAACATTTGAAGTATTGTACAATTTTTATAACCCTCCTTTTTAATTGTTTCTTTTATTTTAATATACAAGGAGCCTCGAAAAGTTGAAGTACCCCAGGTCTCTCTTAACATCTGAGAGGCCTTGCTCTCAACACCCCCGCCCCACCCTTGTTCCATTTGAAAAAACACAGGGGTTGAGTACATGACCACAAAGGTCTTTCCAGGTCTAGAAGTCCTTTCCAGGTCTAGAGCCACAGTTGTCAAAGCGTATCTGTCAGTGCTCTGCGTGCCCCTGGATGCTCATTTAGTAAAAAGGAGGAAACAGGAAAGGGAAGCGTAAAGAACAAATTCCGGCCATCACACTGGTACTCTCTTCATAAGACAGTGAGCAAGGTAGGACCATGAAGTAGGAGAAAAACATAGGGATCATTTTACAGGGTTTCTTCCCTGATTCATAAAGTCACATTGAGATTGGCTGTTGGTTTGAAATAAAATGGAGTCTAGAATATTCCACTGGGAGTTCACCTCTCCTCTGTGGTCTGGCTCGGCCTCCAGCTACCCCTGCCTCAAACCTACTCTGGAAGGGCTATATATAGATGTCCTCCCTTAGGAACTGGGCCACAGAAGGGCTGGCCATTTGTTTTTGTTTGCTTCTTGTCCCCACTAGAATCTCTGCAAAGAATAATGATTGCAGCCGTGGGCCAGGGTGCAGGGCTGGGACACCGGGCAGAGGCAGGTAACACAGTAACGATTCCTGGTGCCCACGGGCAGTCAGGCTGCCATTGGCGCTGCTGGCGCTCTGCTAAAAAATCCATGCTGGATGTGTGGAACTGATAAATAGACTTCTTTGGACTGGAGAGGGGGATGTGGCCGGGTGAATGAATGAGGGAGGAAACCTCTGCTCACCACCCACTTCTGAGCCACCTCCTGGCTTTGGCAAAGGCTAAAAACATTGACTTGGTTCGATTAGGACCTTCCCCCTCCTCATTCTTTCCAATGATCCCTCACTGATCAAATGTCCCTGTCCCATAGCAAGGACGCTCAGCCCTCCTTATCTCCTGGCACTCAGCAAAGTCCCCTGCCTGGGTATCTGATACCCGGGAGGATACGAGCATTTCCCCCAAACTTCCCATCATGCCTGACACCAGCTACAGCTATAGAGTCCAGCTCCTCCAAGAACTTGCCATATCTCCCAGTAAGGTGCAGAGTGTAAATTCAGCTCTTTATTAAATGCCATTGCAGCTGAAGTCTTTTGCCCTCAGGTGACTTGCCTCAAACCCTAGGATGATACAGGTCTAGCCGCTACTTTTCCTTCAGTCTTTCCTTCTGGAGGAGCATCTGCTTAAGAAAAGAGAACCACTTGGCTTTCAGGGATGGAGATGGTCTCTTGTGGAACATCTATTGACATTGTGACACCATCAGAAAGCAGCTAGAGGGATGGGGCTCAGAGGAACTTTTTAATGTTACTGTATGATTGGGAAAAAACAAAATTAAAAAAAAACTTTGCTATTGTAGGGCCCTACGAAGATATACAACCATTGTCTACAACCATATGAAGAGCAGCCACAAAGAAGAAGTCATTCATTAATCCCAAAGGAAGGGCTAAAACCACTGGGGGAGGTTAGTGGGAGGCAGATTCCTGCCCAAAGTAGCATTTCCTGTCTTAAGAGGTGGTGAGCTCCCTGCCACTGGGGGTGTTCAAGAAACAATCTGTCCAAAATATTAGACAAATTTCAAAAATGAAAAATAAATTTCAGGAGACTCCAAATCCAACTGAGATTTTCTTTTTTAATGGAGTTGAAGGAACAGATGGATGAGTGTATAAATGGAGGAAGGCTTGAGCAAAGGGATTTCTTGTTATCTTTTCAGAGTTCCGAGTCTCTGTCCTCTGGTTCTTCCAAGACTTTAGGAAGCATGGGTTCCAGAAGGAATAAGACAGTGTGCCCATCCCCGGGCCCTCAAGGAAAATGAGCTGAGGAATGACTGGGACCTTTTCAACTCTAAGCATCTGTGATTCTGTCAAAAAAAAAACAAAAAACAGACACCCAGGAGATAAGGGAAATACTCCAAATCATTCCCAGACTGAATATTTAACAAAACTGGGTTTTGATTTTTTTAAATAAGGCATCAGTGGCTCTTTAAGCAACAAAGAGACTATTTTATGCAAATTTCCCCTCAGGGCCTTCATGAAGATGTTAACATCTTTCTTGTCACAATATCTATCTTATTACAATGAATCATAGTGCTTCTCTATTCTCTTGCTGAGACATCTTTGTAAGATAAGTTCTCTGGACTGAGAGCAGGGCCTAACTTTTTTTTTTTTTATTAAAGTGAAAACCTCTTCTTGAGAGTTCCAAGGAAAGGGTTGGGAGACAGGAGATTTAAAAAAAACAAAGGACCTCTAGTGTGCTGAGACTGAAACCAAGGGAGGCCTTGTGGGACTCCTGAGCACGGAGGCCTTTTGGTTGCCCGTTTCTGGTAGGCAAGACTCCAGCCTCCATGACCTTCCCTGAGTTACAAAGGGCAGTTTCGAACAATTGCTAATCAAGGGAGGAGAAGCCAAAAAACCACCAGAGGCAGGATTAAAGGGACCGGAGAAGCTCATTCGGAGACAACCACCTGAGAGGGGATTAAGGGAGTGGAGGCCCTGCACACACCCTGATCTTATCAGCAACCCCACCCTTGAACCACTGTTATAAAACCCTTCATCAAATCCTCCTGGGTGCGGACACACAGTTTTCGAGGTCAGGAGCCCACTGTGTCCCCCTCTGCCTGGCAAAGCAATAAAGCTATTCATTTCTACTTCACCCAGAACTCTGTCTCTGAGATTCGATTCTGCACCAGCGCAGAGAGACCAAGCTTTTGACATCAAGTCCAGTGGGTGGACCCGGACACATTCTTGATGAAGAAGTGGGCTGGCTTGTTCTGATGGTTATGATTCAACTCCCACTGGACACCAAGCGCGTATCTCTTGCGCTGGGAACATTCGAATCATTCCACTTCTACTGGAGAGGCAACATCTAAGCCCTTTAAGGACAGCCTTCACCTCTCCATCCAGGTCCCCTCTCTAGGCCATGGGTAAATAAGTGGCTGTATGGTCACAAATACTATTTTTCTCTGCAGGGACTCATTCCATGGCCTTAGAATGAACAAAAAAAGAAGTCACAGGAAAATAAACACCATGTATATTAATATATATAACTCCATGGTTATGGGGTTGGGAGGTTTTTGAATAGCAAGGTCCAAAAGAAAGAGAACCAGGAGTGTTTTCCATTGAGACCTAGATAGGAGAGCTGAGACCGGGGGCACAAAGAATCCACAGCAGCCTCGGGCTCCTTCTGCCCTACCAAGGGGGGCACTGAGATGGCAGGTCAGGGCGTGGGGGCAGCCTTCAAGGAGAACAGACATTCCTTTAGACCAGGAGTCGGCAAAGATTCTGTAAATGGACAGGTAGTAAACATTCTAGGCTTTGAGGGCCATATGGGCCAAATAGGCACAGAATGAGTGTGGCCATGTACACAATTAAGCTTTATTTATGGATACTGAAATTTGAATTTCACATTAGTTTCATGTCACATGAAATATTCTTTTTGCTTTTTTTCCCCAACCATTTAAAAATGTAAAAAGCATTCTTAGCTAGCAGATTGTATGAAAATAGGCCTTAGTTTCTCAACTCCTGATGTGGACTGAACAGCTTTGTGATGGAGTCTTTCCTGCACTTGTGTGCGAGGCCAAGACACCCTTCACGGCAGAAAAGGAGCTCCCCAAACCCTGGGGGTGGCTGACTAGCCCTGGGAGGGTTGCATCCCAGCTCACGCTTCTTTTGTCGCCTGACCTCAAATGCAATGTTCTGCGAGGAAACCTTGTCTAAGTGTTCAAAAGCGCTTCTATTCTGCCTGTTGGAATGTGATGAAAGCATGCCGGAGGCGAGTGGGGAGGCCAAGGGCCTTCCAGAAGATGTTTGGCTCAGACAGAGAGCCTGATTATAAAGAATGCTTTTACAATCATTTTAAAGAAGGTTGGTGCTAAATATTCATTGGGAAAGAGGAGGTTGCATGAAAGAGAAGTGAGTTAGAAGAGAATGCTGTGGAGCCGTCTTCTGGAAATGGCTTCGCTGGAAAAGGGGGTCACAGGACAGTAAACACCACAGACAGTTCCACAGTCACGGGGCTGGGGGCTTGTATATATGAAAGGAGGGAGGGGGACAAGGCTGTTATTCCATGTGGCCTCAGCCACAGAGCTGAGGGGGGGGTTAGGAAAGCCAGGTTCCCTCTGATGGTGACTCTCCAGGCTTTTAGCTGAAACACACCCCAGTCCTTGGGCAAGTTGCTTACCTTTGCATGTTTGCTCTGGAGAGCATGCCTACTGCATATGAAGGACAGAGCATGGCAAAAATAAAGGGTCAATGAACACTGGTTTTTATTATCATCACAGCCATCACCACTTCTTAGAGTCTCTTCTACGGATTTCTATAAATACATAGAATTTCAAATTTGTTATGCTCAGTGGATCTTGCATTCTGTACTTTGCTCTTAAAAGCATTGTATATACTTTTCCCAGGTATCTGAATAACTTTCAATTTGTGGCCAATGGTTTTATAATATTTCTTTGAATAGTTGAGGTTCCAGTTACTTGACCTCTCCTTGATGTGTGAGGATTTGGGTCTTCACTATTATAAGCAGTGTTCCCATAAAGAACAGACTCTCCCAGGAGGGGAAACACAAGCCTGAAGATGGCCTCATATATGGGTTACTTATGGTCTGTCTTCCAGAATATTAACATTGACACTGGTGATAGAACTCCTGTCTGCAGAGAGCTGCACCAGCATTGGGTTTTATTATTTTAGCTTGTTTTTGCTAATAGACGGGAAGTGGGAGCTCACAGTTGCTTTATCTTTCTTTTTTAAAAATTAATTACAGGAAAAAAAAATTAATTACAGGGACTTCCCTGGCGGTCCAGTGGTTAAGACTCTGTGCTTCCACTGCAGGGGGCATGGGTTCGATCCCTGGTCAGGGAACTAAGATCCCGCATGCTGTGTGGCACGGCCAAAAATTTTTTAAAAAAAGAAATTAACTACATATGACATGGGTCATCTTCCTCAACAGGCAGAAAAGAATATTGCGTTTGATATTTGTTTACATTCTCCAGCTACAGGGTCAATAGACATGTGGTTTTATGCCTTGTAGACATGTGTAGGCTCTCTGTTTATGTTGAATATAAAACTTTTTCACAGGTTTTTCTCCATTGTTATCTGTGATGTCCATTTCCCATTCATTTCCTTAATATCTGGGTTTTATTGTTTTTCATGAACTTTTAACTCTATATGGATCTTAACCTGACGTTTTTATTAATGAAAATGTTATGATTCAAGCAAGGAAGAAATCAGCTCCCCTCCACAGTTAGGAAGGATAAGATTTATTTTATTCTTTTTTTTTTTTTTCAATATCGTGCCTCTAATCTGCTCAGACATACAGTGCTGTATGGTGTAAGTTATGGATCTGGAGTTCTCTCCACGTTGCTTCTAGTGATCCCAACAAAATATACAATTATGTGTTTCCTTGTGGTCCCTTATACTTCTCTTGTCACATATTTTTAAAATAGGTCCTCTTTAGAGTCTATTTCTGGAATGTATTCTGTTTTTAAGTCAGTACCATAGCATCTTAGTAATTCTCACTGTGAAATAAAAAAAATACCTGTGAGTGCAAGTTTCTAGCAAGCAGCATGACATACAGTAGAAGCTCATTAAATGTTTATGGAAGAAATGAACAAAGCTTTCCAAATTACTTTTATTCTTAAGTATCATAATTTACAATAGTTTCCATATCTTCACTGTTTATTTAATAGTATCAGAACTGTAAGTTAACTTGGAGAATACTGTCATCTACTGTACTTGCCTTGTCATTCAAAAGTCCGGGAAGGGGCTTCCCTGGTGGCGCAGTGGTTGAGAGTCTGCCTGCCGATGCAGGGACACGGGTTCGTGCCCCGGTCCGGGAAGATCCCACATGCCGCGGAGCGGCTGGGCCCGTGAGCCATGGCCGCTGAGACTGTGCGTCCGGAGCCTGTGCTCCGCAACGGGAGAGGCCACAACAGTGAGAGGCCCGCGTAGATTGCAAAAAAAAAAAAAAAAAAAAAAAAAAAAAAAAAAGCCACAGCAATGAGAAACTCACACACCCCAACGGAGAGTAGCCCCTGCTCACCACAACGAAAGAAATCCTGCACGGAGCAACAAAGACCCAACGTAGCCAAACATAAATAAACAAATAAATAAATTTATATATGTAAAAAAAAAAGTAGTTTTCCTTCTTTCTGATTGGAGTGTAACAGTGTAGCTATGTGACATTGTAATTAATACTCTTATACGCCTTCCTAATCCCCTTTGCTTCTGTCGTTTAGGTTGCAAGATCCCAGAGATTTTAAATTCTGTTTCTCTCCTTTTTTACTTGATATATCCTTTCTTTGTCTTTAAAGCTTTACAATGATATTTTCTGATCGTCTTTCTCTGGTCATTAATTCTAAAAGGGACTCTATACAGATTAAATTCTTTATTAAAAAAACTCTGGGAAACTTTCTACCATTATATCTTTATTTACTATTTCCTTATTTGTTAAGTTTTCTTGATTCCTATTCTCTATAGAGTGAATTTTCCTGTACAGCTAGTCTATTATTTTTTTCATGCATTATAATTATCTGTTTATTTAATCCTTCTATGTTTTTGTTTAATTTTCCAAGTTATCCTACATCTCACACATTTGTCATCCAGAGTCAATTTTAGTATTTTTTTCATTTCTAAAAATATTCTATTTTTATGATATCTATTATGTAACTATAGTTTCCACTTATTTGTGTTTGTTATTATTATCAATAAGCTTTAAATTTTCTTTTATTTTTCTCCAGGCATATTTTCTCTATTTCCTGAACCCTGGCTTGGAAGTATGTTGGTTTCATTTCTGTCACTATTTATGTTTTTCCTGAGCTTTTACAGCTTTATTTACTTTTTTATTCTGCTGCAAAACTTGTATTAATAAGTTTGGGTTAATTCAGGAGGGAGAGGGGCACAGGGTCCTTTGAACAAGGTTGAAATATGTCACTGCCCGGCTGAGAAGAGGTCCAAGCAATGAAAGTCATAGTGACCCAAGGAGGAGAAGGGTTCCCTGACCAAAAGATGCTTCAAGAAGAGGAAACCAGTGAATGATTGCAGCAGTAAATTGATGGGGCAAAGGGCGGACCTGGAGCATCTCCAGCTTCGGCAGTAGGAAGAGGGAAGAGCTGATTCACATGCTCTGTGTCTATAGTTCAGGAAGTCAGGCTTCAAATAGACCTGCAAGACAAACAGGGAAATAATTGGCTCCACAGAAAGAGGCAGAAATTGGAGAAGTTTCCAGAAGACTGATGAGTGAATTTATGGTGCTATGTAAACATGGAAGCTTAATAGGAAGAGTTTAGTGAGAGGTCATGATTGCACACCACTGTACAGCCAATTAAACATTAGAACTGGAGCCTAACTGCTGTTTGTATCTAAGCCGATAAATCAGATCATTAGATTGGTTGCAGGGTTTTAGTGAAGAGGGCAGAGTTGCAGCTCTCTGATTTCACACGGGCTCACTCCTCACCCTCAGGTAGGAGGGAATAGTTCACAGGAACAGACAAGGACCTGGTGGATTGTTTTGTACATCGCAGAGAGCAGGAGGTGGGAGATACTGGGTGTGGAGTCCAGAAATCCAGGAGTTAGAGTGTGCAGTGTTTTATCAAAGTGTTTCCTGCATTGCCCAGATGATGACAAGTGCCCTCGCCCAGTGATAGGGGTGGCTCAGTCAAGTGACTGCTCTTAGAAGGTGATCTACCCACCCTCCCAACGCCTGATGTTTGGTGCTTGACAAACGTTTGCAGTCATATCCTTCTCCCAAGTAGATCTGGTTCTGGGAGGAGAATTCACTACCCATCAGGAGCTTTCCAATCTGCTGTGTGTTGTGTTTTATTTGGTTTTTGTGACCTCCCAAAGTGGAACTAACGGTAATGGGCAGAATCTGTTGGAGATTGATTTGGGTATAGTTTTGGAAGGAAGCTTTCCAAGGATAGAGTGCACAGCCCGAGAAGTGGGAAGTGGGAAGACTGCAGACAGGGTTGGTGATTATATAAACTGTTGGATGAGACCACCTTTAAGAACATCTTCCAGTCCTGAGTTTCTGTGAGGTAAGGTAAGGGGAGACAACTTCCGGGTCTTCGTCTGGGGGAGAGGCAGCGGCTTGTAAGTGGTGAACAGGATCCTCAGGGGAAAGTCAGGGAGTTGAAGTAACAGCTTTGTTCTGCCAACTCTGACAGGCTACAGGACCTGAACCAGATCCTTGAACTTTCTCTAAGCTGTAAGATAAGAGGTTTAAACCTATTTTAACCCCAACCTCTTAAGTCCTACTGACTGCACTTCCAAAACGTCTTTTCCCTCTATACCTACTGCCTCAGCCTCTGCTGGACCCTAGTCCTTTCTCAGTCAGGCTATTACAAGAGTTTTCTCACCAGGTCTCCGGTGTCCTTCAGTGTCCCGCCCCCAATCCCTCCTCCACCTGGCCTCCAGAGTGATCTTTCTAAAATGCGAATTGGATCACATCATTCCCCTTCTTAAACTTGTTCAGAGGCTGTCCAGCACCTTCATAATAAAGGTCAACTTCTTTAGTATGACTCCCCAGACTCCCCAGCCGGCCAGCTGTAGGGACCATACTCAGCTAATTCCAGCATCCCCAGGACCTGGCACATAAAAGAGCTCCACCAATATTAGCTGAGTGAATGAATAAACAAATTTCCTGCCAGCCCTGTTATTACCCACTCTGTCAGCCCCAACTGACGTCTCTAAAGCACAGGCCTAGCACATCTCTGTATTCTGGTGTTCTCCGCCACCTCCACAGCCCCAGTCATTCCTCTCCTTACCCCCCAATACTCCACCCTGCCTTTTCTAGAGGTTTCGGAACACAGAAGTTGTATACTGTTCAGAACAGAGCATGGCTTTTGAAAGGGCACCCTACTTTGATCACATCTGCAAAAAACCCTCAGGATGCCCCCAAGGAGGTAAACGTCACTGCCCCGATACGAAGTAATTAACAGCCTACCGCTTCCCTTCCTGAGATCTCCAAGAGAAACAGGGAGAGCCCAGCTTTTCTTAGTGGGGAGGAATCAGAGCTTACTCAAGCCGCACTCTCCCCTTCCCACGTCCATCAGAAAGGAATAAATGAGATGAAAAGGCGAAAAGGGGGACACATTACAGATCAAAGTCAGGCCAGGGGGTTGGCTCTGCTCTTAACCAGGTGGGTGGCGGGGAGAGGAACGCAGCACGAGGCTGGTAATTTATCGGGAGGCAGGAAAACTGCTGAATTTGACTCTGGTGAAGGGAAGATGTCAGTTGGACATTTGTTCCCGACACCTCAGCAACTAATTATTTCTCTGTGCACTGTGGTCGGTGGGCTGGAAGAGCCCAGGGGCTGGCTGAGTCCTGTCAATAAACCTGAGTTTGGCAAAATAAATCAGTAAATAAATAAACACAACCCGCAGCCATTGGAAACAATAACACGCGAGCAGCTCTCCTCACCCCGTAAGATCAACTGATCTTCGTGCCTAGCAGGGCAAGGGAGCAGAGGCAGACGTGGGAAAGACTGAGGGCACCGCAACCCCTCCCTCCCATCATCTACTGTTCTCGGGGTCTCTTTCACCACATGGTCTCAAGAAGCACTAGTCCCCGTTTCTGGACCTCTTATTCCATAGCTGCTGAAAATTTCATGCTCTGTCAGCCCACATCTTCCTTGTTATCACAATCTGTGAGGACCGGAAACACCAAGAACATTTTTAAAGAGACTTTTCCTACACAGTGTCTACTATTGGATTAGATTGCAACCAAGTTGCAAGTTTCTTTGGGAAACTCTGTCTGCATCCTTTTCCCTCTTTTGACCCAATCTTGCCTCTCTCCTCACCTCTTACCTTCCCTGGGTCTCCAGCAAGGTAAACATCTGGCCAACTTCTTCACACATCATTACCAATTTAATTTGTGACGGTTGGTTTTCATATCTTTTTCTCCAAACCGGACAAGAATAATTTCTGTGAACCTGATGCCAGGTGCATAGATGGAGTCCAGTGAAAGTCTGAGGGAGAGAGGGAGGGAGGGTGAGAGGGGTGCTGTTGGTAGGAATGAATGAATGTTAGTAACAGTATGTCACTCCTCCTGGACTCCATAAAAAAAATAATGATTAATTCTAAAATGTAAATTGGGGTAGGAAAATGAAGACCACACCTGCAAGTCTGGAAATTTCCACCGTGGAGAATGAAGTCAAAGCCCTGGAAATATGGAAAGGGGGACACAGTAATGCCCAGACTGAGAAGGAACAGGTAGAAATAACCATAATTGTATTGTCACTATCGAGTGCTCTGGCCACGGGTAGGGGTGTTGCTGGGGGTGGTGGGAAGGGGCAATAAAGGCAAACAGGTACAAAGGGCAATGGCTCTGGACCCCAGAGTCAGCCATCGCTGTGGGCCCTGCCGAGTGCCATCAATTGTCTGAGACTCGGTTTCCTTGTTTGTAAAATAGGGACAGGAGAGCCTCCCTCAGAGGGTGAATGTCAGTAAGAAACCGGAGCTTCTTCCCTCCTGCATTCAGAAGCTTTTCCGAGGCTCATATCCGCTAGGTTTGTTCTGCTGAAAACCCTTCCATGACTCCCGACCACCCTTAGAAAAAAGCCCAAGGTCCTCCACAGGGCTCACACAGCCCCACGGAGTCTGTGCTTCCCATGTTTCCAGCTTCCCCTCCCCGCTCATTGCTGCCTAGGCGCCCAGATCTTCTTTCAGCACCTCAGCCTTAACTTGCCCCCACAGGGCACGCACCTGTCTTCACCTAGCTACTTCTACTCAGCCTTCAGATCTCAGTGCAAGTGTTGCTTCTTCAGGAAAGTCTGCCTTGGCCTCCCTAACCGGGTGGAACCCTCTTATAATAGAAGAAATTCCAAAGCTCACACCACCTCACCTCCTCCACCACCATCATCCAGGCCCAAGCCCCCACCATCTCCCTTCTGGGCTCCTGCTGACCCCCTTCCCACCACTGTTGCCCACCTACAGTCTGTTTCCACATGCAGCCCTTGTCCTTCCAGCCTGAGGACCTTTGCACGTGCTGTTCTCTCCACCTGGAATGATCTTCCTCTAGATCTCTGTGGGATTCTCTCACAGCTCTTCTGGTTCCCTGCTCACGAGTCATCCTTTCAGAGGGATCCTTCCATACCATCCTGCCTAGACTCACACTCTAACCACTTATTCTGCTTTGTTTTTATCATAGCACTGAAATTACATTTTCTGTTTATTTTGAAATTTTATGTTCAGTTGTGTTTTGTCTCCTGTACTAGGACATAAAATTAATGAGGACAGGATTTTACCCTGTTTACTGCTGTATTCTCAGCTCCTAGAACAGTCCCTGACACATAGAATAGAGCTTTAGAATACCATGAACTCTTATTGGTAGTAACCTCACAGTGGTTTTTGACTGCATAATACCTGCCCCTTTCACTGAATTATAGCTTCATCAGGGTGGGGACCATATCAGTGTTTCCTCATCATTGTCTCCAAGGCCTCACTAACATGCCTGATACATAGTAGGCACTCCATAAACACTTACTGAATAAATGCATGAGTAAGAGAATGAATGAATGGAAATGGAAAATTATAAGCACAAACATCAGGTCCTATTATGATTAGCTTCAGCCGTATCTCCTAATCATACTTGCTCACACTGAGAAGTAGTGATGTGCAGAACTGAAGTCTGTACTCTCCTGGCTTAATTCCCTCTATTGCTTTTCTCAAGGGTGTTGGCAGGGAGGGGCAAGCTCATGGGAAAACGTTCTCTGCCTCTCCGATTTCTCCTATACTTGAAAAAAGTTCAGGCCCACAAACACAGTTGTAAGGTTTCCCAACTTGTTTCCAGCACAATTTACCACTTCCCCCAACTCAGTCCTCAGAATAACCTCACATAAATATTAGCATTTTCTACATTGGCAGCACTTGTGAAATCTCCATCTTGTGGGCAGGCTGCAAACTCAACTTGTAGCAAATATTATCTCTGTCTTGTTCTCCCCATTCCATGGAAGAGGCTGAGAAGGCGCCAGAAAAGAGCTGTGTTTGCATAAAGGTTGACGGTGTGCGATGCTGTAAACTTCATTGCCACACACTTGAGGAGACAGAAGTAAGCTGCTGGTATCCCTGTCACTCTGATGAAACATAGTCATTCCCAGCTCGGGAATGTAAACGTTACAGCACCCAGCTCTCTCAGAACGCGATAACTCACTTTCCAAGGGAATTCATCAAAATCCAGTTTATTTCATAACAGCATTTAGTGTGGTGATTCAAGTTACTATAAGCCCTCCAGAAATAGTCTAGGGCTCAAACAAGTCAGGGATAGACATCTAAACAGACTACCAAAAAGTCAACAGTCATAGTTCTGAATTCCATTCCTGTTCTACCAAGACCTTGGTCAATACCTTTTGATCCATCTAAGGTCTGTCTCTTGGAAAGCCCAGGAAAAAACTGATGGAAAACGTTGCAGGGTAGCCCTTTTAGAATAAGATTTGCTGTAATGTTTTTCTAACTTTGCATTTTAAGGTCTTAAAATGGGACCACTGTTATTTGACCTCCCTTTCCCACGTTTCCCAGCACTAACTAACCAGCACTGGTCCACGGCTTAGTGAAAGGCGTGTGGCGTTAGAAGACCTATTGATTAATCCTGTGACATCGGACAAGACATCTAATAATTCTGAGCCTCCATTTCCTGCTCTATCAAATCAGGATGATCAGTCCTGCCTCATAAAACTGCAATGAGAATTAAGTGAGATGATCAAGAGAGCTTATAATAGACGCTCAGTAAATATTGGTTCCTTTTTTAGAACACTGTCTCAATTCACTGCTTTCTTCAGTATCAGACTCAGTCTATCTTTTTTCTTGTGTTTGTTTGGACTTCAAACTAGATTATAAACTCTTTGGGGTGGATTTACAAGTGATGATCATGGTGACATCAGAGAGAAGGTGCTGTTCTGAGGCTGTGGGGAGAGCTGAGGAAGGGCTGAGCTTCCAGCACCAGTCTTTTACAGGTTGTAAGCAGCAGAAAAGTCCTATCCCAGAAGAGCAAATTCTCATTTCTCAGGTAGCAAGAATTTTCTCTGTGGCCCTAAAAAGGCAGCTTTTTTTTGTTTTGTTATACCTCATGTATGCATTTATTTATTTATTTGATGCCCTAAATATCATATGGAGCCCAAATCCCCATAAGGAAATCTGGTTGGCAGGGCAGGAATAAAGACGCAAACGTAGAGAACAGACTTGAGGGTGGGGGGGGGAGGGGAAGCTGGGACGAAGTGAGAGAGTGGCATTGACATATATACTCTATCAAATGTAAAATAGATAGCTAGTGGGAAGCAGCCGCATAGCACAGGGAGATCAGCTCGGTGCTTTGTGACCACCTAGATGGGTGGGATAGGGAGGGTGGGAGGGAGACACAAGAGGGAGGGGATATGGGGATATATGTATATGTATAGCTGATTCATTTTGTTGTACAGCAGAAATTAACATAACATTGTAAAGCATTTATATTCCAATAAAGATGTGAAAAATAAAAAAAATAAAATCTGGTTCTGGCTAGGGGCATAGAAGGTCAGGTATAAGTTTGCCAGATTTAGCAAATAAACATGCAGCTTACCCATTTAGATTTGAATTTTAGCTAAACAACAATTTTATAAATACATCTGATTCGATATTCAAGACTTCCTTACGCTAAAAAATTGTTATTTAGCTGAAATTCAAATTTCACAGGGCATCCTGTATTTTATCTGGCAGCTCTAGCCAGGTAAGGGCAACCACAAAAAAAGCTAGATAGAGAGGGGTAAGAATAAAAAAAAGAGGGAGAGAGAAAAAAAAAACAAAAACCCAAAACCTCCCACTCAAAATGAGCCTTCAAACCAAAATCCCAATATACATAAAGAAATTAAAAGCTAATACATGTACAGCAACTATATTTCAATTAAAAAGAAAAGAACGCTAATACAGACAGCCAACAAAACATTTGCAACACAAATTCACTCTTGATGAAATTACTTTTTCGATAAATGGCATTAGGGGGAAATGTAATATCAATATTTTCTTTCTTGCCAAGCACATTTCAAGCATACTAAAGATTAAAATAACTCATTGTGCCTTTTTGCTTTTTAAAACATAATGTACATGGAGTAAAAAAGATTTAAATCCAAACCAAACAAAATAATAATAATAAAAAGAAATATAAATAAATTATATCAAATTGTACCATGTAGAGATAGATAATCGCTGCTCTCATTTTGATGTCTTTTTAATTAAGACATGAAGGACAAAAAAAGGCAGGCTTTTCAAGCACTGGGCAAAGAGCATTGCAGAAAGAGAGCAGTATGTGCAAAGACCTTTCCCCCTGAGGTGGGAAAGGTCTTGTGTTGAAGGAACTAAATATGGGTCGGTATGGCCAGAGTGAAGAGGATATTGGTGAGATATGAGGTTGTACAGTAACCAGGGGTGAGTTCATGCAAACCTTGCTTAGGTTTATAATTTTACTCTATGTTCAGTAAAAAGCTATACATAGTTCTAAGTAGAAGTGGAGTATGTACTTAGCAACTATCCTTCTATTTGTATTTTTCCAATAGTATTTTAATAACTAGCTATGGCTTTTCTATCTTTTAGGTACAACTTTTTTAAAATTGAGATTTAATTGACATATAGCATTATATTAGTTTCAAGTGTACAACATATTGATTTGATACATGTATATATTTTGAAGTGATTACCACAGTAAGTCTAGTTAACATCCATTACGACACATAGTTCCAAATTTTTTAATTTGTGATAAGAATGTTTTAGATGAAACTAATTTTGTACAACAGTTGGACAAAGACTTTTAATTATAGTATCTTTAGTATGTTCTTAGAGAAAAGGGAAGCTATAACTTCCGTATTGTAAAGAATAAGATATCATTAAACAAAACTAGGCAGCAATAAAATAAGGATACTAAAATCCTAAAATTTAGTTCTAAGAGAGAACTCATTAGAAATCCTAGAAATTAAAGAAAAATGTCAGTAAATTTTACAAATTCAATAGTTGATAAAAACTCAGGACACTGTTGAAGAAATATTTCATAGTCTAGAAGAAGGAACTGAGGAATTCACCCAGAATCACACACACACACACACACACACACACACACACACACACACACACACACACACTGTATGTAATGTAGTTAAGCGACAAGAAGGAACAATTGAGAGAGGGTTTTTTTCTGTTTGTTTGTTTGTTTTGGTACGCGGGCCTCTCACCGCTGCGGCCTCTCCCATCGCGGAGCACAGGCTCCGGACGCGCAGGCTCAGCGGCCATGGCTCACAGGCCCAGCCGCTCTGCGGCACGTGGGATCCTCCCGGACCGGGGCACGAACCCGTGTCCCCTGCATCGGCATGCGGACTCTCATCCACTGCACCACCAGGGAGGCCCCGGGAGAGGGGTTTTAACATTTATCTAATTCTAGAAAAAAGAGCGAATGAAAGGAATGACAGAGAATCAATATTTTAAGAGATAATTATTGAAATATTTCCCAAATTGGATAAAACACGAGTCATTAAACAGAAAGCGCATTCTAAAAATCTAGTAAGATAAATACAAATAAATCCAATCACCGATGCATTAAAAAACAATAACAAGGGTCATGGGGAAATCTTTAAAATTATCAGATAGGAAGATAGAACAATTAGACTAACAGTAGACCTCTCATCCATAATAACAGATGCTAAGAACAATAGAATGTCAGCCTCAGAGGGTAAGAGGAAACTAAATATCAACCTAAAATTGAATTTTGCTGTTAGCATCAGAGACCTAATAACAGGCTTAAACAAATCAAATAAAGGCTTCATTGTCTCACATCAAGGGGGCATGGAAGTGGCAGCCCAGGAGTGGGTGGGGCATCACAAAACCCAAGTCCATTCCCATGCTTCTGCTCTACTTTCCTTAGCTTGTGGCTTCTCTCTTCATTGTCCCATGAAGGCTCCTGTGTTCCACAAAAGAAGGACAAGGGTAAAAGTGTGCTCCTCGTAGATAAGTCAGCTCCCTTTAGGAAGATCTCCCCCCTTCAGTGTTTTCTGCTTACATCTCATTAGCCACTCATGGCTATGAGAGTCTAGAAAATACAGGCTTTCGGCTGAGCATACAGATGGCCTAAATAAAATCAGTGTTCCAATTCCCTTTCTAAGGAAGGAGAAAGAAAAGATGTGGGCTGGGCAGCTAACAGTAACTGCCACAGCTACCATTTAAGAGTGCAAGCAAAATAAAGACACTTTTAGCCATAAAAAAATACTAAAAGAATTTAGCATCCGCAGCCTCTCACTAAAAGCACTATCAAGGATGCACTTCATTTAGAAATAGTCAACCCAGAGGGAAGATCTGGACCCGGGGAAGCAATGGGGAGCAGAGAAATGTATAAAACATGTCAGTAAATGCAATTGCAATTTGATGAAAAAGATAAATATTATTTTTCACTTTTAAAAAGGGTAAAAGTAAACTGCAAATGAAAATTACAAGATGGTGGGGATATTTAAACGTAGCAAAATGTCAAGGTTTTACAAAGCTGGTGTTGAATATACAGGTTGTATGTTATCTTTTATATTTGTCTATGAGCTGGGAACATCTCATAATTTGAAAAATTGAAAGGCAATACTCTCAGTTTAAAGCAGCTTTACATCAAAAGGTATCACAAAGTTAAAAGACATCACAAAGTTAAAAGACAAGGGATAAACACCAGAGGGAAGACGCTTGTGATATACAACAACAAAAAATCAATGTCTAGAAGATAGAGCATTACTTTGCATCAATAGAGAAAAGCCAAAACCCAATGGAAGGAGAGGGAGAGGATACAAAGGAGATTTTGTCGAAGAAGAAATACAAATGGCTAATAAGTATATTAAAAGGATACTCAGC
The DNA here is from genome assembly GCF_008692025.1 of Phocoena sinus. Lineage (NCBI taxonomy): Eukaryota > Metazoa > Chordata > Mammalia > Artiodactyla > Phocoenidae > Phocoena > Phocoena sinus. Next base: position 132,192,687 of record NC_045763.1, read on the forward strand.
CTCGTAATCAGGGAAATTCAATTGAAAACAATAGAGTGTTATTTTTCACCCACTAGAGAAATAAAAACTTAGAAAATTGAAAATACTCAGCTTTGACAAAAGAATAGAGAATGGCTACTCTTAGACCCTGTGTGAATGTGCGTTTGGCAAAACTTGTTGGATTAATAATTTGGTAGAACTTAACATTTTTAAATGTTCATACCATTAGACCCAGAGTTACACTCCTAGAAATTCATTTTGCAAAAACCATGTGAACATGTGCACTGAAATGTTTGAGTAAGAGTAATCATTACAGCATTTACTATAAACATAAAAATTGGGACTAACCTAAATGACCAACAAGAGGAGAGGGGATAAATAAGTAATAATACATCTATGCTGTAGAATATCATGGAGCCATTAAAAAAAAATGGAGCAGACCTCTAGTCAGTGACATATTGTGAAGTGCACAAGGCAAGCAATGACTACAGCACGATCACATGTGTGCTCGTTAAAAATCATACATGAGTATGCTCTGTGCTTAGAAAAAAAGGCTGACATGATACTAAAATACTAATAATGGTGAATTCCAAGGAAGGGTGTGGGAAAGTTGCTCTGCTTTCTTCTGTACTGTTCGAACCATTTAAAAGAAAAGAAAGAGAGATAGTAGAATGTTCTGGAAGTAGTTCAGGAAATACGCTAGGCCTCATTTTTCTCATAGATAAAGTGAGGATAATTGCATCTGACCTTGCTCTTTCACTGGAGGTTGTAAGGTTCGAATGAGGGAGCAATGAGCACCTGTTTGGAGAAAAACAAGACCTTATTCAAAAGTAATGGATTATCATGGAATGAGTGGGTCCAGGCATTTCACATATGCAATAGATTTTAATATTTTAATTAAACCAGTCTAGTGAATGGCTGAGCTAGGGATTGAACCAAAGTTATTCTACCTCCTTGCTTTCCCAGAACCCCAAAGTCCAGCATCGAATGAGAAGCAGTTCCTGTAACGGCTAAGAACCCAAACTGCCTCAGTTTGGGTCTCCTGCTCTGTGACCTCGGGCAAGTTACTAAACTTCTCTGTTTCTTACTGTTCTTTTTTTATAAAATGGGTGTAATAATAGAACCTACTGCAGACTGTTATTGTAAAGATTAAATGAGTTAACACATGTGAAACACACCAGTACCTGACACAGCAGATGGTCTGTGCTGGCTATGTTACTATTCGCTTCAATTGCCTGGTGGATCAGTAGTAGAGAGAACATTTTCCTCAGCTCCTCTGCTTTGGGGCTGAGTGAGGAGTGAAAAACTCAATATGGACCTCTTTTCTCCCTTCGGAATACTTTATATAGAAGTAAAATATATCTTTATTATATTCCGAGTCCCCCCGTTCTCAAGGACATCTCCACCACTCCCTCCCTGCCACATGGCAATTCAAACACCAGCCAGGTCTGAGAATGGGACTTGCCCCTCACATGTTGTACACTCCAGCTCCACTCTTGGGGGCTCTCTTAGGTTGCCCCTGTCTGACTTAGCACTCTTTTTTTTTTTTTTTTTTTTTTTTTTTGCGGTACGCGGGCCTCTCACTGTCTTGGCCTCTCCCGTTGCAGAGCACAGGCTCCGGATGCGCAGGCTGAGTCAGTGGCCATGGCTCACGGGCCCAGCGGCGGCACGTGGGATCTTCCTGGACCGGGGCACGAGCCCGCGTCCCCTGCATCAGCAGGTGGACTCTCAACCACTGTGCCACCAGGGAAGCCCCTGACTCAACACTCTTGAATCCACCCTGCCAAACCGAAGACCAACATGCAGGGTTTTTTTAGCCCATGGATGGATCAGAGGATGGCAAAAGCCGCCTATCCATTTCAAAGCTTCATGAGAGGCATTATGGAAACCCGGCATTTCCTTCCTAAACTGTACATCTTCCCAGGACAGGGAAAGTCTGCTCCACTTTCTGCCATGAAGGGCCAGGGGCCTGAGTGACCCCAGCTCATCCTCCTGTACCAGGCCACCTGTCATCCCACTGCCAGCCTCTCACGGACTTCCAAGAAGTTCACGCATATCTGTCCACTCCTTCTACATGCAAGGAGGCAGGAGGAGGTTGATTGAGGACAGGAAGACAAGTCCTCTACTGCCTGCAACGCTGGGGAGCGAGGGCTGTGAAACCCCAGAGGGAGCTCCAGGGAGGGGCTCGCTCTGTCTCAGTTCTTCCAGGGACATGAGCTGAAGGCAGGGGCTGCCACTGTCCCTGACTTCACACACTTAGTCCATGGCTCAGGGTTGCCAAACAGAGTTCTCCTACTGGTAGGTAAAAGGCTTTGGGAAGCACTGAACGGCAGAAGGACCAAGGGCAAAGAGGAGGGAGAAGTAAAAAAGAAAGCCAGAGATAAAAAGAGCCCTCAGGAAATGGCAGCTCTGAAAAGCAAGATGCTTCGATCTTCAGGCAAAAGAAGATCATCATCTGGTATTTAAAATTTGTGGATCTTTGCCGACTGAAAAACATTTGGAAATGTTCTCTTTTAGGAAATGTGACTATGGCCCCTTCAACCAAAAAAGGTGGCTTTGAGCAAGTCTCTTAACTCTGCTTAGCAACTATCTCCTACTTTGAAAGGCAGGATAATCACACCTACCAGTAGAAGATGGATTGCACTGGTTTAAACAAGATAGAGGTTTATTCTCCTCTCATGTAACAAAAATCTAGAAGTAGGTCATTCTCGCTCCTTTGGCAGTTTCATAGACATTGGAGGCTCCAGGCTCTTGCTATCTTCCTATCTCACCATCCTTTGGCACATGGCTTCCAACTCCAAGTTCACTTCACAGTCTAAGAAGGCTGTCAGAGCACCGTACATCATGTCTGAATTCTAGGTAGAAATTAGAAGGAAGAAGGGATGGGCAAAGGGGCATACTTGCAGCTGAGTCAGTCTCCTAAAGAACTTTCCTGGGACCCCACCCCCCAACAACTTTTGCTTACATCTCATTGACCATTCGTAGCTGTAAGGAAGGCTGGGAAATGTCTTTAGTTTTGCACATTGTCCCCAGGAGTAAAAGGAGGAGGCTTAGGAAAGAAGCTGATGAGTGTAGATACTGGGCAGGCAGTCTGCTGTGAAACTTCAGGGAGCTGTTAAAGAACTACAGGAAATAGGGCTTCCCTGGTGGCGCAGTGGTTGAGAGTCTGCCTGCCGATGCAGGGGATGCGGGTTCGTGTCCCGGTCTAGGAAGATCCCATATGCCGCGGAGCGGCTGGGCCCGTGAGCCATGGCCGCTGAGCCTGCGCGTCCAGAGCCTGTGCTCCGCAACGGGAGAGGCCACAACAGTGAGAGGCCCGCCTACCGCAAAAAAAGAACTACAGGAAATAATGCCCGCGAATAAGCACTTGGTAAACTCAGAAGGGCTTTGCAGCTGTTCTCAATCACCTTCACAACAACACTGTAAAATGGAAACTGAGGTGCAAAGAGATATCCAAGGTCAGTAGCCATTAAGCGGTAAGAACTGGGATTCCAACGGATACCTGGCTGTGACTTTCCTGTACCTCCTCTTCCAATAGGAGAGGGTTCTTCTTAGGAGTCTCTTGTGAGTCTGTTGAGGGGGCTTGGCAGCCACGTGCGTATGACTGACTTCCCACTCCGCTGAGTCTAGATATTGGGTGGAGGGTTCTCTTGCGAGCTGAGAGCCTGGGCTGCTGTCCACTGAGTGTGGAGCATCAGTAGGCCTCCCGTTCTTTTCAGCCTCCGTGAGCTCTGGTCATGTTGTCCTCTTAGAGATTATGGATGCTTTTAATTTTGCCTTTTACCAAGGGCCTTGGGACCAGAGGCCTTCAGGCATGAGTGCCCATAAATTGCATCTTATTACGTTATTAATTACCGTGTTATCTGGAGTCAAACAACTGATTAATTCTTTGGCAAGCAATGCAGTGAAGTAGAAATCCTTCCTATTGCCTTTCTCCCTGCCCCTCCCCAGCTCACAAGGAGCAGGTAGGGGATCAGACTTGTGCATGTGTTATGAACTCTTTGGAAGAACTGCCCCGTGACCGTGAGAGGCGGCTGTACTGTGGGCGTGAGTAGCAGTGTGCATAACGAGGAAGAAGTTAACCCACTGAAAACAGCATGATACAAACAGACACCCTGGGATGCCTGAAATCCAAGATGAGGTGGCGGGGACCGAGAGGAGACGAACCAGCCCGGGGATTGGATGCAGCTAACAGAGGAGATGGGAAGTAAGAAGAGGCGTGTTACTTTGTAGGGACAGAGGGGCTAAAGAAGGGCAGCTGCTGGACTCAGAGTAGGCTGGGAGCCTCCAGCAAAGAGAAAGGAAGCACTCTGAAATATACGATTTGCCTGGAGTGTAGGCAGGAAGGCCCTTGGGTTCCTTGAGAACCCTGAGAGGGAGATCTGCTGGTCCAGAGGATAAACCCTGGAGATCTACGGAGGGATGGCAGCTGGGCCAACCGGGAATCGTCAGTGCTGCCTACCTGCCCTTTGCTCGGAGTCTGTGGTCTCTTCCCCAAGACTCCCCCAACCCCGTAATCATTCCTGCTTTCCAAATAGAGCCTCAGAGGACAGCAGCTGGGGTACCTTAATCCAGAAGAGGAGCATGAGAATAAGGTGATAGCCCAGGGACCTGCTCTGCAGAAAGGGACCTGTCTTTGCTTCTTGGTCCCCCAGTGCATGGAACCTCTAACTAGGGCTGAGATCCTCTGATTTCAGGGCATCCTGGAAGGTTTCTCACAAGCTCTTCTGATATTCCAGGACGAGAAGGTAGAGCTGCTGGTGGGTGGTAGATTTTTTTTTTTTTTTTTTTTTTTTTTTTTGCGGTACGCGGGCCTCTTACTGTCGTGGCCTCTCCCGTTGCGGAGCACAGGCTCTGGACGCGCAGGCTCAGCGGCCATGGCTCACAGGCCCAGCCGCTCCACGGCATGTGGGATCTTCCCGGACCAGGGCACGAACCCGCATCCCCTGCATCGGCAGGCGGACTCTCAACCACTGAGCCACCAGGGAAGCCCGGTGGTAGATTTTTAAGGAGCTGTGACCTTCTCGAGTTTCAGTTGACAGATGATAGAAGCACCCCATCCCCATCTCCCATCGTCTTATAAGTGGTCAGACGTGCCGTGTCGGCAAGAGTCTTGGTGGGCTCTTCGTGTGGGAAGCGAACACTTGGCATCTTCCTGCTGCATCTATACGGTGGGCAAAATCCCTGCCTGCAGAACTGCTGTGAGGGTTCAATCACATACCTCAAACCCTTCACACGGTGCCTGATGCAGAAGAGCTGCTGAACAGATGTTAGCGACATATCGCTGCACTGGGCCCCTCCCAAAGGTGTTGTAAATGAGAGCACAGGTGGGGAGGACAGGTGGAGGCAGGTCAGGGCTCCAGGGGGGAGCCTAAGAGGGGGAGCAGTCTTGGGGTGGGGGAGGTCATCACCCACAGTGAAGGTCTGCCCCTCTGTCTTTTCAGCTTGGGAATAAGAGCCACCTGCAGACTTTGCAGGGAGGCAACATGTCACACAGGGTTTAGCCTGAGTCGAACTCAGGTTTGGTATGGATTCTGCTAGTAACTCAGGTACTAGTTAGATAATCTAGGCCAAGCTGCTTAACCTCACTGAGCCTTAGTCACCTTACCTACGGAAGGATATTCATCATACTTCCCTTAGAAGACCCATGGTCTTTGAGGAAAACCCCTCCACCCGGACGTGAGGGTGCAGGCAGGTGGGGATGCTAAGCCATCATCCAAGCTCCCGTGGTCCCCACAAGATAGCTCCCAGAGCCTCTGTCAGAGAAAGGCCAAAGCAGAGGCAGCTGGAAGATTTCTCTTCCCTGGGTGTGGATGAGCATGGGGAAAGCCAAGAGGATGATGCCACCACCTGTGGGCTTCCCACCCTGAGGCCAAGAAACGTAGCTACTGTCGTTAGACACGACCCCACCCAGCTTCCCAGCCCTTTGGAGGCAGAGAAAGGGGGCAGGAAACTCAGGTAGAGAAAGATTGGCTTGAAGGGAATTGTAGGCCTAGGGAGAGTGAGGACTCAGGTTTCTCATAACCAACACTCAGGATGAATCCAGACTCAGCCCGTGCCTTGTTCAACTTCTCTCTCTGGTACATGTGTGCTCATGGATACCTACAAAGACACACACTTTTGAAATTGGACACACACTTTTAATACTGTGTGAAACTTGTGCATAAGTCAATGGAAAACAGAGCCGCTTTACGTGGGAACTGAACACTTGGCATCTTCCCTGCTGCATCTATAACAGTGGGCAAAATCTGTCCAATTGCTGTGAGGGTCAAGTCACATACATAAAACCCCTCCCCAGGTGCCTGACAGAGGGTAGCTGCTTAACAGGTGTTAGCTTTACGTTACTGCATTTGGACCCCTCCCAGGTCCACTCACACGCCACCACTCAGGTTGTGTGCTGCCCAGCTCCAGGAGACACCGTTCCCGTACACTATGCTGTGCATGACCCTTCCTGGATTTGGGCAGTGCACATCCCACACCACTGTACGTGGTAGGCCTGCTGAGGGCCTGCCCCTTACTCAGAGCAGACACACAATGTGGGGCCTTTAGGGACTTTCCACCCCCTCACTTGTTCCCGTAAACCAATTCTTCTCCCTATCGAAACCAATTCTTCTCCCTATCGTGCGCCACTCCTTCTCCCTATCGAAACCAATTCTTGGAGTTTTTCAGTTGACGGGGACTTGCCAGACAGCGGGTAATTTTCCAGTTGCCCGTAACAGGTATACGCCCTAACCGCCACACTGAACAGACAACTATAACGGCCAGAAGGTGGGACAAAAGTTCCTAAGCCAATGAATTCAAAAGTCACCACATTTACCCAATCATTGTGAGAATATACCCGCCCTATGAGTAAATAAACCTATAAAAAGTATGTGATTCCGCTTTTAGGGGTTCCCCATCGGCCTCCTGCGTGAGGTTCAGGGAACCCCGGTGCATCGGCTCCTAATAAACCTCTTGCGTGTTGCAACGGCTCTCGACTCTTGGCGGTTCTTGGGCGAGTTGGAATCCCTCGTAGACCGCTTGGATCTAACATTTGGGGGCTCGTCCGGGATCCCCACTCGCCCCCGGGTCACAAGAACATCGGGAGTCGGAGGTATCAGGTAGGCTCGAGCCCAATTGTCTGTTTGTCGTTTGTTTGTTGCTAGCCGCCATTAGGAAAAAGCCGTGCGAACCGGCTTGCTGTGGAATCTGTATTGGGCTCCTGGCTAGGCAGACGTGCCGAAAGCTGGTGTCCACGGGCCCCGGGGGACGCCCTGGTGGTCCATCTGGAAGGAGAAACAAATTTTGTCTCCCCTTCATCTGGTTCTGGCAGGTTATATAAGCTGCCATCTGAATTTGAGTTGGTTTCGGGTTTAAGTTCGCGGCGGCTGGTTCTGGCAGGTTATATAAGCTGCCATCTGAATTTGAGTTGGTTTCGGGTTTAAGTTCGCGGCGGCAATATCAATGTGTGTCTTTTGAAATTTTATTGTTTTTCTCTACTATTATCTTTCTTTTGACGGACGACAATGGGACAAACTATGACGACTCCTCTTTCTCTTACCCTAAGCCACTGGACCGAAGTTAGGGCTAGGGCCCACAACCTTTCGGTAGAAGTAAAGAAAGGAAAATGGCAAACGCTGTGTACCTCTGAGTGGCCTACATTTCAGACAGGGTGGCCACCCGAAGGATCTTTTTTGTTAGATAAGGTTGAGCTAGTCAAGTCTAGGGTCTTTAACACAGGACCCCACGGACACCCAGACCAGATACAATATATCTTGGTCTGGGAAGATCTAGTTCTCTCCCCGCCTCCGTGGGTCCGGCCCTTTGTTTCCTCAACAGGCACGTCTGCATGCGCTCCAGCACAATCGGAGATATTGGCCCTGAAGAAAACCCCAGACACGGAAAAGTCATCTGCTGCCCCGGACCCGCCAAAGGCGATATATCCTGATCTGCAGTCTGATTTGCTTCTTCTAGATTCCCCACCTCCTTATCCTCCGGCCCTAAATCCCATGTCGCCCCTAGGACCCCCAGCTTCACAACCCTCCGCACCAGTAGGGCCACCTGTTATGGCGGAAAGGGGGGGTCCCTCGGAGGGCACCAGAAGCCGGAGGGCTGTTTCCCCGGATTCTACTGCTTTACCCCTTAGAGAATATGGCCCCCCCGATAACCACGGGAATAGGCCCCTTCAATACTGGCCCTTTTCCTCTGCAGATCTTTATAATTGGAAGATGCATAACCCTACTTTCTCTGAAAACCCACAGGCTCTTACTGCTCTAATAGAGTCTCTTGTCTTCTCCCACCAACCCACCTGGGATGATTGTCAACAGCTCCTCCAGACTCTCCTCACAACTGAGGAGAGGCAACGGGTTCTCCTGGAGGCTAGAAAGAATGTGTTAGGCGCCAATGGACAACCTACCCAGTTGCCTAATGAGATTGATGCCGGTTTTCCACTCGTCAGGCCGAATTGGGACTTTAACACCCTGGAAGGTAAGGAGCACCTGAAAATGTATCGCCAGGCTCTGGTGGCGGGTCTCCATGGAGCGGCCAGGCGCCCCACGAATTTGGCTAAGGTAAGAGAGGTAACTCAGGGGCCCCAGGAATCGCCAACCGTGTTCCTAGAACGCTTAATGGAGGCTTTTAGACGATTCACTCCTTATGATCCAACCTCTGAGGAACATAAGGCCACCATAGCAATGGCCTTTATTGACCAGGCGGCCCCTGATATTAGAAAGAAGTTACAAAGGCTGGATGGCCTACAAGGTTTCTCCCTTCAGGACTTAGTAAAAGAGGCAGATAAGGTATATAATAAGAGGGAGACAGAGGAAGAAAGGGAAAAAAGAAAGCAGAAGGAACAAGAGGCTCGTGAGGTAAGACGAGATAAGAGGCAAGAAAGACATTTGAGTAAGATACTGGCCACTGTAGTCAGAGGAGGAAACAGTAGAGACAGAAATAGACAGGAAGGGCGAACAACGGATAGAAGGCGGCCATTAGACAAGGACCAATGTGCCTACTGTAAAAAAAAAGGTCATTGGGCAAGAGAATGCCCTAAAAAAGGAACGGGGGAAGGCCAACCAGAGATAAAATCTTAACATTGGAAGAGGAAGATTAGGGAAGTCAGGGCTCGGACCCTCTCCCCGAGCCCAGGGTAACTCTTAAAGTGGAGGGGGAACCCGTCCAGTTCTTGGTGGACACCGGAGCCCAGCACTCAGTCCTCCTCGATTCAAAGGGCCCCCTTTCAACTAAAAGGTCATGGGTCCAGGGGGCCACTGGAAATAAGCAGTACTCATGGACCACCCGAAGGACAGTAGATCTTGGGGTGGGACGAGTAACCCACTCATTCTTGGTCATACCTGAGTGCCCATACCCTCTGCTAGGTAGAGACTTACTCTCTAAGGTGGGGGCCCAAATCCACTTTCAACCAGAAGGGCCCACCATAACTGACAACCAAGGGAGATTACTCCAAATCTTGACCATGAAACTGGAAGATGAACACAGGATATATGAAACACCCTCGCCTCCACAAGCTGACATGCAGGATTGGATGACTAGGTTTCCACAGGCTTGGGCAGAAACTGCCGGTATGGGAATGGCAAAATATCGGCCCCCTGTGGTGGTAAAACTTAAAACAACCGCCACCCCAGTGACGGTCCGCCAATACCCCATGAGTAAAGAAGCCCGAGATGGCATCCGTCCTCAAATACAAAGGTTACTGGAATTAGGGATCCTGGTAAGGTGCCAATCTGCATGGAATACCCCTCTTTTGCCAGTTAAAAAGCCAGGAACTAATAATTACCGACCGGTACAGACCTACGAGAGGTAAATAAGCGGGTGATGGACCTCCACCCCACGGTACCCAACCCCTACAATCTCTTAAGTACTCTTCCACCTCAGCACGCTTGGTACACTGTTTTGGATCTTAAAGATGCTTTCTTCTGCCTGAGACTTTCTTCTCTCAGTCAGCCTTACTTTGCCTTCGAGTGGAAGGATCCAGCCTCTGGGATGTCAGGCCAGCTGACATGGACTCGCCTGCCACAAGGATTCAAGAACTCCCCCACCATTTTTGATGAGGCTCTCCACCAGGATTTGGCATCTTATAAAGAATCCAATCCCCAGGTAGCTCTACTTCAATATGTCGATGATATTCTTTTAGCTGCTGAAACCCAAGAGGACTGCATCAAGGGAACCGAGAGGCTGTTAACAGAACTGGGAACATTGGGATATCGGGCTTCAACAAAAAAAGCACAAATATGTCAACGACAGGTTAGTTACCTGGGGTACTTGTTAAAAGGAGGACAGAGATGGCTTTCGGAAAGCAGGAAAGACACTGTTGCCCGGATACCGGCCCCCAAGAGTCCCAAACAAGTTAGAAAATTTTGGGGGACGGCCGGATTTTGTAGGCTATGGATTCCGGGGTTTGCTGAATTAGCAGCCCCTTTATATCCCCTGACCAAAAATGGCATCCCTTTTGCTTGGGGTGATAAAGAACAACGGGCTTTTGACCGAATTAAACGAGCCCTACTATCAGCCCCGGCTCTGGGGCTACCAGATGTTACTAAGCCTTTTCATCTGTACGTGGCCGAGAATAAAGGCATCGCAAAGGGAGTACTAACTCAGAAACTGGACCCCTGGAATCGCCCGGTTGCGTACCTATCAAAGAAATTGGATCCTGTGACAGCAGGATGGCCCGCCTGTTTAAAAATAATCGCCGCGGTGGCCGCTTTGGTCAAAGATGCTGACAAACTGACTTTGGGGCAGAACCTAACGATAACAGCCCCCCATGCATTAGAAAGTGTAATTCGCCAGCCACCCGACAGATGGCTAACAAATGCCAGGATGACTCCTTACCAAGCCCTGCTGTTAAACTCAGATCGTATTAAGTTTACCTCAGCCACAGGACTCAACCCGGCCACCTTGCTACCCGACCCTGACCTGGAAAGCACTACCGTCATCCATGATTGTCAGGAAGTACTGGCTGCAGCACACCGTAGCAGACCAGACTTGATGGATCAGCCCCTCCCCAACGCCGACGTTACCTGGTTTACTGACGGAAGCAGTTTCCTAGAGGAAGGTAAGCGTCGGGCGGGAGCTGCCGTGGTAGACGGGAAAGAGGTCATCTGGGCAGCCGCATTACCGCAAGGGACATCGGCCCAACGGGCTGAACTAATCGCCATGACTAGAGCATTGGAACTAGCAGAAAACAAAAAGGTAAACATCTATACGGACAGTAGGTACGCATTTGCTACCGCCCATGTCCATGGGGCCATTTACCAACAAAGAGGGTTGCTCACCTCGGCGGGCAAAGAAATTAAAAACAAAGAAGAAATAGTGGCACTGCTAGCTGCCCTCATGCTCCCCACTAAAGTCAGCATCATTCATTGCCCCGGACACCAGAAGGACAATACCCCGGTGACAAGAGGCAACAACATGGCAGATAGGGTGGCACGAGAAGTGGCTCTACGGGAAATCATACTAGAACTATCAGATGAGAGTCCTGGGAAACCAAATGATAGGGGAACAATTACCCCAGCCATAACTAAAGGAACATTATCTCCTCAACAAGCAAAATCCATGCTACAACAGATTCACAGATGGACACACTTGGGAACCAAGAAGATGGTATCCCTATTACATAAGACAGGTTATGATACCTCTGGATTAACCAAAATAGCTGAGCAGATTGCACGAGAGTGCATTCCATGCCAACAGGTAAACTCCCATAAAGGAAAACTTGAGGTCGGAAAAAGGCTCAGAGGAGACCGCCCAGGAGCCTATTGGGAGGTCGACTTCACTGAAATATGCCCTGGAAGGTACGGTAACAGGTATCTTCTAGTTTTTATAGATACCTTCTCAGGATGGGTAGAAACTTTCCCGACGAAGAAGGAGACAGCTACTGTGGTGGCCAAAAAGATCTTAGAAGAAATTTTCCCCCGGTTCGGGGCACCAAAGGTAATAGGATCAGATAATGGTCCCGCCTTCGTCGCCCAGGTAAGTCAGGGTGTGGCCAAATACCTGGGGACTGATTGGAAATTACATGGTGCCTATAGACCCCAGAGTTCAGGACAGGTAGAGAGAATGAATAGAACTCTAAAAGAGACCCTAACTAAATTGTCCATAGAGACTGGCGGTACAGATTGGACGGTGCTCCTTCCCTTAGCCCTGTTCCGGGCTAGAAATACCCCCTCCCGCTATTATCTTACTCCATTTGAAATACTATACGGGGCCCCACCTCCTCTTTTTACGCTAAGGGAAAAATTAAGTCCTGACTGCCAGAATAACACTGACTTATATGCTAGGCTGTTGGGACTCCAGTTGGTCCAAAAGGAGGTGTGGTCCCAGCTGGCAGAGGCTTACCGACCAGGAACACCAGCAGAGGCTCATCCCTTCCAAGTCGGAGATTCCGTGTACGTCCGTCGGCACCGAACCCAGACTCTAGAGCCTCGGTGGAAAGGACCATACATCGTCCTGCTCACCACCCCCACGGCTATAAAGGTAGACGGCATCGCTGCGTGGATCCACGCTTCACACGTGAAGGCCGCACCAGCATCTGCAACATCGGAATGGCGAGCCCAAAAGACCAGCAACCCGCTCAAGCTCAAGCTTCTGCGATCAGCAGATTTATAACTTTAACTTTGTTACCCCTACTGACTGTGAGTAATTTTAGTCCTCACCTGCCCCAGCATTTAACCTGGCAGGTAATTTCCCAAACTGGAGATGTAATATGGTCTGTTAGCCATACTGCTGCTCCTTGGACCTGGTGGCCAGACCTTTTCCCCGATGTTTGTAAATTAGCCATAGGAGCTCCCAATTGGGACACAGCACACTCCCATGATCGTCAAAATGCCCCATCCATACCCGGTCGGGCCGGCCAATACGGCTGCCAAAACTCGGGTACGCGACAGAAACTTAGCAACCCTACCTTTTATGTATGCCCGGGATTTCATCGCCATAGGTCCCTAAATTATCAATGTGGGGGAAAGGAACATTTTTATTGTAAAAGCTGGGGGTGTGAAACCACAGGAGACACCTATTGGAAGCCCACCTCTGGCTGGGACTTTATTAAGGTGACAGCCAATTATACACACCCAACCAACCCCTTAACTTATAGGCCTGAATGTACTAAATGGTGCCATCCCCTTAAGATCTCTTTTAGTGAACCAGGAAAAAAGGATAAAAACTGGATAAATGGCCATTCATGAGAAATCAGGTTTTATAAAGAAGGATATAATGATGGATTACTAATGACCATCAAACTAAAAATTAAAACCCCTACTCCAGTTCCTATAAGCCCCAACCCTGAGATAGGGCACTCTTCGCTACCTTTGGCCCCTCCCACAGCGTTACCAGAGATAAAAAACCAAACTTCTGAGCCAAAAGAAATAACAATCAAACCCAAGACCCCCCGGGACCGAATGCTCTCATTGGTCCAGGCGGCTTTTGAGGTTTTAAATGCCACAAACCCGGAGGCTACCAAATCATGTTGGCTTTACTATGCTGCTCCTCCCCCTTATTATGATGCTATAGGATATAATTCTAATTATAATAATGTTAACACTCCAGATCAATGTCGATGGAAACAAGAAGAAAATAGTAAATTGACCCTGGCCTCAGTATTAGGAAACGGTACATGTGTAGGAACGCCCCCCTCGTCCCACCGACATCTTTGTGCCAATTTAAGCCTCCCACAGGGCTCAGGGTATCTCCTCCCTCCTCCGGATGGATGGTGGGCATGTAACACAGGATTGACCCCCTGCATTTCTTTAAAGGTCCTTAAAGCTTCAACCGATTTTTGTGTGTTAGTTCAGCTGGTCCCCAGACTCATTTATCATTCAGATTCATCCTTTCTAGATAAATATGAGGGCAGAGGAAGGTTTAAGAGGGAACCCATAACACTCACCCTGGCTGTACTCCTAGGACTAGAAATGGCAGCCGGGGTAGGAACGGGTACAACAGCCCTCATCCAACAACCCCACTATTATGATGCCTTAAGGCAAGCTGTAGATGTTAACCTCCGGGCATTAGAAAGTTCCATAACTCAGTTAAAAAAATCCCTCACCTCGCTTTCAGAGGTGATAATGCAAAACAGGAGGGGATTAGATCTGCTGTTCCTTAAGGAGGGCGGACTATGTGCTGCACTAAAAGAAGAATGCTGTTTTTATATTGATCATTCTGGGGCTATTACCAAAACTATGGACAAACTTAGGGAGCGCCTGGACAAAAGACAACAGGAAAGGGAAAATCAAAAAGGATGGTTTCAATCATGGTTTGATAAATCTCCCTGGCTTACTACTTTAGTTTCCACCTTGTTAGGGCCCCTCATTATTTTATTGTTGCTTTTAACTTTTGGACCATGCATTCTGAATCGCCTGATAGCCTTTATTAGAGAACGCATTAGTACGGTACAAGTTTTAATGCTAAGGCAACAATACCAAAACTCGCAAAAAGAAACTGAAATTCCATGATTGAAATTAGTTACAAAAAAAAAAGGGGGGGGAATGTGGGGCCTTTAGGGACTTTCCACCCCCTCACTTGTTCCCGTAAACCAATTCTTCTCCCTATCGAAACCAATTCTTCTCCCTATCGTGCGCCACTCCTTCTCCCTATCGAAACCAATTCTTGGAGTTTTTCAGTTGACGGGGACTTGCCAGACAGCGGGTAATTTTCCAGTTGCCCGTAACAGGTATACGCCCTAACCGCCACACTGAACAGACAACTATAACGGCCAGAAGGTGGGACAAAAGTTCCTAAGCCAATGAATTCAAAAGTCACCACATTTACCCAATCATTGTGAGAATATACCCGCCCTATGAGTAAATAAACCTATAAAAAGTATGTGATTCCGCTTTTAGGGGTTCCCCATCGGCCTCCTGCGTGAGGTTCAGGGAACCCCGGTGCATCGGCTCCTAATAAACCTCTTGCGTGTTGCAACGGCTCTCGACTCTTGGCGGTTCTTGGGCGAGTTGGAATCCCTCGTAGACCGCTTGGGTCTAACAACATCACTCTAGCACATCCCTTCTGACTTTGACTCTCGGCTGGCCTTCCTATCCTTTCACTTCCTCTTTCCCCAGCTTTTAATCACTCCATTGATGGAAAACCAAAGTGGTGTAGCCACCAGGAAGGCAGTGTGGGCAAAACTGAAGGCAGTCTGAGTTTCTTTCCTTCTTCTCTCAAGGTTTACCTAAATCTTTAGTCTTTTATTTTTTAGGGCCAGTGGCTGATTTTTGAGACAAAGTGTGCTGCCTTCCTTGGCCCTAGGCCTGGGATCTATCACCTGCGTCCTTGGGGGCCTGATTGAACTATAGCAGCCACCAGGTAGAAAAAGGATGTTGGGGGATAATGAGGTATTTTATTCAAAGCCAAGTTGAAGCAGGAAACCCTGGAGGCTGCTGCTGCTATTTCCATTTGAGTGTTGTTGAGTCTCAACCCCCAAGTCATTTATCCGGTGAGCCAGCCAGGCGAGGACAGAGCCTGGCTCTCAAGGCCGGCCCAGTTCCCAATGCGCTAATGACACTTGACAGACACCAGATCCTAGCAATTTCCAAACAAAACCTTGATGCTCCCATCCCAGGCCTCCCGGGAAACACTCCATTGCTTCCCCAGGCTTTGCTCAGCTGGTCCTCACTGATTGCCAACAATCCCCAGCTGAGCGAGTCCCTTGCTCTACCGCCCTCCCTCCCATCCTACCCCTTCCCTGCCCTCTCCATGTCCCCGTCTCTGCTTCAGTCTGGGAGGCCAAGTTAAGCTCCAAGAGCCTCTGAGAAGCTGGCGAGATGGTGCAGCAGGCCCTGATTTATGCTGCTTAGAATAACATCACCTGTTTGTAAGGGCTTTATCAGGTTGCTGCAATAATGCCAGTGGTGGACCTGGCTGGGATGTGCAGATCCACCATTTCAATGGTGCAGAGCTCCAGGGCTACTTCAAGTATTGTCTGCCAAATAGCAGAAGGTGGGAGCTTTTCACTCAAAAAAGACTTTACGCAAGAACGAGACGAGGCAGACTCACAGCCAGATTGGAATCCTTTTTACTCTGCTTCAGTTCTCGTTCTGAAAACACGGGGAATTTTTTAAATTGTATTATTATTTTAATGATGGAATAATTCATTTAAAGAAATATCATATATCGTCAGCAACCGTGTACACACCACCCCCCTTAAAGGAAATAACGAATGTGTTGAATACTACGAGTGTAAGCTCCTCCCATCTCCTTGCCTCCTGCCCAGTTGTTGCTACCATGCTGAATTAGGTTCTTACTATCCCCCTGTGTCTTTATATACTACATTATTCTTTTAACTTTTTATCTCCAGATCCTTGCAGATTCGCATGCAGTTATAAGAAATAACAGAGCGAGCCTGTATACTCTTCACCCAGTTTCCTTCAGTGGTCGCACCCTGCAACATTTTAGCACAATATCACAACCAGATCACTGATGTTGGAACAACCCACTGACCTTATTCAGATTTCACCTGTGTGACGTGCATTTGTGTGTGTGTGTGTGTGTGTGTGTGTGTGTGTATAGGTGCATGTGTGCATTTCGTTCCATGTAAGTTTCCCTCCTGTGAAAATCTGTGTGACCACGACCGCGGTCAGATACAGAACAGTTCTATCACAAGGATCCCTGTCACAGTCACGGCCATCTTCTCTCTTGCCCTCCCTATAGCTCCTGGCAACCGCTAATCTGTTCTCCACTTCTATCATTTTGCCATATTAAGTCATATACATGGAATCATATAATAGGCAACCATATAAGGTTGGCTTTTTTCCCTCCACTAAATAGAGTGCCCTTGAAATCCATCCAAGTTGTTGCATCTATCACTGATCTGTTCCTTGTCATTACTGAGTACTGTTCCGGTGAAGGGATGTGCCATAGTGGGTTTAATCATTCACCCACTGAAGGATATTTGGATTGTTTCCAGTTTGGGGCTGTTACAGATAAAGATGCTACGAGCATTTGTGTAGAAGCTTCTGTGTGAACTTAAGTTTTGATTCTTCTGATGCGAATGGCTAAGATCGCACTTGCTGAGTTGTAAGGTGAACACACACTATTATATGGTACTGATTCACTTCTTTTAAACATATATTGGTATCACACTGTGCATTTATTCTTCTGCAACTGACTTCCCTCTCAGCATATGTTCCCTCAAGCTTATCCACGTTGATACGTGTGGATAGCTTCTTTATTTGCACTGATGTATAGTATTCCATAGTGTGAATATACTACAATTTGCTATCTATTCTAACTCCAATTCTGGAAGGCATAAAATCGTTACAAGGGAATGGGTTTGGTAGGTATGAAGGTGATTTATCTTCCCAGTTTTAGAATGGGGTGATATGGAACAAGCCTTAACCAGCCAAGAAGACAAGGCTTGGTGATTTAGCCTTGGTTCTGTCCACTAGATTACCTTGGTAACGTCACTTAACCTTTCTGAGCTCAGCTTTTTCATCCATAAAATGGGAATCTCCATAATAACAATAATATTTGCCCTAATACTTGTGGGAATTAAATAAAAATATAGTATGTAAATTAAACTAAACTAAAACATGCAGAATAAATAATTACATTTATTAGTTAATAACTATAATTAAGTACCTATTCTCACCAATGCAAAGAACAACCAAACTACACATTCTGGATTTATCACGGAAAATCCAGTTTCAAATAATCTCCCCCATTGTTCCTCTAAGTTGCCTTGTCAAGCCTGTCCTGCTTTGGGTGTCAGAAGATGCCATCAGTAACAAGATCCAGGTGACCACAGAGGTCCTGGCCCTGATCTCCCTTTAAGGTGGCAATTGTTATCCCACTTTATAGATGAGGAAACTGAGGCTCAGATGTTGAGTAACTGGCCCAGGATCACACAAGAGCTGGACTCCACTGCCTAGTCTGGATTCAGAGGCCATACTCCAATTTCCTTACTGACGTGAAGGGTCTCTGGGAAACCCAGAGCTGCCCACACGGCTTCGGCCCTGCTCAGGGTGGTCAGAGGCTCTTCCCTGCTCCCAGCAACCCCAAGAGCCACCCACCGCCCTCCACACACACACATACACATGCCACCAGAGGCCAGCCCATCCCCATCCCCTGGCTTCTGGAGCAAGAGGCCTGAGACCAGCTGGGCAACCACAGGATCGGAGGAAGGGAAAAGGGAAGCAGGGAAGCCTGCGTGAGACCAAAAACAAAGTCTTTAAATATGCGCTGCTGGACTGCTGGGCTAAGCAACAGCCAGGGTGACATGACAACACTCTCCAAATATTTAAAATGTGTGAGTCCTCAGGAAGGAGAATTTTTTTTTAGCCTGAAATGAGGAGGGGAGGCACTGGGGGAGGGGGCTGGTGAGCAGCAACCCTACAGGATTCAGGAGGAGAAGGAACTCGGATGTCGGACCCAGAACCCCTTCCCCTGGCTCTGCCTCAGTTCCTCCCCCTGTAAGTGGACGGGGCGGGGGTGGGGGTGGGTGTTGGCTGAATGTTCTCTGAGGTCAGCCCACGTCTGGAGTGTTCTTTGGAAAAACATTACAGCTTGTACATCTGATGTCAAGGTGCTGCCTGTCCCGCAGGGGAAGCAGAGAAAAGAATGGTCCCCTGAGGAATTCCCGTTGCCCAGAGGGTTCCAGGCACGGGGTCTCACCCCCACTGCGTGATGCACCCCTGCTTTTTCTGGCTCCCCTACCTCAAGGTCTACTTGAGCTGGGATGTTTCCTGGGGCTGCAAGGTGAGGAAACTCACCTAGAGAGGGAGAGGGTAGGATGGAGAGACAGAGGGGGACGCTCCGGGGAGGGACTTAATCCTGGTTCTGGAAAGGGCATTGCCTGAAGCCCTGTTTTCCCAAGTGAGATCCACTGAGCCCCAAGCCCGAAGGTCCACCGTCTGTGACTCCCTGAGTGAAGGGCCTGGGGGCTCATCTGTCCTGGGTACTGATGCGTTCTCCTTGCAGCTCCACACAGGGAGTAGTGTCCTCACACAGGAGAGACCAAGAAGAGGCCTGCAGCCACCAGGCACCCCAGGTGCAAACCAGCCGCCCTGAGCCCTTGGTCATTCAGGGGTCAGGACCCCCGCAGCTCTTCCCAAGCCTCTTCTCCTACAATCTAAGTCTGCTCTCACAGGGGACAGAGCCCACCCTGGCAGCGCCTTCTTCAGAGTTGCTGGTAGAAAAATACCTAACTTGAAACTCATCACCATTCCAGGAAAAACAGAAAGGAGCTCCTGCCTCTGCCCACTGGTTACTCACCGAGCTCTGCTCTCTACCCTTCTTGCCCCTCCCTGGTCCACTCCATCCTCTCATTCCCTGACCCAATCAGGCCTCCTTCCGAGACGCTGCCCCATCTGGCCCCGCCCTTCTGTGCCCCACGCCACTCGCTCCTGCACATCACGTGCTTTCACATACATCACGGGCCCCCACCCCTCCTCCCGAACACATGGGGCCTGATGTGCTTCACAATTCAGGCTGTTTTAGGGAGGTGACCTGTGGCTTATCTCCTCTGGTGTCTAACATCCCAGCAAGGTCGGGGCCAACTCTCTGCAGGCAGACACATGAATACTTACTTCTTCAGGGAGAGCCACGAATATTCACGCCAAGCGGGAATAAATAAAAGACTATAAATAGCCTTATTCATGGCAGGTTTTGCCTCCAAATGAGCTCCATAAAGACTCTGTTTTCTGGTTTCCATAGATAAGAGAGTGAGGGCCTGACTCAGTCTGTCCTGGCCTCACCTTACACCTGGGCTGTTCCCCACTCACCTCCTGATCGGCACCTCCCTCCTTTGTCCGGAGTCCCTGCTACGCCCCGGTGGTCGCCTGCAGCCCCTGTGGCTCATCCTGCAGCTAGCTCATCTGCTGAAGACCTTCCACGCTGCCCTGAGAACGCAAGAAGTCCCCTCCCTCCCCTCTCTGGGCCGCTCTTCCCCAGGTCAGCACCAGGCTCACGGGCCTCCCACCAGCAGTGCGCAGCCTCTTATTTCACAGGCTCCTCGGAGGGTGAAGCTGGGCGATTCTTTGTCCTGTTGCGCGAGAGGTTTACGCTGACGGTGCGGTGGGCGTAGACGGGGTGCTTGTTAAGACGGAGGCATCGCTAAAGGAAACGGAGGCAGATGTTGAGGTGTTGCTCGCCCCTGGCAATGCCCGCTCGGTGGATGAGGTTGTGCAGCCTCAGCCTGAGGCCTGAGGGCGGGTGCCAGAAGAGCAGCTTGCCCAGTGAACGCCCCAAGTCACGAGCACAGGCAAGGCCACTGTGGAGCCCAGGACACAGTGAGCAAAGTAAACTGGGGATGAGGGCAGGACCAAGCCTGTCCTTATGATGCTTTTGTGCAAATTATAAAAAGGCTCCCCCTCTAGGCAGGAACCTCCAGAACCATGGCCCAGCCCGTCCCTTCGCTCAGCATCCGCCCGTGTGCAGGCCACCAGGTGCGTAATTGTACACAGTGGCCCCAGGAAGTGGCCTTCCTGAGTTTCACGTAGAATACTGGGGCTTTGAGGGGAGCAGGCTGAGTGCATGGCCGGGGGTGGGTTTGCAGTTCCAGGGGTGCCTCTCTCAGACTAGGCAGTGGGAAGTCCTCTCTCAAATGGCCTTGATGGGCAGCCAACATGGGGGATCCCCAGCGAACTGATGGTGAGCTTGCCAGACACTCCCCAGAAGGACTGATGGGTGTGTTTTGCAGGGAGTTGTCCTTTGATGTTATGCAGATGAGGGGCAACACCCAGACCAGTGAACTTTTTAAAGACCCCTTTGGCCATTAGGTAGTCAAAGCCTAGTTTTCTAGAACTGGCTGGCCCCTGACGAGTCAGAAATCTTCCTGCTGCTATTAAGAGAGGGGGCCCTGAGGTCAGGAAGGAGAGAGAGACCCAGGGAGGCTGCCTATTGCCCCCCAACGTTCTGAATTAGCCCTTCTTGTGCCCTAGGCGGGACCCCAGACACACTAAGGAAGTGCTGTGGTCAGAGAGCAGTAAGCAAAAAAAAAAAAAAAAATGAATGACAAATAAAGACAAATGGAGAGGAGCAAACGATGAGAAGGGCTCGCTTCAGCTCCCCTGTCCCCTCCGCACTTTTCCTAGAAGATCAAATTATGACCTGAAATCACTGGATACATATTTTATTATGTGGATAATTTAAAAGATTAGAGTGAGACAAAGAATTCATAAGCTGTAGTCACATTAGAAGATAAATTGTCTCCATTAATCTCTGAAGAAGGGAGGGAAAGAGAGAAATGAGAACATGTACGTGAGCAGGAGAAAGGCGGGCGGAGAAAGCAGAGCTGAGGAGGTGGGGACGGCGAGGCTTCTTTCCTCCCAGTCTCTGGCAGCGCCCACCACTCCCCAAAACAAGCTGAGGCTCCGCTCCAGAGAAGGCTGGTTTGCATTGCAGATTTATCTCAGCTGCTTTTTGCTTCTGTTGCCAACCAGAGACGGTTTAAATAACATGTATTGTTCTTCGTGATTCCTTATGCAAATGTTTCTGGCCTGTTTGTTATTCCTGAATAAATTCCAATGCCTGCTATCTGGGGCAGAAGAAGCAGCTCCCTTTCCCAGCTGTGCTAGGAATCACCTGCTGGTAGCAGGCATTTAATGGTCCCGGCACCACTCCAGAAGGCCAGCAATGGCGTCCCGGCACCACTCCAGAGGGCCAGCAATGGCGTCCCGGCACCACTCCAGAAGGCCAGCTATGGCGTCCCAGAGAGCCAAGTAGGCAAGTCCCACCCCAAGGTTCGAGAATGTCGCAGCTGGGAGAAATGCTAAGAATCTAGTCTAACTACAGGATTTTATGTAGAGGGAACCGAGGTCCAGAGGAGGGAAGTCCCCTCCGTGACTGGGCTCACCAGGTTTCTCTCTGAGGAGGAGGCCTGGGGAGTGCTGGTAGCACGGAGCCCTCTGCAAACACAAACCGTGAAGCCAAAGACCTGCCAACTGTGAAAAAACTAGTGAATAAAATGAACGATCTCAGGTGTAATGAATGAATTGTGTGGGCACCAACTTTTTTCCAGGAATGGGATCTAGAAAATAAGAATGTTACGGAATCAAATCTGGGTCCGCTCACCCGATGTGCAGCAAAGCCAATCTACTGATACCGGTTGTAGTGAAGCAAAGTCCAGTGTTTACTGCAGGGTGCCAAGCAAGGAGAATGGGCTGTTCATCCTCAAAAGACCTGAACTTCTCTATGGCTTTTAGGGTTGGGTTTTAAAGACAGTGTGAGGGAGAGGGTCGTGGGCTGTGTGATCAGCTTGAGCTCAATTCTCTGATTGGTTGGTGGTAAGGTAACGGGGTGATGTTTCAGAAATCTCAACCATCAACTCTTCCGTTCCAACCAGCCTGGGGTCTATGTGCTGGTGGTCAGCATGCAGTTAACTTCTTCCACCTGGTGGCGGTTTTAGTATCTGTAAAACAACTCAAGGATATGGTCCAGGATATTATCTAGAATGCTTGAGGAAGAACTAAAAGTCCTTCACTTTGTTGTATGGCTAAACCATTATATTTTTTTGTCTTGCTTAACTGTTTTCCTTTGTTTCTTCATTTTCTCACTTCTCTGAATAAGTTTTCTCCTTGGAACTTGGGGAAGGCCTAGGAGACTAAAGTTTTTCTACAAACAAGAGGCAGGGGACGCGGGGGCTATCCCCAGGAAGGCCCCACGGGGTCTTGCTCAGTTTCAAAAATACAAAACAGACCCTTCTCTCAAGAAGCTCATTCTCCAGAGCCCAGGCTAGAGTATGTACGTGAAGCAACACCACCTTCAGGGTTTACTTCCCTCTCACTTCTACTGGATCACACTTTTGCCAAGGTTGTCCTGATCTTGTTTGCGAAAGAGAAGACCTGGAGGGGCTCTGAGAGTTCTCTTCAAAGACCTGGAGGCTGCCCAGGGACCAAGTCCAGAGGGCAAGTGTCAGTACAAGACACCAGAGATGTTTTTCTGCTCAAAGAGAGGAAGACTGTTGGAATGCTTAGTGCTATCTCATCAAGGAATGGGCTGCCTTGAGGGGTAAGGAGCCAAGCAGAGGATGGACACTGCAGGATGCTGGGGAAGGGATTCCAGAGTTGGCTGGGAGACTAGACTGTGCTTTGCAAAGTTCATTGACGTTATAGTTCCAGAATGTGTAGAGCACACAACATGTGATCTAGTAGGGAGAGAAAGGGAGAAATGAGGAGACTTCCAGGAGGAGGGGGCCTCAGACAGGCCCTTAAAGATGAGTGGAGTTTGAGTCATCAGAAAGAACAGATTGGAACGTTCTCAGCAGGGAAGCTGCAGGACCAGTTCCTTTTCTCGTGGGTGGTCCTGCCACCCTGGCCTCCTGCTGCTGACTTCCCAGGAGAAGTGCCAAGACGGCACATGGAGGTCAGGCAGTCAAGGCCTCAAGAGGAGCTCCCTGGGCCTGGAGCGAAGCAGGCTTCCAACCACCCACTGCCACAGCCCTGGCCACTCAGCTGCATGTTCAGACTCTGAAGAGTCTGATGTCTGCCCCCCCAAGCCTGAGTTGGAGGGCACCATGTGCTTGTGATGGGGACAAATGGACTGCAGCTTGGATCAGTGTGGGTCACCTTAACCTTCAAATCCCATTACACACTACAAAGGCGATGCTGTCAGACATGAACTGGTCGATTGAGAAGCGGTGAAAACAGGCAGTGCTGGATGTGATTGCCACGCCCAGATGCTGCTGGAACCAGGAAATCAGTGGGCCCTAACTGGGGCAGATGGTCCAGAGGTGGGCACCCTAGCTGTGCTTCTTAGATCTGTGGGGACACTGAGCAAGTGAGTTCACCTCTCCAAGCCCTAATTTCCTCACCTGCGAACGGGAGGGAAAACACTTACATCACAGGGTTGCCAGGAGGACAGGAGGAGATGGAGCAATATGTGTTCTCATGGGACAAAGATGGTGTCCAGCACACAGTGGGCGCTCTCGTGGGCCAAAGATGGTGGCCAGCACACAGTGGGTGCTCTTGTGGGACAAAGATGGTGGCCAGCACACAGTGGGTGCTCTCGTGGGACAAAGATGGTGTCCAGCACACAGTGGGCACTCTCGTGGGCCAAAGATGGTGGCCAGCACACAGTGGGTGCTCTTGTGGGACAAAGATGGTGGCCAGCACACAGTGGGTGCTCTCGTGGGACAAAGATGGTGTCCAGCACACAGTGGGCACTCTCGTGGGCCAGAGATGGTGGCCAGCACACAGTGGGTGCTCTCGTGGGACAAAGATGGTGTCCAGCACACAGTGGGTGCTCTTGTGGGGCAAAGATGGTGTCCAGCACACAGTGGGTGCTCTTGTGGGCCAAAGATGGTGGCCAGCACACAGTGGGCGCTCAGTAAATATCCATCCATTTGTTTTATATCCTCATTTTTTCAATGGTGATGGACAAGTAGTGGGATGGGGCATTTTATATGGTACATAAAAGGGTCTCCCATCTGGGGTAAGAGGAGTATCTGTCACCCCTAGAAGCTGTGCTCCACCAAGCCTGGTTTGTTCTCATTTTAGTGCAAAAGATGAGAGAGAAGAGCAGTCACCCAACATGGCCTTAAAGCCCACTAGCTTTGGGCATAAGAATTCCAAATGCACATCTGAAATATGTAGACAAGTGATGCTATTCTCTTACCTTCCTCCCTAGGGTCCTAGGCTGAGTGGGGTGAGTAACTTCTTAACTCCACCAGTTTAGAGCAATTTTAAGCAAGTCCTTGAGCCTTAGTTTCTCCATCTGTAAAATGGGCATTAGAACACCTACTTCACAGAGATGGTGCAAGGATTAGGTGTCATAGTGCACCCAATACAGTGCTCGCAAATGGCAAAAAAAAAAAAATGTGAGTTGCTCTCCCTTTCCCTCCCCTGCTGCTGATTCTAGCCCTGGGCTGGGGACCTTCCTCCTAAGCAAGGTGCTCACCACTTTGATCCCTCAGTCTCCCTGGCAGTGGACTGACTATCATCCACCAATAACTGAAACTAGCAGCAGGACAGAGCAGAGTAGCAAGGGGAGAAGGAAGAAGCAGCACCGGAAAAGTCGTCAGCATTGATTAGAAAACTCTTGGTGGATTTACAAGGAATTAGTGTACCTTGTCTCATACCAGATGCCACACTGCTCTATTTTTAGAAACCTTGAGATGAGGGAAGTTTCCAGGCATGTGAGCATCCCAGCTCTGCAAGGTTGGCTCTATAAATACCCACCTAGCCGGCCTCAGCAGCCCTGTCCTCTGATCCAGAAACAGCCCCTCGCAGCAGCCCTGGCAGTCCAGCAGCGCCGGACACTGAGCGGGGCCACCAGCTCCCCACCTCCTGCCTCCTCCCCAAGGGCCACGCCACACCTCACAAGCTTGCTCTGGAGCCCCGGTGCCGGGGGCGGGGGGCAAGGAGGAAGAAGGCAAAGACAGAAAATAAGACGACTTTCCCTGAGCTTGGGGGTGAGAAGGAGGGGGCACGAGCCAGAGGGAGGACGGTGTGGCGGGAGGGCTGATGTTCATGTTCCCTGAAGCGTGTTCTGAGCTTCTGCTCCACCAGGCAGGCCTGGAGGAACATGGTGAGGACAGACACGGGCCTGCCCTCGGGGGGCTCGGAGTCCGCTAAGCCCACAGGGCAGGATGCAGGCAATCAGGCAGAACGCTGTCCTTCGGGGAGGAATAGAAACCTAATACCTGAATGGTTTGGGGAAATGGAGCCTAAAGAGAGAAGGAGGGAAATCCTCAGAAAAGCAAAGAAACTGATGTAGTTGCTCGGCTCTCTCGTCCATAGGCGCCTCTCCCAGTATCTCTGCACATGGGTGTGTAGATGGAACATCCACCATTTGCGTGAAGCGGGTTTTTAAAATATTTTTTATTGACGTATAGGTGATTTACACTATTAATTTCAGGTGTACAGCATAGTGATTCAGTATTTTTGCAGATTCTTTTCCATTATAGGTTATTATAAGATATTGAATATAGTTTTCTGTGTTATACAGTGAATCCTTGTTGCTGATCTATTTTTGTTTTTGTTTCTTGCGGTACGCAGGCCTCTCACTGTTGTGGCCTCTCCCGTTGCGGAGCACAGGCTCCGGACGCGCAGGCTCAGCGACCATGGCTCATGGGCCCAGCTGCTCCGCGGCATGTGGGATCTACCTGGACCGGGGCACGAACCCGTGACCCCTGCATCGGCAGGCGGACTCCCAACCACTGCGCCACCAGGGAAGCCCGCTTATCTATTTTATATATAGTAGATTGTATCTGTTAATTCCATATTCCTAATTTATCCCTTCCCCCGTTCCCCTTTGGTAGCCATAAGTTTGTTTTCTACGTCTGTGAGTCTATTTCTGTTTTGCATATACATTCATTTGTATTATTTTTTAAATTCCACATATAAGTAATATCATACCATATTTGTTTTTCTCTGTCTTATTTCACTAAGCATAATATTCTCTAAGTCCATCCATGTTGCTGCAAACAGCAGAATTTCATTCTTTTTTATGACTAATAGTCCATCGTGTATGTATATATCATATCTTCTTAATCCAATTGCTTGAGTCATGTTTTAAATGCACCCGGAGGGGCTCCATATTTAAGATGACCTACAACAGCTTGTCTGTGATGAAGCTAATTGTGCCCCCTGTACACACACACAGAGGCACCACACTTTGCCTGTTTGGTCAGCCTAAAACATTCGCTATGAGTTTCTAGAAGCTGGCCGCCTCAGGCTTGGACGTCTTTGAAGAAGGGAGCCCCAATTCTCAAAACATCCTGGGTGGCTTCCGTCCCCTGTGCACTGGCCGCGGAGGTATGTCTTTGTGTCATTCTAGCTGCTGTCAGGTAGGGCCTCCCCACAGCCTCTCCATCACCCTGGAGGTCACCCAAGGCAGCTACAGCAGCCGAGGGATGGAGAGGAGGTGAGGGGGAAAGGAGAGAGGAGGGGAGAGGGAGGACTGAGACAAGGAGATGACAAATGGGACTCAAGGGAGACAGAAGGGGAAGAAGGGGAGGTAAGTGGTCCTCACTTCTCTTCCCTTCCATCTGTTTCCTCAGTCCCCTCTCCTCTCTTCCTGCTCTTTACCCCAGAGACCCACCTCACAACACACACACACACACACAACACACACACACATACACAACACACACACACACTACCCTCCACCCCATATCCTGGAGTCTGAGCTCCCCAACACAGATGTAAAAACCAGCACATGGGCCAGGCTCTCCAGTAGCCATGGGTGGGGTCTTGTTCTCCAGTGAAACTCCTAGGACTGTAGTCAGAGGTGGCCGTAGAGCTATGTGGCCTCAGCAACACCCTAAACCTCCCTGTGCCTCGGCGTTTGCCTTGTGGGTGGGTGCTCATGAGACAAACCCACACGGCTGTGAGCCCTGGGATAATGTTCTCATGGCACAGGGCAGCTGTTCGATAGGGGGTGCGAAGCAATTGCACAGAATGACCTTGGACACATCATGGGTTTCATCTGTGCCTGGAAACGGGCACGCGGACCCAGCTCCCATCACAGACTTGGTTCCCCGGGAAAGGCCTTCCTAGTGCCCAGCACCTGACTGACATGGGAGTTATGAACGCGATTCCTGTAGCGGCCGGGGCTGTCCCATGCGTCCCTAGCTGGTGACCCTCTCTCGAGACCCATCCGCCCTCCCTCTGGTAGTTGGAGTTATTTTGTGACTTGGCACCAGTGGGCCTGAGGCACTATTTGGAGAGGTGGATGGTTTATTTTGAAACCCCTGTGTCACACTGAAGCAATCACAGGCTTGTTCCTGAGCCACTGCAAGGAGAATTAAATAGTCAGCAAGACTGCAAGGTTAAAAGTCAAGAAAGCAATTTTTTAAAAAACCGACCTCAACTCATTCTGTAATATTTCCTATTTACATTGGGAAAATGTCAATTCTTGGCTTTAGGTCTCACAAGAGACCAAGGATTTAAAGATACTTATGAGACAGATATAAATCTTTGATAAGACAATAACCACAGAGAGAGACATGCCTGGAAATGTTAAGTGGGCTGGATTTGGTCACAGCTCTTTCCAGTCTTCCTCGACTTGACTTACACACGTCTGGGTGCTCTGCTTACTCCTGTTTCCTGTATCTAGTGCAAGGTGTGTGTGTGTGACTCGGGCACTTTGTGTCTGTGCCTGTTGTTCACAGGGGGAAAGAGCAATTAGAAACGTGCTAATTATCCTTTCATTTTTACTTTGGCCCCCAAAGCCTAAATGTTCAGCTTGCATTTATCTTGGTGTCTGATGCTGTTGTGGTGGCTCCTGGGGGCCCCAGCGCCGTCTACAGCTTCCCTTCCAGGAAGGCGAGACGCAACGCAGATCAGGCATCCAGGTGGAGTCTAGGAGTCAGGGCAGGAGCCCGGGGCAGGGACTGGACGTCAGGCAGGACTCTAAAGCCTTGACTGGACTCTTAGTTTCTTGAATCACACACCAGAGCTTGAGAATTAGTATGCCCAACAACACAGAACCGTGATGGGCTGGGCGGGGTTGGAGCCCAGGCTGCCCTGCCCTCAAGGCTCATGCCACCACTTTATCCCGCTACCCGGAGGCTTTCCCCAAACTAGCCTCCTCCACCGCTGCCTGTAACCCTGTAACTTCCTGGCTCCCTGCCTGTCCTGGCAGCCTCTCCCAGACTCTCAGTTCAGCTGACCATCTTGTGCAGCTCGTGCCATTTCCAGCTTTGGTCTGATTCCCTGTTATTCTCCACCTGGAAGCAGCTGAGCTTGTCCATCTGGCTCTCCCGGCTCCTGCCGCAGCCGCATACGCAGCCCCGTAGTGTTTGGCTGCCCTGTTGTCTGTCACCAGGGGCCCCTCCCGCGGCTGCCCCTGACCCCTCCGCCCACAATCAGAAGTTGACAGAAGCCTGGGAGGTCATCCTGTCCAGTCTCCCACCTGGATTGCACACACCCTATTCTAGTCAATGGAGCTCTCACCTGTTAAAGTGACCCCGAAGGGAGACGGCAGTTCACCCCGTTGATGCCACCTGGAAGCACCTGTCTCCCCCAGGAAGTTGAGACTTCCCAACTCACTGCCCAACCCAAGGCTTTCCTGGCAAAGGAGGAAACTGGCCCGTGGCAGCCGTCCGACACACAAGAAACCCTTCACACCTTCACCCCAGACCTGACCGTCTTCAGGCTAATTCCAGCTCCTCTATCTGCCCCCCGGGACCATTTCCAGGGCCCTAATCATCCTGGAGACTCTTTCCTCAAGACTCTGAAAGCCATCCTTAAACCCAGACTGTGAGTCCTTCCTTTAGGGTGACCTGAGTGGAGGCCTCTCAGTGACATCAGAGCCACTGGCTGTTTCCTCATCCAGGAGCACTGCCCACAGGCCACGCGGCCCACCCTGCGGGCATGAGGCCTGGGCCACTCCCAGTGGGAGCCTGGCGGGCTCTCAACATGGGCGAGCAGGAACCGCCCTAGCCGGGCCAATCCTCCTTTCTGGTTCTCTGAAGATTAGGAATGGGTGGGGCTGGGCTTTCCTCCCCAGGAGGATCTGGAGGTCGTAGCCTGCTGGGCAGATGGGATGGGGCCTAAGGGGCTTCCCTGGCTCAGCATGAGGTGCCCCTGTGTTTGGGAAACAGGACACGGAGCTGTCCACTGCACACTGGAGGATGGGAGGGTGGGGACAGGCGAAGCTTGGGCCTCTTCTCACAGCTGTGCAGTTAAGCCATCAGGAGCTACCCCCAACATCAGTAGGGCAGAGGAGGTGGCCCAGATCCTGGTGCTTGGCTTGCATGGACCTCTTTGTTTGTTTGTTTGTTTTCATTTTAACATCTTTATTGGAGTATAATTGCTTTACAATGGTATGTTAGTTTCTGCTTTATAACAAAGTGAATCAGTTATACATATACATATGTTCCCATATCTCTTCCCGCTTGCGTCTCCCTCCCTCCCACCCTCCCTATCCCACCCCTCCAGGCGGTCACAAAGCACCGAGCTGATCTCCCTGTGCTATGCGGCTGCTTCCCACCAGCTAGCTACCTTACGTTTGGTAGTGTATATATGTGCACAGACCTCTTTGAAAATGTCCTCGATGCTATGGACCACGCGTACAGAAGCTTGCCCACGATTTTAGGGGTGTGGCTGAACTCCCGGGGCCCCATGAACCTAGATCTGCCCGGCTGGCCTCCCCCGCTCCCTCTTGCTTTGTCACTGTACTCTCTGACCGCACAGTGCGGTCACACTGTGACTCCTGGGTGGGCTGGAGTCACCTCCCTCCTTCTGCCCCAACTCCCGGGAACAAGACGTTCCAAGGACCCTGGGCTCAGCCAGACGAGAGGGAGTTTCCTTCAGTCTCTTTGACTCTGGCCACTAAGGGATAAGAATGGGTAGAGGACACTCCTTCTGTGCTTGCTGTTTCCTATCCTGGTGAAAGGTCTGCTCTTGCGCTGCCGTAAGAGAAAAATAGGACCGGACTGGCGTATCCGGGATTTGTGGCTGAAGTCATGTGCTTTGGATGGCCTGCCGTTTCTCACAGTTACACACGCTCCTTCCCAGAGGGCCGTGGATGCAGGAGGCGCAGTCCTCTGCACAATCCAGCTAATCTCTTGGGGAGCTCTTGGAGTCTAGCCTGGGAGAGAAAATACAGAACGGGGAGTCCCCCTGGGAAGGCTGGAGGGGCCCCGATAATCCATAGCACAGCCCTCATCCATCTCAGATCCTCATCGGTCTGTGGCCTGTTAAGCGCTCCCTGCCTGTCGATAACCCAGTTTATGGCTCTCTTGCTGAGAGCACTGAGGCCAGCTTCCATTTGGCCGGAGAAATATCATGATTGTTTGTTTATTAGTTGGGAGAAAATGTCCAGCCACAAACGTGCCCTTGGGCCAAAGCCAAGCTCCATCAAGCCCTCCCTCGGCTGCCCTCTAGGTCTGCTGTACTGGTGGGTGTATAGGCTGGGGTCTGTCACATGCAGGTGGCCTAGGGGCTGCAGGGGTCCGAATGGAAGTTTCCACACAGCCAAGAACAAACAGGCAACCGTGGCTCCTTCTCGGCTGCTGCAAGGGCGGCAGGGGCGCCACCAGGGAGACTCCGGCACGCCACACAAGCTAATGTGACTTAGGATCCCAGGCTGGCTTGACCACAGGCTTGAGCCCTTCTGGGTGAGCTCCAGTGGGTCTTGGCTGGAAGCTGCTGACTGAAAGCTCTGACAACCGTTCCGAGGTGGGGCTACTGGGACCTATAGGGGGCCTGGGTGTGAGTAACCGTTTCCTCCTGCTCTGGGTCCGTTCCCACGCTCTCTTGACCAACTTCCTTCAGCAGGATCATGCAGACCTGGCTTCAAACACCAGCTCGACCACTTATAAAATCAGATCTTGGCGAGTTGTTTAACTTCCCTGAACCACAAATGACTCCTATAATCATTGGGAATCTTCTGATGGTGTGAGGTAGGATGCAGTAAGCGGCTGATCTGCAGCCTGTGTGTTCCAGGCCCCCAACACCAGGTAGTTGAGCTGCTCCTTTCTCCTCCTGGGGAGCCTGCACCTGAGGTTCACTCGGTGGCCTGTCTCGCTAATCTGTCTCCGCGAAACATCACTTTCCCAGTGGGCTGGGGGAACCCAAACCCCAGCTCCCACCTTCCTTGCTATCCCTCAAGTCAAATAATTTGCCCTTTTCTTTGGAAAAGTCTCACCGTTAATCACTAAAGGGAAACAGAAAAGATGCGACCAGAACTAGCATTGATCAGGCCCAGGCCCGAGTCCCAGCTCCAACAGAGACTCACAGTGTGACCTGGGACAAGCCATTCAGCACCCCCAGGTCCTCAATCTCCTCACCTGTCAAAGAACAGAACAGTCCTAAACAAGCCTGGAGAGGCTCCCCTACCTCCAAAATACTGTTTTCCTCTTAGAAACAAGAGAAATATCTTGCAGCATCCTCTAAGTACCATCTCTCGTCTATTTCCTGTGTTTACTGACCTCACACCATGTAAGAACAATGTTGCCCCACCGTTCCTGGGATGCTGGCGTCCCTCCCCACCCTCAGTGCTGTCTGTCTGTCCCACAGTCTTTGGACACCCTGTTCTGGAAGATCAATAGAGGTTCAGGTAACTCAGTGAGCCATTTACATCTCAGGGGAACCCCTAGGCACTGCCCTTCCCTCCATGGCTCCCAAGTTTACTCAAGCAAGGTCAGAGTCAATCAGTCCCTAGGGCATTGCCCTCCCTTTCTCCTCCTCCTTTCCTCACGTAATCGTCGTACCCATCAATTTAAGCTAAGTCCAGCAGTGGTAAAAATGGCCTTAAATCTCAGTGGCTCGAGTAGCCAGGAGTTCTTTCTTGCTCACACCCGTGTTCCTGGTGGGTCTGCAGCGCTCTGCTCCACACCCTATCCACTCCAGGACCAGGGCTGATGCAGAGCAGCCCTACCTGGCTGAGGAAGAAGCAATGATAGGATTGTGCAATGGTTCTTCAGGCTTCCGCTTGGACCTAGTCCCCATAGCTTTCACTATTTCACTGGCTAAAGCAAGTCACATGGTCAAGCCTGCCACAGAGGCAGAGGAGTCATAATCTTCCCACAGGGATAGACAGTGAGTATCCCGACAATAGCACAGTCCCCATAGTAAAGACTTACAGTGGTCCTCTAGCCTGCTCCTCTCATTTTACAGGTGCGGGGGAGAAAGCTCAAAGACAGGAGTAAATACCCCTGAGGTCACACAGCAATCAGTGGATGAGGAGGGGCTAGAGTCCAAGTGTACTGATGACCTTCCAGTTCAGATGTGGTATCGGGGCCAAGAAGAGACAGGTTTGAATTGAATCCCAGCTCTGTAATTCTGGACAAAGTATTTCAACTCTGAGCCTTGGCTTCCCTCTCTGGAACATGGGGTAAGGGTGTCAGTCTCCTGGCAGGGAGGTGGGGAGCTTGGGTGAGATTCAATAAAGTGTCACACTCAGTGTTTGACACAGAGAGATTTCTAAATACATGTTTGTTCTGGTCCCTTCCCTCCCTGTCAACAGCCCCAAACTCTTTCCGCTCATCCCCTTCTACTCTTTTTCCTTACCTGCGTCCAAGCCCACCTCTTCTTTGTCAAGAAGAGGCCAGAGAAGCTCCTGGCTGAGAAGCCTCCTGGTGTTGCCTCCACGCTCAGAAAGCAAAGGGTCCTCACAGCAAAGTCTTTCTCAAGGATCTGACGACTCACTGCCCTTTTACATGCACTATCTCCTCAAAGCCTCACCTTAGCCCTAGGCATTATTCCCATTACACAGACGAGAAGACTGAGGCTCAAGGTGGTTAGGGGCCCGAGCTCGCCTGCCCTGCAGGAACCAGAACTTCTGATCCCTCTTCTACACTTTCCCACTGAGGTTGGGCCTGTCCCCATGATCACCTCTCCCTCCACATTCCCCTGACCCCTCGTGATGAGAAAAATGCCTCTGAGTTTCCAGAAGAGCCATGGTGGCTTTGGGCATGAGAGAAATGTGACTGGTGTAAAAAAATAAGAAAGAGCCTTCAAGAACAATTGTCACCAGTTCTGTGTGGCCTCGTCTTATAAAAATTCTGTTTTCAACCGTCATGAAATGAAGGTCCAGGAAAGTCTGTTCAAGCAAAACCACTTCCTGAGAGATCGGACAGTTAACATTTCAGGGATGTGTGTGTGTGTATATATATTTCAAACATCCCTCTCAAAGACAGCTCTGGAACCTGTTTGGAATATGTTTTTATGATTAGGTGAGGGGTGTCTGTGTGTGTGTGTGTGTGTGTGTGTGTGTGCAGGTTGCTTGCTGCTGTGTTTGTGTTCTCTCTCTCTCTCTCCTCTCTCTGAAGGGCTGTTTTCTTTGTTCTGGGAATCTGGCTGTACTTGGAAGGTCTAACAACAGCACAGATGGTCCCAATTTATTGTCACCTCACCTGTCTGGGGAAGCATCTCCACGCCCCGTCCCACCTCCCCACACCTGTCTCCCTAAGAGTCCCGGGAGGCCCCTTCTGCAGCTGGCCTCTGCTTCCTTCCTGGGCCCCCCCTCTCAAAAGCCCTCCCATTCAAAACTGGCAGCTCAGGCTGCCCCTGCCCTGGGGTGGGGGGGTGCAGACATCTCTGCTTTGTGCTCCAACTGAACCAGGAAAACTCCCCTGGTCTCCCAAATATCCAGCCTCAACCAAGTGTGCAGACCTACCCGGCCTGGGTGCAGGCTACCCAGCCTACCCTACCAACCTGCCCTGCAGGCTTTACCCAAAGAACGGGGGTCCCACAGAGAGCAAGAGAGAGACTCTGTTGTACTGATTTTGAACTGATTGTGCCAGAAGGGGAGAAATGTGTCTTTATGGTGGAGGACGAGATGGCAGTTTCGGCGTTTCCGTAGCAGCAGGCTGGACCTCCCTGGGGCCCCCCTCCCAGCACTGCAGGGCCTACACCTACCCCTCCTGCACCCCTCCTTCATCAAGCATTCTCTGAGAGCCTACCACACGCCAGACACTATTCTAAAACTCAGGGATATGGCAGGGGGAAAAAAGAAACGCAATTCTTAACCAACGTGTGGTGGAGGAACAGTTGGATCAGAGAGAAAGGATAGAGTCCTAGGTGAGGGTCAGTGTGAAAGTTTAAGTATGACTTGAAGGAGATGAAAACTCAAGTAGGGCAGGTGTCTGGGGACAGAGCAATCCAGGAGGAGTGACCGGCAAGTGTGAAGCCTGAAGTGGGGCGAACCTGCTGTATTTGAGGGGCAGCAGGGAGGTGAGAGCGTCTGAAGTGAGACAGTGCAAGGGACAGAGGGTTAGGTGGAGAGCTGACGGGAGATCAGACTGTAGCCAAGGGCTGCTCCAGTGCCTGGCCGTTACTCTGAGGGCCACGAGACCATTCAAGGGAGTTCAGGATCTGATGTGTCTTAAACACACATCTGCTGTGTGGAGTATTGATGCAAGGAGGCAAGGATGGGAGCCAGCAGACAAATTGGGAAGCTTTGCCAGGAGCCTGGGGAGGTGGGAGCCAATAGGATTTGCCGGTGGCTCAGCAAGGGGCTGAGAAAAAAAAGGGTCAAAGACATTTCCATGGACTTGGCCTCAGCAACTAGAAGATGGAACAGGTTTGGAGGGGCCTCTCGGGGGTTAATTTTGAGTACATTATGTTAAGTTTAAGATGCCTGTTAGACATGGAGGCCAGGCAGACACATTTGGGAGTGGACATGCATGATGGGTGTGGAGCTGCACACGGAGGCCTTCCAGTCTCTATTCTCATTCACCGTGTCCTCTGGTCTTCACCACAGCCTTTAGAGTTGGGTGGAGACAAGCTCAGTAAAGTCCAGCGAGTTTCCTGAGCTCACACAGCCAGTAAGAAGGGCCTACAAAAGAACTCATCTCCTGGGAGGTTGTGACTCTTGACCTCGGGCACGTTACTCCCCGAATCCTCTGTTCCTCATCTGTGATTGGATCAGACATCACACATCAAACAGTAACATCAGACAAGATTTTCTTCTGAGGATCAAATGAGACAAGGGGCTCTAAAGAGATGCTAGGCCCCTTCTCTTCTCTTCTGACGTCGCGTCCCGGCTTTCTCCAGCGCCTGACTTCCAGTTAAAATGCTTCTTAATCATCCAGGACCCCCAGGCTCTGTGTTTATTTTGATGACTTTCTTACAGAGGCTCATTTAAGATGCCTCAACGTCACCCACCCTCTACCTGACTGTAAAAAACAAGCGGTTGCATTTTCTCATCTCTTTAACCCCATAGCTTCTAGAACAGTGCTTTGGATTTTGTAGATGGCAACCAGACAGACTGGAGAACCAGAATTATTTTTCTTGTACCCATTTCCCTCGCGTCCTCCCACGCTCCCTCCCACTGTTCTCTCCCTGTAGGTCAAGGCCATGCTCCTTTAAAGGCAGTCCTTTAATTCCTGTGACCTTGCTCAGGAGGAAGGGGGGATAGGGTAAAGTCTATGACAGAACACCTTCCCCTCATCCAGTCAACCTCCTGGGGGCCACAGGGTCTGAGCAGCCCTGCATGACAAAACTATCCTGTGAGCCGCTTCTGCATTTTCTAGTAAAAAAGAAAAATAATGAAAAGAAACAAGTGAAGGTAATTTTAACTGTATATTTTACTTAGCTCAATATAGCCTAAATATCATGGCAACCTATAATATAAAACTTAATAATGAGATGTACATTTTTCTTCATACCGAGTCTTTGAAGTCTGGTATGTACTTTACACTCACAGCACATATCAATTTTCAAAAGCCACATTTTAAGGACTCGGTAGCCACATGTAGCTAGTGGCTACTATACTGGATCCCGAAGGCGTTAGGGTCAGGTAGCTTTCCCAGTTTATCAGGTGTTCCCGGGTCCTGGTTGGTCTTGAATCCCTGAGCATCCCACTTGGCCATCCATCTCCTGGGTCAGGAGGGATCCTCCCCCAGGGTCCCTCCCTCTCCCTTCCCATCCTCTCTGTCTTTTTAACACATTCTTTTCCTCTTCAAAATCCCCTCTGCCTCTGTCCTGGCACATGGTCACAGTCCCTGTCTGATGGCCTGGCTAGGTGGCTGCATTGGGGGAAGGGGAAAACAGAGCACTTCCAATCCTGACTGTGGGGCAGAGGGGGAAGTAGAGAGCATGCTGGCCTGGGTGTTGTGCGGGCATCTAAGAAAGCCAAAGGTGGGGCTCCCCTGGTGGCGCAGCGGTTGAGAGTCCGCCTGCCGATGCAGGGGACACGGGTTCGTGCCCCAGTCCGGGAAGATCCCACATGCCACGGAGCGGCTAGGCCCGTGAGCCATGGTCGCTGAGCCTGCGCGTCCGGAGCCTGTGCTCCGCAACAGG